>NC_051318.1:9493007-9800954 GCF_015220235.1 Choloepus didactylus
AACAGCGTCCGGAGAGATTTGTTCCTTCTTTTGTTCTTGAGATTTCTTCTTTGCAAAACACTTTTCTGTGCATTAATCTCATTTCAGCCTTGACACAGCCTAGCAAGGGAGGCAAGTTGGGGATATAAAGGGGGAAAGGACTTGAGAGAGATTTACGATGTAGAAGCAGCAGGATTTTATGGCCGATTAATCTCCTGGCTGAAGGTGCGGGAAGAGTTGAGGCTGCCCTTCCCCACCCCCAGCCTCCCTCCCTCGCTCCTCGCTCAGACCCACAGATGCCTGCGGAGCGGCTGTTATGTGTCTGGGCCACACACAGGTGCCTAGCTCCCAGGTTCTCGCCCTTGCCAGGCAGGATTTCGTGGAGGAAGAGCAGATGGAGCCGGCGGTGGGCCGTGGTTGGGTTGGGGATTCAACGTTCCCCCCTGTGAACGTGGGGTGCCCATGGGCCAGCCAGGTGAAAGGAACAGGTGGGCCATTTTACCCAAAGGTTTGGCTTCTTCAGGAAGAGGTCTGAGACATGAAGTCAATTTGGGAATCATTAGCCTGTGGATGAGAGCGGGTTGGATAACTTAGGGGGATCTTGGTTAAGACACTTAACGATGCTGAGCTTCAGTTTCTTTCGGTGGGAAATGAAGAAGATAGCATCGACGTCACAGGACTGTCTTAGGTTGAATGAATGGAGGTGGGCTTTGAAAAGAGCAGAACATTATGTGAGTTGAAAATAGTACTGCTGATGTTTCTTCAATCTAGTGGCACCATCTTGGCTCTCTGGTGGGCTTGGCAAGTTCCCCAAAGGAAACCGGAATTTTGTACTGATGTTCTTCTACCATCACACTATCTTTGCACACCCAGGCACAGGTTGAGAATTTAGAATGAGGCCCTGATATCTGGGCCTTGGGTAGAAACTGACAATATTAGATTAATCCATTATCATAGTCTAGATACAGAAGGAACATCTGGGCAGAACAGAGGCAGTAAGACAAGGCAAAGCAGAGTGGTTTGCTGTCGTCACACTCCATTTCTCAAAGCAAAACCGATAAATGATTAAGAAGTAAAAATTAAAAATACTCTGACCATTGAAAAGTGAAAAGTAGGGGAAATTTAGAGAAGTTTGAGAGAAAAAAAATCAAGCTGCTATCAGGAAAGCCCCTGATTGTCAATATGAAAGAGAAGGGGGAAATGCCAGGATCCCTTTAGAAAAATACTGAAAGCAAAATCTGAGTCTAAATGTAGGAGCACCCTTTCTGAGTGAGGGCGAGGATGAAGCAGGGGACAAGAGGGATTCTTGAAAGAACTACTCTTTTGTCCTTTTCAGATCCACAAGACTGTGGTTTAAAAATAACTTTCTTAGATTCATCTTTATTTTTCAGTAATATACTAGCCAGCTGGGCTAGAAACTGACTGGAAATATGAAGAAACACATTCACACTCAGTTTTTAGGACTTTATACAGTATGTTCTGGGAGCAGTGGATGCTCGGTGCCGTCATCAGCCACTCCGGGGAGTTTTCTGGATTTTGTTCATTGATGGCTGAGCCCACAGGGATGTCTTCCATTTCAGAAGTTAAACAGGGAAAGGGAGAGGGGTCTCCTGGTACCAGGGATTTGGAGCAGTTTCCTGAAGTTTCAACTCCTGAGGCCTCAAAAGCTCCAACTGCCTCGCCTGGTCTCCTCAGCCCACAGGAGCGTGGAGAGTCAGGTGATCTGTTTTTCCACAGCGACAGAAACTAAAAGAACCAGATTCTGTGTTCCCTCATTCAGTCATGCATCCATCATTTACTGAGGCCCCAATCTGTACCAGGCGTTGTGCTAATGGCCTGGGGCATGCGCATGGGACACCTGGTCAGGGACCTCCTGGTCCGGTGGAGGGGACAACTCAGGGTTGCCAGTGCCGCCTCCGGAAGGCGTGTGCCGGGACCCGCCCCGCCACCCATGGCCGAGGCTGGGCAATGCTTCACCCAGGCCGGACACGGGAGCTGAGTCTTCAGGGATGAGCAGGAAGCAGCCATTTGAGTGAGGAGGACTGCAACTCGAGGGCTCTCCGTGGGCGCCTAGTAGGTCAGCTCGTTCTGGGAGCCTGTGCTCTTGCTGGCAGATGGCAGGATGGGGCTGGAGAGGTGCTTGGGGTCTGAAGGGCCTTGTCTGTTGCCCTGAAACATTCGGAGTCACCTTGAAGGTGATGGAAGGGCAGGTGGGCAAGTGCTCTGCCTCCTGGCTTCGGGGGGTACTTCTGGATAGAGTTATTTTGAGAGCAGTTGTGGTTTTGTTCATCTTAGTATCCCCCTTGTTTTCCAACAAATATTTCTTGAACAGCTCTGAGTGCCAGCACCCTGGCATCCCAGAGAAGGAAGACTCCCCTCTGTGCTTATAGAAGTTCACAGAGATGCACCCGGGGGGATCCACCCAGTGACACCCCCAAGCTTGGAGGAGTGTGCCTAGCCCAGCCAGGAGGGATCAAGTCACAGAAGCTTCTGGAAGAAGGTGAGGCTCTGAAGAACGAGGAGCATTCCAGGGAGCGGAGTTAAAACAAGGAGAGGGAGATGAGAGGTGGTGGTGTTTGGGGGTGGAAGGATGGCACTTGGGTGTGTGGCTAAAAATGTGCCAGGTGAGGGGCCCAGGGAGCAAAGCCCCCAAGAGAGCGGGAAGGAAGGGGTGAAGGGTGAAGGTAGGCGGTCGGCCAAGAACCAGAAGGACACGTCTTCTGACGAGATCGGAGGAAAAGAAGTGAGGATGGGGGTGACTGCAGGTTCATTCAAGAGGGAGTTGGTGATGGACAAGGGCTCAGTAAATGTTGTAAGTCAATCAGTTAATGGTGTAGCCTCAGCCCAACACCTGGGTGATTCGGGAACACAGCTTACCTGTCCTCAGCCAAATTCCTGCTTCCTTCCTGTCCCTCTAAAGCTCTCCGCAGCTGAGGAGGAGGTGCCCTGTGGTCCAGGAGCCAGGAACTCAGTAGGGCTTAGAAGTCACCTGTAGACAGCTGCAGCCCTCCTTTCCCATCCATTCAAAGTCCCACTCCCACCAAAGGCCCCGGATGCTGCTCCTGGGAAGGGGCCACGGCCAAGCTGGGCTCCATCCCCAGCCCCAGGGCAAGGCTTTCTGCTTCCTCCTAATCTTCTCTCCCTTTGCCTTTATCTGCCCATTTGGTGTTTCTCAAGGTTTCTCCTTGGGGTCCCTGGACACCTCTCTCAGAGCTGGCATGAGGAGAAAAGTGAGACCAAAAAAGCAGGTTTGAATATAAAACGATTGTACTCCCCAAGGTATTTACAGATGAAATGATTGCTGCCAAGTAAACCAGTAGGTGGGAGGACAGAGGAAAACAAGACTGGGCGTATGTTGGGAATTGAAGTTGGACGGTGGGTCGGTCGGGTTTTGTTATACTACTCTCTACTTTCGCTTATGTTTAAAAATGTCCATAATAAAAAGTTTACAAAATAAAATAAAATTGTCATTTAAAAATGCTCCGGATTTACAATAATACTCCATTTTTTGCCAGATAATGTGACTAGGCATATATTATTTATCAACGTTAAAAAGGAAAAACAGCAGTAAGAACTGTCTTGCGGGAACATCCCTGGGTCAGATCGCCCTTCCCTCTCTCTACCTCCAGTGTTTGGCCAGTAGTTTCTGGTATTTTCTCCCCCTGGTTTGAGCCACAATTATGCTACAACTTTATTACTTGTACGCGAGCATGCTTGCGAGAGGGACACTTTCTTTTATCTCCTCCAGTTATGCATTCCAAAGAGTGACCCCTGCAAGGAGGTTGCAATTAAACCTAACCTAAACCTTCCGTGGCCTGAGCCCTTCTCTCTACTTCAGCTCCATCTTTTATGTGATGGGGACGTTGCTGGTTGTCCTACTTGTTTTTAAATTACCCCCTTGGGCATCTCTAAGGCAAATCCTTCTTTGGGGTCTAGTGTTTTCATTGGCCTCTGATGTTTTCAAAAGAAGCGTTCAGAGTTTCTCTTGCACTGCAAAGATATGTGCCGATATGGCGTATGTAAAACAAACTTCAGATACAAAAAAAAAAATTTATCTAGGCTGAGGCCACATGGTGATTAAGAAACTTGAAGGCACATAACGTTATGAGTCAGAGAAGCCGCCCGGCAAGGGGAGCAGCGGGCTGGGGCGGGGCGGCCCCTGGGCTCTGACAGCCTGTCCTGGGCCTGCCCCGCACGCCACCTTCCAAAGGCCTTGCAAGGTCAGTCACCAACGCCAGCCTCTCCCAAGGTGCGTCTCGAGGTTCCCTGTCCTCTTGGAAGCCTTCCTCCTCTTGCCCCATAATGCTGAGCTCTGCATTTTTGCTCCCACAGCATCGGCCTGCACAGTAGCTTTCTTACTGTTCTCCCTGCTCACAAGTGTGTTGAGATCCGATTCCCGCTGACCTTTGCAGTCCCCGTGCCTAGGAGGATGTTAGTGCACAGACTTGTAACTGCCCCCAGCGGAGGCAGCTGATTAAACACCCTTCAGCTGGGAACACAAATGTCACTTTCCCCATGGTGGGAGAGGGACATTTCTCTGAGAGAGAAAGGTCTGACTATAATAATGAGAAACTCACTTCTATGCTGTGCGTGCTGTCAGCCAGCCACTGTGCTAAGTGCGTTACCTGTGTCACCTCCTCTATCTCCAGCCTCTCCCCCACCCCCACATCCAACCCAATCAGTTAGGAATCGGACTCCTGAGGCCCGGGGTCCTGCATTTAAAGCCCTTCCCTGCCTCTTCCTAGCTTATTAGTTTATCGGACAAGTTACCCAACCGGTTGGGCCTTTCCACATCTGTAAAATGGGATAATAGCAGTTACCACATCATGGAATTGTTGTAATAAATTAAAGCGTTATTCCATGGTAAGCTTTTAGAACAGTGCCTAGCAAAGAGTGAAGGCTGTGTAATGTGTGCTCTTATTCTTATTTCAAGATACTCAAAACTTCTCATTTGTATGTGTGTGCTTGAAAATATTTTCTCTACTTTTTTTCAGTTGTTTTTTGGATTCTTAAGAGTTTTGGTAAACCAACTAGCTTATCTTTACCTGTTGAGGTCACAGGGTCATCATAAACAATTCTAATTGCTGCCTTTTAGCACTGTTTTCCTAAGAAATCTGACAAGGGAGGTGCAGCTGTGCCTCATTCCTGTCTAAAAAGAGAGTAATCCCAAATCTGTCAATACTGAGGTGAAAAGCTCTCCAAGATTTAATACTAACTGAAAAGTGGAAAAATGTATATATGACATCTATATGAAATAGACACACATACATATAAATATATTCACCATAATCTAGGTAAGTAGATTTTATAATTATGATAATAATATATATAACATTTTTAATTCACTCACCTAGATTACAGTATGGTTGTGCAACCCTGCAAATATGCTAAAAACTACTGAATGGTCCACTTTTCACAGATGAATTTTATGGTATGTATGTACGTGCACACAGTATGCATTATATCACAATGAAACTGTTAGAAATCCTAAGGTATTCTGTGTAGGTGAACAGAAAAGATCTGGAAGAAAATACACTAAATTGTTAACAGTAGTTATTTACAAGGACAGAACTGAGATGGGAGTGGACCTCAAAGAGAACAACTTTGATTTTTTATTCTATTGTGCTTCTGTATCTGAAAATGTTTTACAAAGATCCTACATTTATGTATCACTTACATATTTTTGGTGTGTTTTGTTTACTGCTGTAGCCCCAACAACTAAATCAACACCTGCATATAGCAGAGGCTCAATAAATATTTATCAAATGAATGAAAAGATAAATGAATTCTATTTTAAATGTAAAAGAAAACAGACAGGTTTGTGTGTGGCAAACTCAAACTTTCTAATTTTTAAAATCCATTTCCAAGATAGATTTACGGAAGTGATGCTTTTCAGCAATTTGCAAACTATTCTTGGAACACTGTGAATGGGTCCTGGCTTAAAGAATTCCAGCTCTGAATTTGATTTTGGGCTGTGAAATTTGGCTATAAAAGGACTTTCCATGGTAGATCTTTTAATCAATCTGTTATAAGGTGTGTACAATAATTTATTTTTCTGATCTGACCTAAGAAAATGAGATGTTGTAACTGATGCACTATATTATCTATTAAGTTGTAATTTTATTTGTATTCAGAACAGCCTTTAAGTCACCCGATTGAGATCTTTCTTAGACAGTAGTGGAAGTAAGCTATTGGAAATTTGCAATCTAGGTTAAAATCTGTGTTTGAACTTCCCCCTATCTCATGTACTTGTATGACTATCAAGGTAAATACCTGTTGATAGATATCAGAAATGCTGTAATAGGGTGGTCTATATTAGTGTTTAAACACAGTTACTAATTAAGTGAGGATTCTTTACAATTCCTACATATTTTACCTTGCTGTCTGTTGAAATGGAACTGTTTGCTATTTTTATTTGATGTATTTATAAATATACAAAACAATAGACCCTTGATTTTTATCTTACCTTTCCTCTAAAACAGAGGTTCTTAAGTCTTTGGAGGCCATGAACCTCCTAAATCTGATAGAAGTTATGGCCCTCTGCACTAGAAAAATGCATGTTTGAGGATGGTTCCAAATCTCAGGTTAATAATTCTTATTTTAAATAGTTAAAATATATCAACATATATATATACACACACACATATATATATATTTTAAACTTAAAAGCTTCAGGATTGACCCATGCTCCTAACTTTTGTGTTGATGGCAACTTTCATACTTAACCTATGGCTCTTCAAGATTTCCAGTCCTTTATTAACCACCTATTAAGCCCGCCTCTCCAGGTGAGAGGATCTCAGCTGCTTCCGGGATGACTGGTATACAGGCTTCCGATTTGCATTAACCAAATCCCACAGGCTTGGGGCAGTTTTGTTTAAGTGAATTCAGCGGTTTTCTGAGTTCTTCAGAGAAAGCCATTACATGGTTATTCAAAGGTGCGGAGCGGAAGGCTTGCCTTCTCGGGTGCCATTTTGGCCCCGTGATCCTAGGAAGTTCAAGGCGAGCAACCGTGGTTTTCAACTAAAGAAGGGCAAGCGCACCACTGCTGTGGGGTTGGGGAGACTCATAATGGAAAGATCAGCGCTGGGACCCACAGCAGGGCTGCGAGAAAGACCAAAACACAGAGAGAAACCCAGTTTGAGACTAGAAAAGAGAACAGGAGAAGGCTCTGGTTAAGGCTGGGTGAGAGCTACAATTCATGACTGATGATGGAGAGACTTTGCAGTTCAGTCACCCAATCCGGGGATCCTAGGAGAAGACACACCTCAGACTTGAGCACACCCCTCGTTCAGTCACGATTACTGCGAAAGGAAGGGGTGGGTGGTATCTGACCCCTTCTTCCGGACAAAGAATGTGCTGATTTCCTAAACTGAGAAGCTTTTTTAGATTTGTGTATTTGGAGCAAGCATCTCTGGAATTGTGTCCTACTCCATAGGTGGACTTGGGAAAAGAACCCCAAGGCAGTACAATGAGTGATGGTGACCGTGATGAGGATGGCAAACAGCAAACCCCAAGATCTCTCCCAATCCACCCCCCACAATAGCTGTCCCGCCCCTCAAGTTCCTCCCATTTCTGCTGGCTCCCAATAGGATAAGGGAAAGTATAAATTCCAAGAGAGGACCATCGAATTAAGCCAGTAAGAAGTCCTTATGATCTTAGGAAGATATATTTTGTACTTTAATGAAAATGGCCTACGGACTGAAGCCAAGAGTGGAATAAATGGGGAATAATCTCTTGACATGTTCAGCTGTGAGTGAGAAAAGAGAGAGGGGTAGGCTGGTGCAGTTGTGTTGAGCAAAAATATCGTCCATATTGGAGGTTCTTGATTACATTTAAAGGCAAAGAAGAAAGAGCCAATGGAGTTTGGAGATCATTTTGGGAAAGGAAGAGATGGTGGTGGACCTCAGGATCGCTGCTTCCGACTGAACGGGAGGAAGGCTGAACCCCGTGAATGGATGGCTCTTCAGGGTAGAGGAACACTGGCCCCGAAGTTCTAAAAAGAGAGGGGTAGATGGGACATACCTGTGAGGCTCTGGGAATGATGAGAAAATAGAATACTGGCCGGGGGTGGGGGTGATCCGCTGGCCGGAATGTCCATATAGAGGAGTAGACCATAAAGAAAAAAGTACCAGAACTTGCCTAATTGGGTCTCTCCTCTCGTATGACTCAAAGTGTCAAGGAAATTGCCTGAAAAAGTAATCCTTCTCCTCTCCCATTGGATATATTGAACCTTACTTTTGAAACTCCAGCAACCAAAACTCCATGCTTCTTTTTAAAAGAAACTTCTCCCCTCGGCAGTTTAGCAGCTTAGCTACACAGAGTAAAGCAGGCCAAGAGATGGGTTTTTTGGTCCCTTCCCTACACATTTTTTTGGTGAGACTTTTGCTCAGCATCAAAACCGCTGGGTCCTCTTGTGTCAATGTAGTTTCTGGAAAAGGGTGTTGTAGGCTTCTAATCACTCGCCGCAAGAGCCGGTAGCTATCAGGGCTGGAACTCATGTACCAGCTTGTGGGTCTAGGGAGATGGTCAAAAAGGCGGTTACTTATTAGGGACTCAAGTTGGTAAGTGGCTGATATGAGGCCTGCAGGGTGGGATGGGTGTGGAGATGAACTGCACCTGCCAGCAGGGCAAGAACCATTCAAGCAAAAGGCAGAATTGCTAAGGAGAAAGATGCTCCCCCAACTTCAGCTCGTACCCTTTCCCTTCATTTGGCCACAACTTCTGCAGGTGGCCACTGGTGTCATAAAAATTAAAAAATAACAATAATAATAAACCTTAATTGTTTGAATTGACTGCAAGTTGATCTCCATCAGCATCAATGTTTAAAAGGTCAAAGGCCTATCAGGCCACATATAGCTGTAGAGCAACAGAACAAAGCAGACAGTAGTCCCACTGTATCTTACACCTGGAGGGTTATATTCTGTTTTAGGTGTCCCATATTTCAGAGGGACATTGACCTAGTGGAACTGAATCAGAGAAAAATAGCCAGGGCCCGGGAGCCACATTATCTGAGGAATGAGCCGAAGGCCTGGGAAAAGAAGACCTGATAGTCATCTTCAGAAATGTGAAGGGTCATCAGCTACGTGGAAGAAAGAAGTATTTGTATTCATTGTCGCTAAGGGCAGATGGGAGGAAGTGACTGTAAAATATATATTGGCTTAAAGTTAGAAAGAAATTTCTAACTAGAGTTGTTCCAAAGGGTCGTGGGGAAAAAAGCAAAGCACAGAGCATTGTTAGTGATATGGGCCCATTTTAGTTTGAAATTGTACCTGAAGACCTTTGAGCAGTGGAGAGACCAGAGAGCTAATTTGGAAAACCGATGCAGACAGCAGGCTAGAAAAGCAGATGGGAGAAGAAGGCAAGGACGATGGCCAGTTCATAGATTATTGAAATAATCTAGGCAAGAGATGATGAGAACCAAAACTGGGATAGTAGCATGAACTTGCAGAGTTGGAGGGGAATCTGAGAAAGAGCTTAAAGGCACAGACAAAGGAGGGTGTGGCCAAGCTCTCTGGCTTCCCTGACCAGGGGAGTAATTAAGCCATTAGCCTAGAAAGTGAACCTTAACCAAGAAGGGAAACAGGCTTGGGAGGAGATTATGAACCCAGTTTTGGAAATGGGAAGTCTGAGGGTCTTGAAGAACTTTCACGGGGAGTTTTTTGGGGCTTTTTTTGTTTTGTTTTGTTTTTTTAACCACAGTTTTATTGAGTTGTATACAGTAAATTACAGCCATTTAAAGTGTACAACTTGGAGAGTTTTGACAGATGCAACACACATGAATCCACCGTAAGCAAGATACAGAACATTTCTATCATCATAAAAGTTTTCTTGTCTCCCTTACCCTTGGCCCCAAACAACCACTGATCTGCTTTTTGTCCCTTATGGATTAGTTTGCATTTTCTACAGTTTTAGAGAAATGCAGTCATACAGTGCGATGGCTAATTTTATGTGTCAACTTGGCTAGGTTATGGCAAGCACTGGCTGATTGTTACTGTGAAGGTATTTTCCAGATGGATTTACATCATTAGTCAATTGATTGCATCTACTGCTGATTACATCTACAATCAACAAAGGAGATTGCCTCCAGCAGTGAGCAGAGTCCCTTAGCCAGCAGTTGGAGGCCTTAAATCAAGAACTGAAGATTTCAGCAGTCAGAAAGAATTTCTTTCTCTACTGCAGACAGCCAGCTTCTCCTTGGGAATTCATTGTCACCTTCATCAGAATTCCCAGCATGCGGCCTCTCCTGGGGAATTCAACATCACCTTCATTGAGTTTCTAGCTTACTGTCTACCCTATGGAATTCAGACTTGCCAATCCCCATGGTCATGTGAGCCAATTCCTACAATAAATCTCTTAATATTTACGTATGTGTGTCACCTGTCAGTTCCGTTTCTCTGGAGTATGCCAACTAATACATAAAGTATGGAGTTATTTTGCCTGACTTATTTCACTCAGCATAATGATTTGGCGACCTATCCTTGTCACTGTGTAGCTCATCCCTTTTTTTTTTAATGCATTTTTTTTATTGTGAACTGTAACACGTATACATAACAGTGATAACTTTCAAAGTACGATTTAACAAGCAGAGAGCAAATTTCAGAGAATATCCTGGGTCACATTTCCACAACTTTAGCTATTTCCATTATGGTAAATGGAAGGTGTTAACTTTTGATGTACAGCTCAACAAGCTGTTATATAGGTAATTTCAAAAATTCTTGGTCAGGTAGGCATTTACAAGACCTCACTGCCAGGGCCTGGCTCATTCCTGGGCATCATGTCCCATGTCTCCAGGGAGATTCTTTCCCCTGGGAATCATGTCCCTCATTGTGGGGGGAGGTTAATGAATTTATTTGCTGAGTTGGTCTTAGAGAAAGAAAGGCCACGTCTGTGTAGCTCATTCCATTTCATTATTAAGTAGTGTTCCACTGTATGGATATACCACATCTTATTTATCCATGCATCCACTGTCGAGCTTTTGGGTTGTTTCTTGTTTTGACTATTACCAGCAGTTGCTCCGCATCTTTATCAACACTCAGTATTGTCAACTTTTAAATTTTAGCCATTCTGATTGATGTGTAGTGATATCTCACTGTGGTTTTAATTTGCATTTCCCTGATGCCTAATGATGTAAGTAAGCATCTTCCCATATGCTTGTCAGTCATCTATGTACCTTCTTTTGTAAAGCATGTGTTCAGGTTTTTCGCCCACTTTAAAAATTGTGTTGTTTGCTCTCTTATTGAGTTATAATAAGGATACTAATCCTTTATCAGATGTATGTATTACAAATATTTTCCCATTCTGTGCCTTATCTTTTCATTTTCTTAACAATATCTTTTTAAGAGCAAACAATTTTTAATTTTGATAAAACTCAGTTTATCAGTTTTCTTTTAAGGTCTGTGTTTTTTTTGTGTGTGTCCTAAAACATCTTTACCTACTCCAATATTGTATAGATTTTCTCTCCTATGTTTAACTTTAGGAGTTTTCTAGTTTTATTATTTATTATTTCTGCAAAAAAATTTACAGGTCAAAGAATGGAAATGCTTGGAAGACAGCTTAAGGATCTGGGATTTCCTTGCAAAGACAATCAGGAAATTGGATGTCAGCAAATACCTAGCTTTCTCTTATTCTCATTCATGCCACAAAATGTCACCTTCCGGGGTACACAGATCCCTGGCCCTGCTTTTCCTGGTGTTACTGTAAATGTGTGGACATCTCTTTCTGTCTCTAGAATTCAAGAAAAGCAAATGCTTTATAGAAATTGATTCAACCATCACCTGAGATCAGTGGCCTTCCCACCTCATAGTGGTTCAAAAAGTACCTTTTGTTCCCATAAAGGAATTTTCTCGTTTCCTTCCACTCATCTTGATGTAGTGACCTCAGGAAAGGAGGACAGTTGTCCAAACGGTTAGTTTCCTTATAAATAAGAATTTTAAATAAATATGAGAGCAATTTTGAAAGCATACTGGTAGAAGAGAAATTCGATATTAATGAATCGTTTAAAAGCATCTTCAGAAGATGCTGAAGAACCTGTATTCAGAAGCACATGACCCAGTAGACTCAGGGAAACTGTGTGTATTCTGCTTTTGGCCCACATCTTGAAAAGATTAACCTCTGTTCCTTATCTCAGTGAGAGCCTGCAGATACTACTAGGAGAGAGATACAGTAACTGCATAACTATGCTTATTTCTTAACAAGTAAATTAATAAAAATACATATTCTAGGCAAATGCTTTTCCACATATGCATGCAGGTATTTTTGCTTTTACAACTTTAAATTTCCACTATCTTTCCACCACTACAACTTCTTGTCAATACATATAAAGTTGATCAGTTAATTCAGGAATTAATTTTATATCCTTGAACAAGAGTTTTTGAAAATGCCTGGAAATTAAAATTATAGGATTTTAAACTTTCTGAAGGAAAAGCATCAAATCCACCAGTTACTATGCCTGCTTCCTAACATTACTCAAAACTGTATTTAAGTTCTGAGACAGAATATAGGAAGGAAAAAAATATTTTTTTCTCCAACATTTGTGTCTCTGTATGCTTGCTGTGGCAAGTATTTGCATTGAATATCCATGTTTAACATCTCCTCTAATTATTTGAATTCAGGTCCCGTTTGGCTATTATTATTGTATGTATATGCCGATGGATGGATGGATGGATGGATGGATGGATGGATTTTAGGTGTGTGGAGGATAGCATAAGCTGTCCTGAAATTCTATAATTTCAAAAGTTCTTAGCTGCCTGGAATCAAAGATTAAGCCAGTAGATGCATTTTTGGCACTGTCTCTTCACTACTGGTTCTTGATTTACTACTTTGGATCTTTTCGGCCTAAAACTTTTTTGGACCTTTTTGGTCTGAAACATTTTAGAGTTATCTCCACAGCAGCAATTATGATTTCTTAATGACGTTGCAACAACTATCTTAGCATCCAAATTAGAAAGTAACAATAATGCTGGTAAGAGTTTGTTTATATTTGTTCTGTTTAGGGTGATATTTACAATTTTATTGCATTTTTATTATTTGAAGTTTACTAACAGGATATTACTTTAGTGTTTGACACCATTCAGTACATAAAACTGTAAAGTTTGAATAATAGTTACCTGGTATATTTGGGTGAGTCCAAAGAAGGTTATACAACCATTCTGTAATCCATTAAAAACTGGCAAAAAAATTTTTTCCTCATTTTAAACCATTGTTTTGTAGAGAAATTTAATTAGGAAAAAAAATGTTCCTTTTCTAAAGTGCAGGCCTCTCCATTTAGCCAATAAAGAATTTGTTTGACAGTAACCCCCAGCTTCTATAACTACTAAGGGTGTAAGATTTTTTTCCCCTTTGATTTGTAGCTAAGTTTTTTTTTTTTTCTTTTTCTTTTTCTTTCTTTTTTTTTTTTTTTTTGGCAGTGTGAGCTCAAGTTTTTTAGTTCAGTTCTAAACTTAGAACCCGTGATTTTCAAGTGGGTTCTAAATTTGGCAAAATGTCTTCTCTCTGCCATAGTAGCTGGTGATTTCCCATTCTTCAGGGCTTACACGTCTTATTTTCTAAGCAAGCAATACTGTTTTCCTTCATCTTTGAATAATTTTTCCATTTCCCTGTGTGGAATACCAAGTGTGACACGACCTTTTTTGAGAATCTAAAATAAAATCCATAGCAGCCTTTTGGAAGAAGAAGTGGGGAAATGATCAGAGGTTAAAAAAAAAAAAAATAAGTCATTCTGCTTGCTTCTTTCTTACAATGAAAAGATAAATGCTGTATGTCTTGGATACCGAGTTGCACTAAGTTTGTGTCTAGATGGGTAGAAATTACCCGGAAGCACGAGCCCAGCAGCGCCCCGCTCGGTCACCACTTAGAGAAACGCGTCGGGCCAAGCACCTCCGCGGCCTGCTCTTCCCAGACGCTCCTGGCAGATGGGCACAAGGCAAAGCGCTAAATGCAGAAATCCCGGGTCCGAGAGGCCCAGGGAGCCAGGCACGTGCCGACGGTGCAGGTCGGTGAAAGCAGCCACTTCCTCCTTGTGCAAGAGAAGATCGGCATCTCCCTGTGCCCGGCTCGGTTCTCTCACCATCACCTCCTCTGTCACCTTCTTCCCTCCCGTTAGAACCATCGTATCATCAAAATTAGATGGCCCCGAGGAGGGAAAGCGGGCCCGAAGGAACGGTGACGTGTGGCTCCTGGGACGAGCAGCTGGCCCCTGGGTTGCACATCTCCGAAGTTGCACGTGTCCCTTGGAGCAGCGCCGCTGTCTGCCCTGGAGGCTGCCGAGCGGGCGTCTGTGCACGTCCCCCGGCCCAGCAGGCGCGAGCACCGCGGCTCTCCCCGAGGGAGCGCACCAGCACCCCCCCGGAGGCCGCCCCGCGCGCCTGCCTGCTGGCACCCCCAGCCTCTCCAGCAGAGCAGCCCTGACGGTCCTGTCCGACAGGTTCCCCGGCTTTGGCTTCCTGGGGCATCTGCGGTGCCAAGAGGAGAGGATGGCCTGCTGCAGATGCTTCCCCCTCCCAGCCTTCTCGGGCGGAGCGTTCTCCAGCTCCACGCCGCCTCCCTCCGGGGGCAGCTGCCTCCCTCCCACCCTGTAAGCGCTGGTGGGATGCCACCGCCCTCGACATTCCCGGAGTGGCTGCAGCTGGCTTGGACATCCAGCCTGGAAGGGAGTGCAGCAGGGAGAACCAGCCTGTGCGCTGCCTGTGGACGTGATGGGGCCTTCCAGCTCCTGGGAGTGGGTGGCCGGCGGCCAGGATCCAAGTGGGTTCTCATCAGCGGGTCTTCCCGGCAGCAGCCCCCTCCGACGTGGCGCACAGGGCGGTTCTGTGAGAAAACCTGGTGGCGCCAGCATGTCAGCCTCCACCTCGGCACTCCCAGCTCCTTACCACGCATATTCCTCCGGGCTTGTCGGCAGCGTCTCCGTTCGGGCCCTCTGCCGTCTGCTGCGGTGTTTTCATCCTAAATAACCTAATGGAAAGAGCATTAACTGGCCTGGAATCAGGGGTCTTGGGTTCAAGTTTTAGCTCTTCGAAGGTGCCGAGTGACCCTAAGAAGGCATTTCCCTTCTCTGGGCCTGAGTTCCTTCATCTGAAGCCTGAGGATACTGGATTGGATTATAACTGTGTCCTAAAATTCCTCGACTCTTCTTTACTACCTGTGTGGTAAAAGAGTGTTTTCCCCACAATCGTCCCAGTATGCTTTGGTCCAGCTGTTGATACGTTCCCCCGTTCAACCGACCTGTGCTCTTGGGGAATGACTCTTCAGTCACGTTCCCTTTCCCTTCAGCTGCACTGACCGGAGGTTTAGTCCACCACTCGCTCCCCTCCCCCCTTTATAAATCTCCTTTAATTGAAAAAGCCCCCAAGGCTCCTGATACTTCTGTTACCCTTCTCTGGAGAGCCCCCAGCTCTGAGAGCAGGATACGGCGCTTTCCCTGTGTTCCCTGCTGATGCCCAGCCGTCCGGCGGGTGGAGTGGATGCTGTTTGGGGGCAGCCCACAGTGTCTCCCACAATAGGATGCCTTTCCTGTGTCCTCAGTGGAATTCATCGTCTTATAAGTACACTTGACATGTTTCCCCTCAAAGACTTCACTCCTTGCCACATGAACGCCTGTCTCCCCATTTTTGCACATTTACATAGCTTTCAGGGACTTTTTGCTGTTGATTCCATTGATTCTTTATCTGCTGAAAAAACCGTCATCTACAGAATTGGAGATTGCACTTGTATTTCCACTTCCGTATCATTTTGAAATGTTAAAAGAAGGAAGGAAGACCCTCTTAGACCCATCCTAATACCTGGGTGTGGTAGCAGCTGGTGGGTGGTGAGGAATGTGGTGAAGATCCTACTCGAGGGATGCGAAAACCTAGCATCTTGTTCGACAGCTAGGTTTGGTAACAAAGCCAGAATTAGACTCACATCCTTCACATATAAACATTCACTCATGAATTGAGTGGCTCCTTTATGCCAGGCACTAGGCAAGATGCTGAGAAAAACACTGAGTGAAACACGCCTTGACCTTCAGGGACTTACAGACCCACAGGCTACAAGGCACAGACAGTGGCAGGACTGGGGGAGACTGTCAGAGAAGAGTGGGCTCAAGGTGCTGGGAGTGGGCTCTGAGGACGGGGACCCAGGACGGGGGCCACAGTGGGATGGGCAGAGAAGGGTGCTCGGAGCAGCGAGTCTCTGCTGAAAGACGAGCGAGAGTCAGGCGGGAGAAGCATGATCCTGATGGAAAGAAACGTCAAGTGTTTGAGGAAGCGAGATGTGTTCCAGGACCTCCTGGGTTCAGGGTGGCTGGGGCCTGGAGAGCGGGGCTGCAGCGCTGAGCAGAGGGTGCCCTGCTAAGGACTTGGTCATTCTCTCAAGGATAAGGGGAGCCACGGAGGAGGGTTTGAAGTAGGGAAATATCGTGGTCACGTTACTGTATTTACTTGAGAGAAGTTACTTGGAGTTTTCTAGGTCTAAGGCCCAGGGACCTTCGATCATTAGAACACCGTAGGAATAGACCAGGCAGGAGATGGCAACATCAACGAAGATGGCGGCCGTGGAAATGGAGGGAAGAGGTGAGGTCGAGGTATAAACGAACAAGGCCAAATCCATAGGGCTTGCTGGTTTAGCCACTGTGGGGAGTGAGGGAAAGAAGTCAATGCTGAAAGCTCAGGTTTCTGGGTTGGGCAGCTGAGCTACGGAGCCCAAGAGAAGGTTTTAAAGGGATGATGGTGAGTGCAGGTCAAGGAAGCTTGATTCTCATCGCCACTTTAAGTGGTTCCAGATTTCCAAGTTCTGGTGGACCCAGAATGATGAGGAGTGAGTAAGCATGCAGTGGGCATCCTGTGCTTGCTCAGCACACTCACTCGGGGTGGGGTACAGACATCTGCTCTTTTCTCTGTCCCCCATTTCCTTAGGACAGTGTCTTCCAAGTAATTGGTCAACCTCATCCTCAGTTCCCACACTGATCCTAGAAAGGGGCGGTGCTGCTCAATTTTTGCTACATCTGTTACCTTTTGCTACCTGTGGAGCGTATGCTTTTGTTGTTGTTGGTTTTTAATGTCAAAGCAGAGAATAGCAAGGAGATGCACATGCAAGGGGTTATGTACAGAGCTTGGGCTTTGGGACCAGATGGACCTGGGTTTGGATCCAGGTTGGGTAGCCTTAGGCAACCTTAACTTCGTCATCTGTAAGATAGGGAGAATGGCATCCACTTCAAAGACTTGTCAGGGGGATCCTACTGCAGTAAAGGGTTTATGGTGCCTAAGAGATAGTCAGTGCCCAATAAATATTGGTTCCTACGCCTCCTTCCGTGGACACTTGCAGCCTCAGTGATGCCGTCTTCTCCCTCTGACCCTGCCCTTATTTTACCATCTTGCTTCTTCCTGCTTTTTTTAAAAAAGAAATTTTAATATGCAATCATCTTCAATGGAGAGCTCTTAACATGGGGAGAGTCTTACATTATGATTTTAGATGGGAAAAGTAGGATATAAATTCTATATAGATGGTGAGATACCAGTTCTGGGTAATGCATGATGGAATTTACAGGTGGTTTTGAAATGTTCTTCTTCATGTTCATCTACATTTCACAAATTTCTCTCTATAGACTCTGAATGACTTTCTAAAATGCATAAAAATAAAAATTAAAAGTATTTGCAAGAATTGTCATTGAGTGATAGAATTATGGGTGATTTCTCTTTTTTTCCTACTTTTTTTTTTATTATTTATCAGACAATGGAGAGAAGGGAAGAGAAGAGAGAGAGTGAAGAGAGGAAGGGGAAGGTATCAGAATTAAATTTAGGAACTTTCCTAAATGAACAATTTGCCTGAGAGAGCATCTACCACTGTCTAGCATCAGTTCTTTCTCAACTACCCATGCTGACCTCTGGCTGTGAGAATAATGTGTTTCTGTGGTGGCACATTTAAAAATAATAATACTTCATTTGAGCTGAAATATCAGGCTAGTGAGTAAGACAGAAACTTCCTTGCCTTCCAAGAGAAAGTCTCAACACTGACCTTGGGGTGACTGAGTTCTGACTCTAAGGTACCCTGGGAAAGCGGAGTCTCAGTAGAGGTTTAGTCTGGAGGTGCTTGGTTTTATGAAACTGGCAGGTGTTTCATGTCCCAAAGGCTGCCTCTGCTCCACCAGCCTCTGTCCTAGAATCTCACAGCCCTAAGCCATGGGGTGATGGGCTTCTCACTTTAGGAAAACACTGGTCCCCTGCTTGAGTCCTCCCCAAATCTTCTGGCTTTTGGAGATATGTATGTAAATTCTTTCTTCTCACTCCTTCTGGAGATAGATAGCATCTAAGCCTTGCTTTTAGGGGCCTGCCACCCCCTCCAGGCACCTCCCTTAGCCCTCGGATAACTCAGGGAATGCTGTCCCGTCCTGTGGAGCCCTCCTGGGCAGTGGTAGCTGCTTCTGCAGGCTGCCCCTTCCCCTTTGCCCATGCTGTTTGGCTCTCGCTCTAGCCGTTCCTCTTCTAGTCTCGTCTGCATTCTTTTGCTCCATCAAAAGATCCCCTTGAAAGAGATATGAAATTCCGTTTTAGAGAATTTATAGCCACATGCAAATTTTCTTCGAGCCTTCTAATTGTCATTAATAGACACATAGCACATAAAGATGATATGTCACCATAGCATACTTAGGGTAAGGCACAGTTTCTGCCTGCAAGAAGTTTACAATTTCTTAAGGTAAGGTAAGAAAACATAAGAGGAGAAAGAGCCACCAGACTACTATTATACCTCTTTTTAAAAAAAAAGATAGGCAAGAAACCATGGAGATAACCTCACAAAAATCCATTCTTCTGTTTGGAATGAGATTATTGATTTCCTTAGTTACTCTTTTTCCCTGAAGTGTTGAGATAAGTGCCTTTTGATGCTTGGGCTTGAGAAAAACTTGTTCCCCAAATCCACTTGGCAAGTATAAATCCTAGGAACTAGGTGCTCGAGGCAGTGTGTGGGTGAAGCAGAGACCACTCTTTTGGGAGATGGGAAGAGGGGTGAGGAGGGGGTGGGAGGGAGGAGAGAGAGGGAAGGGAAGAGGGGAGGGGCAGCAAAGGGTGGGAGCAGACCCTGGGGGCCTTGCCAGCCTGCCCCTGTCTCCTGGGGAACCCACCTCAGCCGCACTGGTCCTGGTAAATCTGGAGTGGCTTAAGCAGATCTACACTGGTTTATGCAAATCTTAGCTGGTTTTATGCAAATCTAAAACCTCCACTAAATTCCTCGAATTCAATGAGCACACACTTTGGTGTCAAAAGTGACTTTTTCTACCAAGGACAATATATGGAGTAGTATCTGAACTTTTGTGTTATTTGGTAGTATGCAGAAAATCACCTGTTTAACCTCAAAAGTGTCTTTGTTGATACACAAAGACTAGCACTGAGAAACTCACTTTTATTGGTTTGACTTTAGAGAGTTTGAAAAGAAACATGAATTAAATAGAAATATATTTACAACACTTTATTGACACCCCAGACCGTAAAAAGCAAAAAATCTATTAAAGCAGTAGTTCTTAAAATAGTGCCCCAAATCATCAGGTTAGGGACCAACCTAAATCAAGGCGAACCACATGAAGTTAGTGTCAGCTGATTTTGACCTACGAAAACAACAATATGACTGTACATTTTGCTCCATGTCCCTAAGGCCCTTGGATGAGAACTTCATTTAATCTATGAAGGGAAGGGAATTCTTGGCATAGTTTATTAAAATTGAATATTAATGTGAAGGTGTGGCGTAGAAAATTGACCATCCTCTTTACATTCAATAACGTTGTGCAAAGGGTGCTGAAGACAAAAAGATTGGTGAAAACATAGAACCTGCTCCCAAAGAGTTTACATAATATATGATATATATATATGCTATAAAATATATAATATATTGTTACTGTATGCATAACCGCTATAAAAGTCATTAGAAGGGTATAACCAAAAGTGGCAGGGAGTTCAAAAATAAAAGAAAGCTCATCAAGTTGCGAAGTATAAAAAGGCAGGCAAGGTTTTTAAGGATAGGTTCGATTTTTACAGGCAGAGGTTGGGGGAGGACACAAGCAAAGGAAACAGCCGGATCAAAGGCTTGGAGGGAAGAGAGAGCAAGGTCCAGTTTGACTGGAAATCAGGAGAGCAGGGGGAAGTAAAGCAAGAAGGAAATGTTGTGTGAGGGAAGGCGCTGAAGGCCGGGGCGAGGATTTTGTAGGTAATTTGGAAGAAAATGTTGTAATTAAATGGAAAGTTTTGAAGCAGTGGAGTTTAAAAAATAATCTAAAATAAAATTAACAGCCAATACCTGCTGATCCTTTATGGTGCTCCAGGCCATTTGCACGTGGGGCTCAGCTCTTCAGGTGGATGAGCCACGGGAAACTCACAGCCAACCACCCTTTACAGAAGCAGCTGTGGCTCAGAGAGGTTCATTCATTGCCCAAGATGGCACAGCTAATAAGCACCGCCATCGGGATTTTAACACAAAGGAGCCTGGTGCCAACATCTCCGTTCCTAACCACAAAATAGTAAAAGCCAGAGCTGGAGCTGGGGGCGATAGAAATGAGACGAAAGAAAATGGCTCAAAAAGAGCTGTGACATAGAAGTTATGTGAGGGAAGAGGAGGAAGGGGGAATTAAAAATGACTCTTGGAAATTGAGCCAGTGTTGGGGGCGGCAGGCAAGGAAGTCGGGGCAGGGGAGAGGGGCAGGGGTGAAAAACCCAAGTCTGAAGTCCCAAGAGAACCTGAGGCCCAAGGGGAAATTTAGGGTGATTTACATAGAGATGGTGGTTAAACACCCCCCAGGTGTCTAAGGAAGAGGGCAGAAGAGAAGCAAAGAGAAGATGACAAAGGACAGAATTATGGGGAAAGAAAGAACAGCAGTAAGAGGCCCTATCAGAATCCATGAGAGGTAAAATGTTGTCAAAAGTAGGGGCCACCACCTTTCACCATCACCTGGTTCTCTTTCCTGTCTTGTTCTGATAAAAACAGACTTCTTTCTCACTTAAGGGTGATGATAAATACGAACTATTTATATTTCTATAGTTATATTGTTTACATACAATATATGACATACATTAAATATTTCCCTATAGGAAAGACTTTCTAGAGTAATGAAGTCTGAATTTTAAAATGTTATCTGAATCTTTGAGTCTTAAAGTCAAATTTATTTCCTCTTTTAAAACACTGTTGACTTTTGCTTCTAATTATAAATATAATATACAATGATTGCAGAAAACTTCGGAAATACCGGAGTACAAGAAGAAAACGATCACCTGTTATCCTTCCACCTGAAATAAACTATTAACGTTTTTCAGCCTACTTTTCTTTTTTGGATTCACACACTCACTATTTTTTCCCCAAATCTAGGAGTCTTCTGAAAAGTTTTTCTCATAATAGGATATTATTAATATTTTTGCATGTAATTAAATTTAGCATTCATAACAATTTGATGGTGGCCTAAGAGTAATCCATCATAAGGGTGCACCAGAATTGATTTAAGCAAGCCCTCTTCATTGGCCACGTAGGTTGTTTCCTCGTTATAAATAGTCACTCAATCTGTATTCTTATTCATAAGAATATGCTTTTTGTTTATTTCTGGCTATTTTCAGAATATTTCCTAGAAGCAAAATCACTGGTCAAATGCCACAGACATTTTCAAGGCAGTTCCGCTTCTGAATGTGAATATCAATTTGCTGGTAGTACTTATGTTACAAGATACCAAATCGTGCTCTCTCCTTCCCGCTTCCTTATTTCTCTTCTTGGAAGTCAAAAGGAAACCTCAGAATAAGGATCAACAGCTACCTTTCAGAAAAAGCTCGAGGCGTTTGGTTGGTGGAAACAGGTATGGGTTAGCAGCCACTTTCTGTTCAGCCCCACAAGCCACTCTGGGCCCTTTTGGCGCTCTTAAAACAAGCCCTGGTGCCTCGGATGACGTGGCCGACTTCCAGCTGGTCCAGCTCCCCAGCGATGACCGACTCCAGGGCTTGCCGGCTCTGACTAGGGTTAGAAGCAAATCCAGCCCAAGGTGGGGAAGAGATTTATGGGGTCTACTAGGATTTCTCTCCTAGGTGTCCGGGATAGGCAGGCATCTTCACTGCTTTTTTTTCTGGAGGCCTCTGTCCTGGAATTCCCCTCCAGCCTGGGGCAGTCTGCTCCTCGGTCCTCCCTGTCCCATTCAGCCCGCCCCCGCCCGCAGCATCTGCTCTTGGCAGTCAGGGTTAGTGTGAGCCTTGATGTGAAAACTGCCTTCCTTACCTGGTGCTCTAAGCCAGTGTTTTGCCAACTGCAGGGCCCATCAGTGGATTGGGAAGTAAATTAAAAAAAAAAAAAAATCAGAATCCATTACAATAATGGTAGGTGTTTTGCATGAAACTTTTTTTCTTTGAATTTTATATAAGTAAAATGCATTTCATAGTAAGCATAGTAAAATGCATCTTGTTCAGACGCCTTGGAAGCCAAGGCTGTCAATTGTGCGTTTCAAACAGATTCCGTGGGAATAGAAGGTATACTTGGGGGGGAAATGTGACACACGCTGCTAGGCTAATAACTGGGAAGTCTTGCCGCTCAGTGGGGAAAACATTAGCTTTCGAGGCAGAACTAGGTCAAGATTGTTGTGCTCTCGCCAGCCGTGTGACCTTGGGCAACTTAACGGATCTCTCTGGGCCTCAGTTAGCATTGTCTGTAAAAGAGATAAGCGTCCTGGCCTCTTAGGGTTTCTGGGAGCATTCAGTGAAATCATCTATGCTCGGCACGTTGGAGACACAATAAATAAAGCTCATTTTCTAATTGTTCATCTGGGCTATTAGACATCCTCCCTCTGAAGCTCAGCCAGACTCTATTCTTCATTTTAGATTATGGGCTCCCTATGATGTCACAAGAAATGGTTCTGTTTCTCACTGAGGGACCCTTTTAGTTCATGGTTTCCCCACTCTGTTCTGTGGGAGGATAATAAGCATTTCCTATGAAAGGAATCTCCGACTGAGAAAATTTCCCAGTTGCAGTTCATAGTCCTATGGAATACTAATGACCCATCTCAGGAGTCACAAACTCAAAATGCATAGGGGTCAGGCAAGTACCATGGTTGGGCAAGAAATCAGGGTGAACATTAGGGAGTGGTGGGGACTGCGGCAAACTAGAGAACACAGAGCGCTGTACTGGAGGCAGCCACTGTGCAATCTGGGTCGATGGTCATCAGATTTCCAATTTTTTAAAAGAAGCCAAATATCTGGATTTTCGTATGTGAAAATTTCCAATTTTTAAAAAATACTACCTTGCCCAAATGAAACATCTATGGGGCAGATAAGGCCATAGGGCTGCCAGTTTGCACTAATTGGCCCAAGCCATCGTGGTCCAGCTCACCCCAGGCACTCAAGAAAAATCGCCCTAAGTACCCCAGAAAGTACTCTTTTAAAATGACTATTTTGTAGCAAAAATATACCTTAAGCACAGAATATAGGACCCCAGTAATAGACATTCCCACCTAATGAAGAAGAGGGTCATTGTTTTCACAAGGTGTTAAAATGCTGATGACAATAGAATAAGAAATGGACAAAGCTGGCTGGTAGGTGTTCCTTCGTCTCCTGTTTCGGTTTGGTTAACCCAAACCACTCATAACCCATTTATTATTTTTTTCAATAACTTTATTGATATATAATTGACATATTATTGGATTCACCCATTTAAAGTGGGCAATTCAACAGTCTTTAGTACATTCACAGGGTTGTGAAGCCATGACCATACTCTAGTTTTAGAACATTTTCATCCCCCATAAAAGAAACCCCTTATTCATTAGCAGCCACTCCCCTTTCCCCCTTCCCCCCAGCCCTGGCAACCACAAATCTACCTTCTGTCTCTATTACTTTTCTTATCCTGGACATTCATATAAATGGAATCATACCATACGTGGCCTGTTATGACTTGGCATATTAATTTCAAGGTTCACCCGTGTCATAGCCTGTATCAGAACTTCATTCCTTTTTATGGCCAAATAATATTCTGTTGCCAAGGCCACATTTGGTTTATCCACTAGTCAGCTGATGGGCATTCAGGTTGTTTCTACTTTTTGGTTACAACCAACAACGCTGCTGCGGACATTTGCGCACACGTTCTTGTGTGGACGTAGGTTTTTGTTTCTCTTGGGTAGATACCTAGGAGTGGAATTGCTGGGTCAAATGGTAACTCTCTCTGTTCAACCTTTCAAAGAACTGTCAGATGGATTTCCAAAGGGTTCCAGTGTCTCCACATCCTTGCCCACACTTGCTGCTGTCCAACTTTTTTATTCTGGCCATCCTCATGGATGTGCTAAGACACTTTTTTTTAAATGCAATTTTATTGAGATATACTTACACACCATATAATCCATCCAAAGTATACAATCAATGGCTCACAGTATCATCATATGGTTGTGCCTTCATTGCCACAATTAATTTTAGAATATTGTCATTGCTCCAAAATAAAGAAAAAAATAAAAATAGAAAAAAAGAATGCCCAAAACATCCCATTTCCCACATCCTGCCCTACTATTTACATATTTTTTGTCTTTATTTTATTATTCTTCTGCCCATACACTGGATAAAGGGAGTGTCAGTCACAAGGTTTTCACACTCACATGGTCACATGATAAAAGCTATACAGTTATACAATCATCATCAAGAATCAAATCTGCTGGATTACAGTTCAACAGATTCAGGTGTTTCCTTCTAGCTATTCTAATGGAGACATTTATTCTTAAAGTTGACTGCACTTTTAAAATGGCAGCTGTATTTGATTTGTTGATGAGGTTCTTCAGATCAAGGCCTAAAATAGTGATTTTTTTCTGAATTTAGATCATCACTTTGTAAAAACTTTTTCTAATGAGTTTTTCCCTCTCCGTTTGTACCAGTCTTTGAATAACCAGAGAACAGGCATCTTATTAAAGAAGGGTATGACGTTTCTTCCTTAATAAACAGTCCTTCCGATTCTAGAGAGAGTGTTAGTATAAATTAGCTCTGCTACCACTTCCTCTGCTTCAGCTATCAGTGCTGCCCACAGCTGAAGCCACTGATTTCCCCACCTGCAAGCTACACTCCTGCCAGAAACACAGGCGAGTCAGGAAGGATGACAGCAGCTGGGACTGACCTTCCCCTTCTCCGCAGGCCTACAAATGTACTAGCACCTCTCTCCCCTCTGCCTCTGGCCTTCCATCCTGCCCATCCTTTCAGCCGTGAAACATCCTTTCAAGTTAGAGAAGGTCTCAGTATCCTAATTCAGAGTCGGGGAAAATGAGCAACAGGTCTTAGTGGACCCCAGAGGCCCATGTGTGGTGGAACTGGGGCTGGAACTCAGCCTCCCAGCTTCTGGTCCAGAAGCTGCACTCTATTCCTGAATTCTTCCCTTCTTTATTTTCATCAGCCTTTAAAAAAAAAATAGTTTTCAGTATGTGTGATCTTTGGTGAGGTTGACCTGGTCAGACATTTTGGTTTACTGTTTCTACTCCTTTTCAGAAACTGGCGCTTTTAGCTCAGGAGACAACAGGGGATTCATGTAACTTAACTTCAGGGAACTTAGCACTAGGGAGGACTCACTATGCTATAGCCTCCTGTGTTCACTTTTTTTTTTTTTTTTACATTAGAGTTAAATTTCAGAAGTCTGTTGGAAGCAATCTTTGGGCAGACATTCTTGCAGTTTTCTGTGATAAATTCTCTGGCTTGCCATAGTTCATTGTATCCAACAAGGAATAACCTTGGCCTATTTGGGAACTGATAAATACTAAAACTATGTGTTTCTTTATTTTCAAGACCCCCCCAACCCTATTTCTTCCCCCTTTTAAGTTTTTGAATGAGGTGCAATTGGCATTTCTCCTTAATCTTAGTACCCTAAAATTCACTTCTTACCTGTTATTTCTATTTTCTTGCCTTCTGATTTAGAAAGACCCAAGTGCTCATCTCTGAAGATGGAAGAAGATTAAAACAATAACTGGTGGTAAGTACTCTTTCAGCCATGAATTCTTTTCTTTGGCAGACTTTATTTAGTGACTACTATATGCCAGATGCTGTGCGGGGGATGCTTGGGATGCAAAGATAAGATGGGAGCCTGCCTTTGCGGGGTGCAGTGCAGTGGGGCCTGCTCGCAATTGTACATGTAGCGATCAGTGTACAGAATGTTACGGGAGCAAGGAAGAGAGGCCCTTGAGCTGTCCTGGAAGGGATCAACGCCTGCTTTAGAAAGGGCATAAGCCGAAAGAACAAAGATCTATAAGTCAGGTGGCTAAACTGGGCTTGGGGGAGAGTGTTCGGGCTTTTTGAATTAGAAAATTTGGAATTTGGGATAAAAGACTCAATAGCTCTGAAGTAAAATTTATGCCAAATTGTGGCTAAAGATTCATGTTGGTGAAGGAGAGGGTCTAATATCATGAATAAGTGAACTTAGGGTTACAGGATATGGGCTAGAAGTTGTAGGTTTATTTAAAAGTTGCTTTCCTCTTTATGTCCCTTCCATAGCACAGAAAAACCAATATGAGAAATGTTGGGCCTATAAGTGAAGATTTTTATACTCTGGTCCCTGACATGGCCTCTGTTGCACTGGGGAATAAATAAAGACACCACCACCATCAGACTGGGAGTATCTTAAATATTCTCAGGAGTATTTTGTAAAATAAGGCATCAAGAAGATAAAATAGGATTGAAAATAAATATCTAGAATTAAGCAAAGCACAGAATATGATTGATTAGTAGAGGAAGTAGAGAAGAGTAAATGTGTGAAAATAACAGAATATGAGAGTTAACTTTAGATATTTACTTTCTAAACACTGTGCAAGATGCCAATTTATATATTCTTTAAGTCCTTTTCATGTGCATTTATGGTGTATTGTCCCTTCAGCAAGATTATAATGCCAGAGACCAATAGTGTATTTAAAATAAACAAAGAACAAAGAACAAGCATTAAAACCATAGGTCAGGAATGATTATCTAAGCCTGTTCTCCGTATAAAATGCTTACAGGGGATACAGGAAGTCAGTTTAACATAAGTGATTGCTTTTAACTTTGATCTATTACATTTGGAGGAGCCGGCTGGTGGATTTAGAAGTGTATAAACATACCACCAGACAGTGAAAAAAGGGGAAGTCGGTTATAACTGAATAGGGGTGTGGTCTGTGCAGGTTAAGAAGGGAGTAGATGATAAGTTTCATAAAGGACAGATACAACCCAGTAGTCTTTAGAAGTGGCCATTGGGGCTAACTGTACTTCCCCTACAGACTCAGTAAATTCGGGTATTAATACCGACCGGCTTGCAGAGCTGGAGAAACCACAGCCTACATGTAGATTTGGGCCCATGCACCTGCCCCCTCCAACCCTCCAGGTAATGCTACACCTGCTAGGCGCGTAATCCTAGAGGGGTTACATGGATGGGCTAAGTGGTGCGATGGGGGGAAAGATAGCCTCCCAAGGATCCGTTTGATTCTGAGTAATCCACACCCGGTCAAATAAAATAGCCAAACAGGGCGGAATGTGGCCTTTAATGAATCTGTTAATTCCAGCAGACCCTCGCCAACCTTTCCTAGGAGAGTACCCCTTTATCCAAACCGAGTGGCTGTGCTTTAATTACAGGGGATAATTATTTGACTTCCAGGAAGTTCAGACGGGGCTTTGTGTTTCAGTAAAAAAAAGTTCCAGACAAGCTGTGAAACTCGAGCAAACCGAGAAAAAGGGTGAAACCCAACGCCGGCCCGGCGACTCGGGATCCCGGCCGCTCGGCCAACCGGCCGGGGTGGCACCGGGGCCTGGGCCGGGGACCGCGACCCCTCGGAGGAGGAGCCCTGCCCCGGCGCAGCTCTCCGAGGCCGGGCGGCCGGGTGCCGCGGGGGGGCTCGAGACCTGGCCGCCCTCGCCCCCCGGCGCGAGCGGGGCCCCCCGACTCCCGAGGGCGTGACCTCCGCCTGCCGCCCGTCCTCGGGGAACCCCGTGGCGGCCGGGGCCCCCGCGGCCGGCGGCCTGGGGAGCCAGCGTGGGGCAGGGAGGGGGGGCGAGGCCAGTGGGTGTCTCTTTTGCCCGGGGAGCTGGGGACGCGGGCGGCAGGGCCGGGCCCCTTTCGCTCCGGCGGCCGCTCGGGCGCGGGCCCGGCTCGGGCTAGACGCCTGCACACATCCACCATAGAGCTCCGCTTTCCCGTGGCAGCTGCTGCCGCTGCCTCTGCCTCTCCCGCCTCAGCCTCTCTGCCCGGCGCACACACACATTCAGATTTGCGCGCTGTTTCAATCCCGGATGACGTGTCCCCGCGGACAGCCAATGGCGGGCGGGCTCTGGTCAGGACAATGGGAGGCATCGGGCCAATGAGCGGGCCCGGTGAGTTGGCGGTAGCCAATAGGCGCGGCGCTGGCTGGAGAGTAATGTTACAGAGCGGAGAGAGTGAGGAGGCTGCGTCTGGCTCCCGCTCTCACAGCCATTGCAGTACATTGAGCTCCATAGAGACAGCGCCGGGGCAAGTGCGAGCCGGGCGGGCGCTGGGCGACTCTGTGCCTCGCGGACGGTGAGTCGGCGCCGCGGCGCGCCGGGGAGAGCGTCGCGGGCGGCCTCGGAGCCCGCGCGGCGGCCGGATCCCCGCGGCCGGGGGCCGGCGGCCCGGGAGCCACACAAAGGCGGCGCGGGGACGCGGGGGGACTGCGCACGGACCGCGCCGCCGGGCTGCCCCGCTCCGTAGCCGGGCCCGCGGCTCCGGGGAAGCCCCGGGGCGCCCCGGGCCCGCCGCTGCCCGCCCCCGGCGGCCGGCCCGCGCGGGAGGCTTTCGATGCGGGGCGAACAAAAAACGCCTGCCGCGGGGTTCCCCGCCATGGGCCGCGCGCGGGCGGCCGGCGGGGCTGCCGGGCCGGGGCGCGGAGGATCCGGCCGCCTCAGCCCGCGGGCCCGCAGCGGGCCGGGCGCGCGGGGAGGGCCCGGGCGGGGCGCGGGGCCGGGCGGCGGCGGGGCGCCCGCCGGAACCATGGCCGACGCGGCCGGGCGGCCGGCTGCCGCGAAAACCCGGCGCGGGCCCGGCCGGAGCGGCGCGCCAGTTCCCAGGCAACTTTTTTTTTTTTTTTTTCCGCCGCCTGCGCCCGCGGGCCGCGCGTTCCCCGGGCGGGGGCGGGGGGCGCCGCGCCCCTCCCCGCCCCTCCCCCGCGCCACCAGCCCCCGGCCCGCCCCTCCCCCCCGCCCCCGGCCGCGGGGCCCGAGCGCCGCGCGCCCCCCGCCGGCTCCACACACACAAAGGGAAGGAGCCATGTTCGCCGCGGCGGCGCAGGCGGGGAAGGCGCGCGGCGGCCATTGCGTGCGGCCGGGCCGCCGGGGCCGCGGGCGGAGCCAGGCCCCATTTCGCGCGGGGACTCGCGCCTCGCCGGGGCCGCGACAAAATGGGGGCCGGGGCGCACGTGGCGGCCGCGCACCTCCGGCCCCGCGCGGCCCAGGCCTCGCCCGCCGCCCCCCACGCGCGAGCTGGGCCCGGCTGAGGGGAGACTGCGGCGGCCCAGGGGCGGAGAGGGGCCGGGAGCCCGCCTCCCCGCGGCACCCCAGCCTTCACACACGGAAAAAAGAAAAACACTCCCCTGGTGGGGGGGCGGGTATAAAAAGCGCAGAGCAGGAGTGGCTTTTGTCCCTCATCCTTGTTTACTCGGAGAAACTTCAGACCGGACGTGTTTAGTCAGAGCAGAGAACCATCTCGGGGCCCAGCGCGCACCCGGCACCCCGCGCCCCCAGCCGGGCGCGCCGGCCCCCGCGGAGCGAAGTTTCTCCGCCGAGAGGCTGTTTCACCGGAATCGCCCGGAAAACTTCAGATCCGCGGGGATCGAGGCCCAGGAGTTGGGAAGGGTCTCCTCCTGCAGGGGCTTCTGACTGTTTCTTCCAAATGGAGCGCGAGCCCCCGAATACGCAGCCCTAGCCCGCGGACCTTTGGTTTGGTTGATTAAAAACCGTTTTGTAGATAAAAAAAATTGCCCGAATGCCCCGAGGGCTGTTCGCTGGGAAGAGGCGCGAGCAGGTAGCCGAGCAGTGCGGTCGGAGCACGCCTGCCGCGTGCACCCTCGGCGGCCGGCAAGGAGCGCCTGCTGCCTGGCCCAGCCTCCGAGGAATTGGGGGGGGGGGGCTCTCCGGGACCCCCGCTTCACGGGAGGTTAATGTCACTCCTGTGTTAAATGACCGCCTCCTGGCTGTCGTTCACTCCCTGAGAACTTAACACTGCTCTTAACCGCCGTGATGACATTGCCAGCATCACACACCTCTTCGTTTTGTTTTTTTTTAGAAAAATAACTAGACATGGGCAAAGGGGACCCTAAGAAGCCGAGAGGCAAAATGTCATCATATGCCTTCTTCGTGCAAACCTGCCGGGAGGAGCACAAGAAGAAGCACCCGGACGCTTCCGTCAACTTTTCAGAGTTTTCTAAGAAGTGCTCAGAGAGGTGGAAGGTAAGAAGGCTTGGGACGTGCTGAGGAGAGAATAAAAAAGGTAACACCAAGTGGGGATGTGAAAACAGAAAAAGCTAGTTGGCCGTTTACCTCAAGGGAATGGTGCCACTGATTTTATTCCTTCTAAGTGTTGTCAAGGATAATTAAAATTTCAATATAATTCTAAATTTACAAATAATTCTTTTGTAGACTATGTCTGCTAAAGAGAAAGGAAAATTTGAAGACATGGCCAAGGCGGACAAGGCCCGTTATGAAAGAGAAATGAAAACCTATATTCCTCCTAAAGGGGAGACAAAAAAGAAGTTCAAGGATCCCAATGCACCCAAGAGGCCTCCGTAAGAATCCTGCCTATTTTTTTTAATCTGCAAGAAGAATCAGTAGAATCAGAAATTTAGCAAGGCACCTTCTGGGTATAATCAAAGTGTCATAGCTAAAAATGGCCCCCATTGGCCAGTTAGGTGTTGTACATACAGCACCTATTGGATGGGAGTTCCAGCCAGCATATTTGAATAAGACATTTGCCATCTCCTTCGCCAGTATAGTTTTCCTAAATGTAATTTTGATCCTTTCCATTTTTGAAATTTTCTTCTATCTAATAAGAATGTTCTCTTGGAACTCTAGCAATAGTTATGTTAAACTAGTGTTATCATACTTTAAACAAGTGTAAATTAAACTTGGTTAATGAAGGCTTTCTAGTATATGAAAATATTTGTACCCCATCCAAAGACATGGTAGAAATCAGAAGTAGCTTTTATGTGTTAATAACAATACACGTTGATGGTATTCTTTGTTTTTCTGATTTATAACATAAAATTCTAAGATTAAATTTCTCCTTTCAGTTCGGCCTTTTTCTTGTTTTGTTCTGAGTATCGCCCAAAAATCAAAGGCGAGCATCCTGGCTTGTCCATTGGCGATGTTGCAAAGAAACTGGGAGAGATGTGGAATAACACCGCTGCGGATGACAAGCAGCCTTATGAAAAGAAGGCTGCCAAGCTGAAGGAGAAATACGAAAAGGTGAGGGATGTGGGTGTGTTGGTAGAAGGATGAGAAAGGTATGCCACCTGTTGGATGGTTATACCTTACACTTCATCTTAATTTTGTTTTTTTCTGCGTTTTTAGTATAAGGACTACATAGAGTGTGCTGTTGCCTGTAGTCTTAAGTGCCTTCCCATTTTCCAAATACGGAAGATCAAATAAATTGCTAATTGTATTTAAGCTGGTTTTGTTACATTTCCCATTACCTAGAAACTTACAAAAATTTTGTTAGACACTGACTCAAATATGTCTAAATTATTTTAAGTGGTCAGACAGGCACTATAAAAACTTGAACTGCACAAAGTAGCGTAAACTGTTCATTATAAACATATCCTGAATCATTTATGTCCTCTTCCCCAAACCTCCAAAGTTAAAAGTTTAAAGCATCCTGACTGTACAGTAGATTAATGGTAAAGAAAAAAAAAACTACTATACTTTAATTGAAATATTAAGTACTTAAAATTTAGCTTCTGATAATAAAGTTTTATCTAATTTTATACTTAGCAGCAAGTTCCCTTTTTTTTCGTTTTTTTTTGTTTGTTTGTTTTTAAGAATAAATTTTCTAGTATGGATTAATGTCTGATAGTCTAAACCTGTAGAAGACTTTTTTGCATTCAGAAGGTGGCAGTGTCTACCCTTTAATCAAAGTCTCTGTGTTCTAGTTTTCATAAACGAGTTAGGTGGTACCTAACTGCACTGCACTGACGCGTAGCTCATCCCACGAGTTCAAGATTGCTAATGGCAATGATCTCGTGGTGCTTATATTTGTTTCTCAATGCCCAGGTTATTTGTAGAGTTGTAGTGGGTCTGCAAATGATGGGAATATTTATTTTAGTATAACTTGGGTCTCGGTTTTTCATACAGTTTTGCCCTGTTACTTTTCTTTCTCCCCTTTATTTACTGGTTGTTTCCTTTCTTACCATTTTCTCCTTCCTTTATTTTTGAAGGATATTGCTGCATACCGAGCTAAAGGAAAGCCTGATGCTGCAAAAAAGGGAGTTGTCAAGGCTGAGAAAAGCAAGAAAAAGAAGGAGGAGGAGGAAGACGAAGAAGATGAGGAAGATGAGGAGGAAGAGGAAGATGAAGAAGATGAAGATGAAGAAGATGATGATGATGATGAATAAGTCAGTTCTAGCGCAGTTTTTTTTTTTCTTGTCTATAAAGCATTTAACCCCCCTGTACACAACTCACTCCTTCTAAAGAAAAAAATTGAAATGTAAGGCTGTGTAAGATTTGTTTTTAAACTGTACAGTGTCTTTTTTTGTATAGTTAACACACTACCGAATGTGTCTTTAGATAGCCCTGTCCTGGTGGTTTTTTCAATAGCCACTAACCTTGCCTGGTACAGTATGGGGGTTGTAAATTGGCATGGAAATTTAAAGCAGGTTCTTGTTGGTGCACAGCACAAATTAGTTATATATGGGGATGGTAGTTTTTTCATCTTCAGTTGTCTCTGATGCAGCTTATCTGAAATAATTGTCGTTCTGTTAACTGAATACCACTCTGTAATTGCAAAAAAAAAAAAGTTGCAGCTGTTTTGTTGACATTCTGAATGCTTCTAAGTAAATACAATTTTTTTTATTAGTATTGTTGTCCTTTTCATAGGTCTGAAATTCTTCTTGAGGGGAAGCTAGTCTTTTGCTTTTGCCCATTTTGAATCACATGATATTATGACTGTTCATCTTTTCCATGTAGTTCGCTGATAAGCTTTCATCTGCACACTTGTGATGGGGGTAATAAAATTGAATTGCGACAGTTTTCATCCAGAGTTGAAACTCAGAAATCTAGATCAGTTGAAATCAAACTTTGCATAGCCCAGTGACCACATTTACAAAGTAAAGACTAACCAATCTATTCACAGGATGGGAGTATTGGCCATTCAGTAATGTGTCCTTGAAGGACTAATAGAAAGCTATATTCTAATCTTTACAGGAGGACTCTACAAGTCTTTTAACTGCCGTTACCATGTAATGGCAGTTATATTTGCAGTTCCCATGTTAAAGAAGGCCTGAGAGTGTATCCCCAAAAGCGTGAGCTTAAAATACAAGACTGCCGTGATAAACTTTGTTGACATTAGTCCCGCCGAAGGCTTTATGAAAGTGCTGGCCATAAACATAACTTGAGATTCTCCATTATAATTAAATATTTTAAATTAGTTCGGCCAGTTTTTGAAACAATGGTGTCACATTTAAAGTGGTATGTTTTCATATATTGTGATTTGCCCCTTTATGAATGAGATAGACATAAGAAAAGAAGACACTTGAACTTTGCATCTCAGTACCGGTTACCCAATTTATTTGAATTCGCTTTTTCTTTATAAAACCCATACTCATTCACTGGGGTCATTTTTACCTGCTTAGCAGCTTAGGGAACAATTTGGCGACTGTGGTTTTTGAGAGTATCGTTCTCTTAAAGTGCCAGTGTGTTAAAATAGCGTTCTTATAATTTTACATGCTTTTGTGGTGGAGTACTGTTTTGTTTTATTATTTGACTTTTGGATTCTTTCCATTTGCATTTGTTTATGTATGATTTCAGGAGGAATACTGAACATCTGAGTCCTGGATAATACTAATAAACTAATAATTGCAGAGGTTTTAAATAATAGTTAAATGGTTTTCACTTAAGAATTTAAAGTTTTGTTAAACGTTTTTTCCATTTGTTTCTAGTAATAGCTTTTAGTGATGCCATTTAAATAGATACAACTTTTGCCAAACTTTTCCCTTTAAAAATGTGTTTATAAATAGCTTAAGGGGCTGATGGAACAGGTTTTTTAATCGAATACCCCCAGTAGTTTTAGAGGGGTGCCATATATATGTGTGTGTTTGTGTGGAAAAACTCGTTTTTTGATTTTTTTTAATCAAACAGGTTTTTGGGCTTTTTAATCAAATACCCCAAGTAGTTTTAGAGGGGTGCCATAATATATATGTGTGTGTGAGGAAAAACTCGTTTATTCTCAACATGTTGAAGATTAAAGTTCTCTAAAGTGAGGCACATGTCAGCAGCAGGGCTGGTTAGGATGAATCTACAAAGTCTCTAACAGTTTTCAAGGGCAGATGAGTTCCTCAGAAAGGGTGGAATTGGTGTCTTAAGGTTTATCAGATTTTTAGCCAAGGGGAGCAAATGACCATCTGATTTGCATGAAGTTGTTACTGGAGCTGAAGAACCACCAGTCACATGTGTTGCTAATAAGTCATCTGTTTAAAAGTGAATTCTGCGTTAAAACATCTTTGTAACTTGTTTGGTTGGTGTATAATGGCAACTTATCATTTTTAGGATGTTGAGAATGGGAACAAGTTTTTTTTTTAAATGGGAAATTTAACTGGCTTCAGATCTTGATATAGAAAAAAAATCAAAACCCACTTGAATATGAAAACTAATTGATAGTTTTTTCAGTGTTCCAAATGTTCAGTGTTCAAATTTGGATATCCAAAACTCAGGCAAATAGAGGTGGGAGGCAATTATTTAGACAATTCAGAATAAAATTTTTGTATAACTGGAGATGATTTTTTTTTTCAGTTAACCTATATCTAGGAACTATGGAACTATTTTAATGCATAAACATTGTTGCAGCACTATGGAGAATACAGAATTTCTTGAAACATGAAAAGATTAAACAGTATAATTTTAGTATTAGGTTTTCTACATTTCAAAACTTGGTATATGGCTTACTGATTAAAATTTAATGAAAATAATCCGATTTCTCAACTTGCCTGTGTAAAGGTTAGAGCTATTACTGATTAATGATATAATCCTGACAATCTTCCATTAAGGTGTTGATATTTGCCATTTTACTATTCTTTTTGGAGTGAATTCCAAAAAGAAATCTTACCACCAAGGTAAGAATTAAATGATAAAGATAGAAAAAGTGTCTGGTAACATTTGACAAATATTTCCTTCAGCGCCTAGGAAATCATACATAGTTTTGAAATTGACACAGGAAAGACAAAAGAGCAATTTTTGAATGAAAAATGCAGCCAACTATATGCCTGATACTACATATGATCAAAGTTCAAACCTAGGTCTGCTTGAAGCGACATGCCTCCTGAAAGGGCCTGAAGTAGCTCTTTTCAGTCCCAGCTAGGCACTTTTTGCTACAATTGATGGTATGCACAAATCAAATACAGCTGAAATCTTAAAATTAACTCTTGCCTAAATGTGACCCAGTAGGCAGTTATTAAAGGACTGTGATCATAGTTATTTAAATTTATTTTTTCATACTTGGACTTTATGTTGTTTTCAAATGACTTTTGAACATAGAGGAAAGGCAGAGAACGCTTTGGATAACTCTCCAACAAAAAATGCTATTTGGTTCATCTCCCCTTCTCAGCAAGGATGTGAACAACAGTGCTAAGGCCTGCCACAGCTTGGGAAATTCCCTGGGTCAGAGCCAAGTTGCACCCTGGAGTAACGAGGCAAAATGTTGCTCTATTCTAGGAATGCTTCTCTTCAACGGTATATCATGGCACAAGAAAAACCACACAGCACGGAATGATGGGAGTATAACGTATGCCACACTTCAGAGCTAATAGCCAATCTTCTGGTGGGTGCCAGTCTCAAAATACAAGTGTGATCGTTAGGCCTTCAGGTGGGTTGCTGGGTCTGGGCCTTCCAATACTGTCGAATTTACGGGGCACCCACTGGAATGTAGAAGGAGCTACAGTAGACCCGTAAGTGAAAGTGTGAAAAACGGCGGGCAAGGGTTGAGTGTCTGCAGACTCTGCAACCCAGTAATAGGGCATCGGTAAAAGGAGATTAAAGAGATCCATGTGAATTTTCATGGTGTACTCATTTTTATTTTTTCTCTTTAACCACACAAGTAGTTCAGACATACAGTATAGGTGTATGGAGTGATAAATGGCATTCCATAATATACTTGACTGTTGCCTTATAGCTGGACATTCAGGTTGTTTCCTATTTTTTTTTGCTGCTTCTAACAATTCTGTAGTGAAAAATCTGTCTTTTTGTGTGTCTTTTAGGATAGATATCTCAAAGCAGAGTTGTTAAGTCAAAGGAGACGTGCATTTAAAATTTGGGCAGATGTTGACAGATTACCCCCCAAAGAGCTATATTTGTACTGTGAAACATTTTAACGATGATTTTTACAGTGAATTACGATTTTACAGGTTGTTATTTGGCTCCAAGAAGTAACTAGCCATGTTTAAAAGATGAGAAATTAAAATACTGAAATATTGTCTGTTCAGAGCCACCCAAACAACAAAAGGTAAAACCCAAACTGAAAGACTCTTGAGCTGTCTATTGGTGATTTAAATTGCTGAACTAGTTCTCTAAAAAGTTAAACTAAATAGTTAAGTAATCCATTGAGTGAAAGTGAGGAGCTCCCTTCCCATTTTGGCATCCTCCATCCTACACAGAAGGATCTGGAAGTTTTATCTGGGCAGTGTTTTTTCGGAGATTGTGTGCCGTACTTACAGAAGCTGCAGCCAACACTTTTGGAAAAGCAAGTTTGGCTGCAATGTGTATTAAGGGATTGTGTGAGCCAGCTAGGTTATCTGGAGGGGTGGAATGGATACAGAGGATTTAGCTCAAACGGAATAAAGTTCACGACTGTTTCTGCTTCTCTTCCATTTTGGAGATGGTACTTTAGGGTAAAGGACATTCACCAACTGCATTCATAAATGCAGCTGTATTTTTAGGCTTTAAAGTAGAATTAGGGTTCGTTCCTTAGGGTTACATAGAATCTCCAATTATAGCATTTACCATCTTTTTGCTTATTGGGTTTTAATTAGAGATCATATAAAATATTCTGAACATTAACCAGGTGTAAGAATAAAAAGTCCTAAAACAAAAAAAGTGATGAAGTAAGGAGAGTATTGTAGATAAACGGAAACCTGTTACCACACCATCAGGTGTCAGAACCATGGGAGAGAGGGAGGGAGGAAGGACAGAAGGCAGTCATGGCAGCCCCTGCCTGGCTCCACCATCTGAATCCCAGGGAAGCCAGGCCTTGCTCTGCCATCTGGAAGCAGCCGGGCTGGGGCTCAGGCATGGCAAATAGGCAGGGAGGCAAACGGGAGGACCTCTTTCCACAAAAGAGATGAGAGGTGTCACTGCTTGGGGGGCAAGGACAGAATAAAGCATTGCACCAGTGTGGGGAAGGGGCCCTAGGGGCTCTTGCATCCTTTCCGTGCATTTTTAAGGAGTGGTGGACAGAGGGCCGTGGAGACTCAAAGGACACAAAGCAGTACCAAAACAATCGAACGCAGATGAATGCCCAGGGCACTGCCAGGTTCACAGTAGGTGCAAAAGAAGTGCCAGTTCCTTCCCTTCCCTTTAAGAACAGGAGCAAAGGGGCCCCAGCCTGAAGGCCTCCCCCTGCCCCCTGCTTTCATGCCTGGGTTCTCCTGCCATGGCTACAGTTGTGGACATGTGGGTACCTCCAGAGCACTTGGCTCTGCCACTGCTGTGATCTCTCCCTGGCCTTTCCCTTTGATTTAGTTCAATTTATTCAATTTAGTCACCGCACTTCCAAACAAGGCCAAACAAAAACACTCCCAGTCATCTGGAAAGCCACAAGCTACCTGAGCCTGAAGCACTGGGAGTCTCCAGGAGAATGGGTGCTGCTCGGATGTCCTTAGAATTGCAGCGTCCATCTTGCAGAAGAAGGAAGGGTTGCAAGGCTCATTCAACACACCACAATAAACTTAAAAACGGCTTACCCTTACCACAAGTGAAATTTACATTCATCAAAGGAGAAAACATATCCACAATTCTGTTAACATGTTGTGTGCCCTTCTCTCGATAATGTTTGTTTTACCAAAGTGGCAGTATATTTACAAACTTTCCATTTGTAAACTGCTTTTCCTGTTTAACAGTCCATCTTGAACGAAGTTTCGTGTCACATCTTATACGGCCTGAGTGGTGTTCCACTTGAATGGATTAATGTGAAATGCCATAAATTAGTCAATCCCATGTTATTAGACATTTGAGTAGTTTCTGGTATTTTGCTGTTATGAGTAAGGCTGGAACAGCTACTCATCCTTATCTCCATGTCTTTGTGATGTTTATTTTATTTGGCTATAAATTCCTCCAAGTGAAACTGCTGAATCAAAAGATGAGCCAAATTTGGTGAGTTTTACCAAGTAGCCTTCTTTAAAGTTTTCACCTAAATGTAATAACTTAAAAGGCTATCCTAACAGTTTTACATACATGGGATACAGGGGAGGGTCATGGTTTCTAAGATTTTATGAAGGGTGAACCCTACCGCAGTGGGGGAAGTTGTGAAGGGGGCAAACCTTCAAAGGCAAGCAGATAAAAAGCCTGAAAACCTGGAAAGCCATGGGGTTAGAAATGTCCACTCCCCTTTGTACTTCTGAACTTTTTTTTTTTTCTGAGTTTATTACTTTTCAGGTTGAAGATTTACAGAAAGAGCTTTTATATTCAAGTAACTGCAGAACTGCAGAATGTGTAGATCAGTTGGAATGGGTGGAGACTGACAAATTTGCAAAAGCATTAAAACTTGTTTTTCATTTCCTTGTATCACCATCCTTTATAGTAATCACAAAATTTCCACAATTTACTAATGCTTGCTAATGGGTAATTTTATCAGAATTTTTCCCTTTAAATATAGGATTTCAATAAGGTTATTTTCACATATGTTTTTAAGCCCAAGACATTGGTCAACAGGTCTGGGGAGAAGAAGTCTTATTTCATGGTGGCCAAATGGTTAGCACAAAATTGTATTATTTATATTAAATTTATCTTCTAGTCCCTCCTATAGGAATCTGTTTCATACATCAACTTAAGTTCCTTAATTTTAGAGGTCAACATTGCAAATTACATGTCATGAATTTCTATATACTGAGCTTCTACAGATATTTATAACGGACCATTAGAAATGATATTAATTTTATTTTTAGAAGGTAGACAGATGTACAGCTATACTGGAAATAGGAAACCTGAAGTTTTTAAAAAATTAAATATTCAAGTCTTGAAGGTTTTTAATTAAGAAGATAAGAATCAACTGACCTGAGAAAAACAGATGTAGTTTTCTTCTGTTTATTACTACTTTGGGCTTATATCTTCATTTTTAAGCCAAACCAAATTCTTTCTCATCTTTAGGACCAAGTAGTCTTAGTGGGCTATTAAGAAAATAATGCTTAAAACCTCACTACAAAATCATAAAAATATTTCCATTTTAAGTTTTACTACAAACATCCTTTAAAAAAAAAAAAAAAAGGAAAAAATTACTAAGAAACTGGTGAGGCAAGCAGAAATTGACCTCAAAATACATTTTTATTGCTCTCTTGCCTCCACAATCCAATGCATGAAAGAATGAATAAAAGAATTCCAAATTTGCTCAAGTTGAAGTTAAACACGTTACTTTACTCCTTTTTATTTAAGTATGTGGAGCAACAGTGACTTGTGTGGACTTGGCCAGGAGCATTTGACATTATGGGGGTGAGGGGGTTGGTGATGTTCTGTGGTCACGCTTTGGCGAGTGAGTGGACAACACTTGGACTGCAGCCCAGGAGGGTGGCGTCAAGCGGGGACCCTGTAACTGCGTGTGGAGGGAGGCCTGTTCTAGGGCCTGTGTTTTACAGCTCTTAACATTTCTTTGATTGGCTGGGCCTTCTGAGCACCGAATCAAATCTCCTTTGAAATAGAAGCAGCCCAGTTGGAGCTGCATTCCAGCAAGAGGAAACTTGGGACTATTTTTTCTAGAGGTGAGCTAGGTTGTGATTTTACTGCAGTGGACTTAAAAGAAATAGTTTCTGCTAATGTTCAGAGATCGAAGTGAATTCCTAGAACCGTTGTTCTTCGTCCCAGGGTCTCTGGAATGTTGGTCTCCATAGAGTTTCTTGCTCTGTAATTCCAGAGAGGAAGGCAGGCGGTCATGGAGATTGCTGGATGACGATCATCTTACCATCTTCTTTCCTGGGACTCAATTTTATTTTATTTTTTTCCTTTAAATTTTTAATTTTGAAATAATACAAACCATACTCCTATCCCCCACCAGTTGCCACATCGTACCACATTTGCTGCATCATTCTATCGATCTACCATCTATCTACCTTTGAACATTTGAGTGTAGGTGGTACACATCATGCTCCTTGAACACATAATACTTGCATGTACATTTCCTAAGAACAAGGATATTCACTTATATGACCATCTAAGTGCAGTTATCAAGTTCAAGAACTTTAACATGGATATAAAGCCTACAGTCTATATTCCAGGGCCTAATTTTAGCTAAAAACATAAGATAAAACCCACCTGGCATCACTAGTCTGAGGCACAAACAAGAAAAATATATTCATGATAAAGTTGATCAAATGTGATCGCAATCTAAGTTTACATAGAAAACATTCATCACCCAGTTTCCGTTGTTTTTTACATAAATTAAAAGAAATCTTATTCATCAAAATCTGGCTGCTGCAAATACAGATTTTGTGCCATTCAACATAGGCTTTCATGGTATGTATCCTCTCACTCAAAATCTGTCTAGCGTGGTTTCTTTCAAACTTAGAAAAAGTGGTAAAAACAGGGCAAAGCTCAAATGTCTCTTCCTGGAGAGAGAACCAGATACAAAAGAACCCCTCAGGAGAAGCGTTTGTTCCATGACCCCCAAGTTCTGTGATGAGGCAGAGCCCGAACTTTCTGTCCTCTCGGGTGAACCCTGCTGACCCTACCAGGTTCTCTCTCCGTCACGTCCACGGCCAAGCATGGCCCAAGCATCCCCCACTGTGGACACAGCGCAGGAACCAGGCCACTTGCGGCCGCTGAGGAAAGTGACACAAGAAGCTGGTCCGAACCCCAGATGTGGCACCGCTGGGTCTCTGCACAGCCCACAGGCCTCGCCGCTGGGCCAAAGACCGCGGCTGTCTTAGTTTTCCTGAATTCTTTCCCGTCGAAGTCTCCAAAGCTCTGTGTACTAAGTAGTGCTGGATTCCCAGTTCCCTATCTCTAGGCACATCCCTTCCAGAACGTCTTTGGGCTCAAGTCCTGTTCTCCCCGTTGTTTTAAAAAAGCGAGGGAGTCAAAACACAATTCAAATTAAAAAGAAAAAAAAAAGAAAAAAGAAAACCGTTTGTGACTTCATTCAAATAAAGTGGCAACATTTTTCTAGTAAGGCTTCCATTGGGGAGGGCCTGGATTGACCCTTTCTTCCCGGCTGTCGTTGCTTATGGGTGCTCCTAAATAAGTGCTTCAGAATGAACTCATTTTCTACGCTGTGGCAAGCTACAGTTTCTAACATGTTGGTTCTAATACTGAACGGGATACAAGTCATTTCTAGAAACCTGTGTTGATGTAGCCTACCACCCAGTTGCCTGGAGGAATTTGGCCTAATGCTAGCAAAAAATGGGGACATCATTACAATTTATAGAAGAATAAGTTATAAGCTCCAAGATCTTGGGAAGAAGACGCTAATAAGGCTGGTGAATATCATAATTTTCACGTATCCCGAGAAGTGGACATCATTATCAGAAACAGTTGTCATTTTGACAAGCTCTTTTTTTTTTTTCCAGCTGATTTTCTTCTTATGGATCAAATATTTAGGTTTAGAGACCATTTGCTTTTGGAGTTAAGTCCTTCAGTTTCATCAGTACATAAAGGTAATTTCATTAGTGTCATCGAGCCTTCCTTTATAGGCTGAATTCCTTCCTACCCAACACAGCAGACTAAGTTGGATCTGGCACTGAGTCAGAGTTTGTTGAACTGAATTCTTTCTCAAATTTCTTACTTAAACCAAGTTTTAGGTGAAAACCTTCCTCTAAATTATTATGTTTAAGGTTACATTATTGTAACTTTCCAGTTACCCTGTAATTTAACCTTCTTTAAATGACAGTTATAAGATTGCATTAAATAATGACGAGTGGCATGCATCATAAAAATAAACCATAAAGGCACTGCACCACAGGTTGGAAAAGATATAAACCCGGGAAGAATTCATTTCTTCCCCTCTCCAATGAATCCGGTTTCTCTCCAGAGGTTAACGACAGCTCTTGCTCTGAATAAAGAGTGGAGAAACCCACTGACTTGGTGGTGCACACAAGGAGCTGATTCCAGGAAGCCACTAGTCCCAGCCTCATTCATTTACCAACAGATTCCAGTCCCTTCCTTGCCAGCTTTCTGTGAGCTTGTGTTTCAGTGGAGAAGACAATGAACAGAGCTGTAAGAAAGAATTCCAGATGCTGCTCAGAGGGAAGAAGGCAATAAAACAGGCTAATGGAACCGGGCTGGAGCAGGGTGGGCTGCTTACAAGGTCTGGCGAGGCCTGTCTGTGGAGGGCTCGGCAGGAAGTTGGTTCATTTTCAGGCTCTGTTAGGAGCTCCGCCTGCTCACTCTCTCTCTGCTGGCGTGGACCCCAGCGTGCAGGGAGTCCCCAGGGCAGCCCAAGCAGACAGCTTCCTGGCTCGCTTCCCAACTCCCCCAGGCCTTCTCCTGGTCCCGGGAGAGCCTGCCTATTCTCCCATTTTCTCCAGTTAGCGCCCTCTCACCATTCTGCTTCTGCTTTTTCACTCACGCCCTCCAAGGAGCAGGCCTGCGCCTCCAGCTCGCAGGATGTGGAGAGCTGCAAAGAGCTGCAAAGAGCTCCAACAGCTGCAGCTGCAGGGAGCTGCCCCGGCCGGCTGGGAGCCAGTGTCTGCCTGGCTGCTGCCACCACGGGGGCCTCCTGGGGCTCGGGGAGCAGCCTCAGGGCGCCCCACACGTAGGCCCAGGCCCTTGTGCACATCGCGGCTCCTGTGGGCCCCGGTGATGGAAGGCAGGTGGGAGAGAAGAGCCCCCCACTTATCGTCCAGACTGCTCACAGGTAGGTTAGCAGCAACGCTTGCCTCTGTGGTGCCGATGGGGAAACTGAGGTAGAGGGGTGGCCTGGCTGTCTGAGGAGAGCCAATCAGCCAGGAACTGGGAATCAAATCCAGTCCTCTGCCTTCTTGGGGCCTGGCACTTCCTTATGATTTGTTCAGGCCATTTATATTATCTCCATAAGATATTTTTCTCCTGAGTTTCCTGCTAGTTCCAAGATTCACATCCTCCTCTGCCCACATTCTGAAACTCAAAAATATAAGTCTTATTTATAAAGCACACCAGGAAACCTGGCTTTAAAGGAGGAAGCCTAAAGGAAATTGCAGTCCATCCCTTTTACTCTGCCACACATAGAAGTGGGATGGTGTCCGGGGATGGGGTCAAGGGATGGGGTCAGGGGATAGGGTTTGGGGATGGCATCCAGGAATGGGGTCCATGGATGGGTCAAGGGATGGGGCCAAGGGATGGGGTCTGGGGATGGGGTCCGTGGATGGGGCCATGCCCCGAGGGAAAGGGGAAGAGGAAATCGTCCGAGGCCTGCCCCTCTGTGAAGGCCTGAGGGTGACAGTGGCGGTGGCGGGGTCATGGGTGCCATGCTGGGCCCTTCCTGGGTACCCCCTCCCCGAGGATGTGGCTCTGCTTCCCCCTGGGCCATGGCGGCTTGGCAGGGCTACCGGAGCCAGAAGCACAGGCCACGAGCTAGGGGTGCAAGAAAGGAGCCCCCACGCCTTGCTCCGGGGCCTGCGTGCCTGAGGCCCTCCTGGGCAGCTCAGCTGTCCGGCCTGGTCCTGGGAGAGCGTCCGCGGGCAGCGTCAGCCCGTCACAGCCCACGTGTGAGAAGGAGAGTCGGGGCCTGGCTCAGACGTGCTGGGGAATGGGTGCCAATTACCGTGACATCATATTGCATGTTCATCTTCCTTTCTTCTTTTGTTTTGTCCTGTTTTTCATTATACCACACAAAACAATTAAATATTTATAATGTAAATGTTAAGAATCCTGCTGGTATTTGACACCTGGTACCCAAGGTGCCTACCTCAAAAAGACTTTTCAAACAAACCCATCCAGATTTCAGGTCAACACTGAAGGTTTTATGAAATGGCAAGATTTGCAGTGAATGGGAAGCACAATTATAGTCTTACTCTTTTTTTTTTTTCCAATTAAATTTTAAACAAGCTTCAGCAAATATGTTTATTTCCTCCAGGTGGGTGTTTTGTTTCTGGTTTCCTTTCTGTTGCCTAAGAGTGCTTTAAGCCTGCCAGAAACTTCCCTGAGAGAGGATGAGCTCTTAATGCAGAATATGAACTCCTCTGTCCATTACATCCATACAGACAGGCCCAGCCCTCTCCCTGGGTGTCAGAAATTACTTTTGGGTGCTCTTTGGAGTTATCTTGGCATCCAGAAACAAAGTAAAGTGAAGCAGCCCAGTGCCCCAAAGACGGTCGTAAAGTCCAAAGAATTAAAGAAGCATTGAGTCACTGGTTTTTTGTGTTTTTTTTAAACTTATTTTTATTTCATTTTATACAATTTTTAACACAATCAAAAATTAAAAACAGCACACAAACAACAGAAAAACACATTTCAAACTGAACAAAGCAAAGCTTTATGAAAAACTAATAACCTAAAGTAACTACTTTTCTTCAGCATCATGTCCCTAGCTTGCATTAATATGGTATCTTCAGTGCATTTGATGAAAGAGCATTTCTAATATTCTAAACTGTACTTTGTTATTTATTTATTTATTTATTTATTTATTTATTAGTTTTTAGTTTTTTTCAAAATTCAGTTTTATTGAGATATATTCACATACCATACGATCATCCATGGTGAACAAGTCACTGGTTTTAAAAAATAATTTAAGCACTGGCTTTGGCGTCTGACTGCCATGTGCTGACAGGCCCTGGGCCACTCACTAGTTGGTGTCTTTGGATAAGGACAAAACCTTTCTGTGCCTTACTTGCCCTATTTGTAAAATGGACACAGTAATCCTACTGACTTCATAAAGCTTCACTGGCAGGTGTGAGGATTTCATAAAAGAATCCTGTAAAATGCCTGGCACAGTGGTTGGTGCTTGGTGAGAGCTCAGCAAATAGTTAGCTTTTATTTTTTGTAATAATAAATGATGCAATAGCATTAGCAGTTTATAATAATTACTAGTATGTTCTTACAAAGTCTCATTCTCTTTTCCTTCTCCAACTTGGGCTTCCACTTTAATGCCACACATAGTAGAGTGGCTTCATTCCCAGTTATTTGGACTTTGTGACAGTGGTTCCCAAACTTGTCTGAACAATGGAATCAGCTAAAAAATTACTGATGCCAGAGTCCCACCCCTGGAGATTCTGATTTATTTGATTGAGGCTGTGGCCTGAGCTTTGGATGTTTTAAGAGCTCCCCTGGGTAATTCCAATGCACAGCCAAGTTTGGAAACCAGTGCTCTTTGGTGTTGTCCTACTCAGAAAGGCAAATAGATGTTCATAGGTTACATCAAAGTAAGGCAATGGGAACTCCGAGCTAAGAATCTGACATGCTGTTGCGTTGGTTTTTCAAATCAGTCAAACAACCAGTTTGACTACATTTTCACTGAATTTCTAAGTTTTGACTGATCTGACCCATTCAATGTAAAAATTCTGATTCCTTAACATCACGTGGCCACAGCATGAAATACGTTGAATGCCTTGAGAACCAGTGATGACTGTGCATGCTTTCTGAACCTTTTAGACGATAAATGACCACAGGAGAACACATAATTTAATTCCATGCTATACATTTGCTAACAACTGGATGTAAATTAAAATGCTGATAAGTTTGGATGGATTTGACCAATTCACTCAGCAAAAATTTGATTCCTCAAACCATATAGCCACAGCCTAAAGTAAATTGAATTTGTTGAGGACCAGCTATGATTGGGTGTGTGATTTAGTATGTGAGTCACTACGGGAGTGCACATCATTTAATTCCATCCTGCAAGTTGGCTAATAAAGTGGATGTTAAATCAAAATGCTGCTGCTTGGAAGGAGATTGATGTTGCCTCCTGCCTTCGATCTTGTCTGGGGAACCCTTGAAGGCTTGTATCAGATTTGTACGCTGCTGTCTGTGTATTAAACCTCTTTAAAAAATTAATGAGCGTGTTGGTCCACTTAGCACTTCGGGTCATACTGATCCATCTGATGAATCCCAAGCGAGGGAGCACACGCAGGCCCTGGCAATGGCCTTGCAACATTTTCTGTTCAAGGCATTGCACACTAGGTAAGAAAAAATTCCCCAGAAGCTATGCCTCTGGCCTTGGACCAAGGGCACCATGAGCCATTTAGCCGGGCAGAACAACAAAACAGGATTCATCGGCCACCTGTCTCTAGCCCGCTCCAACAGGTATCAGGTTGAATATCAGGCAATTATAGATGTACAGGCTACGCCCCCCACTGCAGAACAAGTTATGTTTGTTAGGGTATGTGTTTATAAGGGGCAAAGAAATGACATTAACAGAAAATGGAGAGTGTAAGAAAGGTATTTTAAAATTTTCTTGATACTTCTATTTTTGGCTATAGATGGAGTGGAAAAAATTAGCTCATGGCAATCAAAGTGGGAAGGGAGCCAGTATTCAGTCAGTGCCTATTCTGTGCCAGGCTTTTTCTGTGCATAATCTCCTTTAATCCTCACAACAACCTTCATGATAGAATCAGTCCCAGTTCATCGATAAGGAACTTGAGGCTCAGAGAGACTAAGTAACTTGCCCAAGGCTGCACAGCGTGAAGTTACAAGAGTTGGATTTGAACCGAAATCAGTCTGCCCCAGACTCCATGCTCTGGCCACTACATATCAGGGCGACCGACTGCTCAGTTTGCCAGGAATGAGGGATTTCCCAGAGCATTGGACTTTTGGTTTTAAAACCAAGTCAAGTTGGTCACCCTACTTGGTAACCAGGGGTTACTGCTCCCTCAGCAAACCAGCCAGATTCTAGGCCCCAAGTCTCCCCCAGTGGGAAGGGCACACGGAGGCCTGGATCCCTCGCTTTTTTTCAGAAAATAATGTATCCAGCTGTACTATATTCCTAAGGGAGAAAGAAAATTAATGGGACTCTAGCCCAGTTGCAAATCCCTAGATCCTGTGGGTCGGCAGACTTTTCCAGCAAAAGGTCATTTTCAGTTCTGCGGGTCCTAGGGTCTCTGTCCCAGCCACGCAGCTCTGTCACTCCAGTGGGAAAGCAGCCACCAATATGACAATGAATGGGCAAGGCTGTGTGCCAAGAAAATCTTATTTACAAAAAGAGGAGGCAGGCCGGATTTGGCCCATGGGTGGTTTGCCAAACTCTGATGTAGGTTATTAATAAAGAATCCTTTGCATAGATAATGCATTTTTGAAGAATTATTATTTTTGGAAGTTACTTTAATTAGGGTAGGGCCAGGGGGCAGTGGGGAGTTATCGTTTGGGCTAACGTATTTATCAATCAGCTCTGCCTGCTATTTTCTACTCTTTGGGGGCTATGGAATTTGACTTTTCTAATCCCACCCAAAATCACATCGTGTGTGGGTGTGTGAAGCAGGCACTGTGAAGTCTCCCATCACAAATGTATATCCCCTTCCTTGTCTGTTGGGAGACATTAGTCACACATTCATTTATATGTTCTTCTCTCCAACCAAACACCACTTAAAAAGTAATTCTTATTACATTCTACATATGCTTCATTAAGATATATTAATTTGCTTCAATACAGCATTTTCTTTATTGTGTGCTGGAAGAATATTACAAGGAGATTTTTCTATGCTACAAAAGCAAATACTGTGTTCACACTGGAGCAGCTGAAGTCCACGAGAACACGCGTTCCCGCCGTGTGGGCATGGCTTTGAGGACAAGAGAGGCAGGAAATACAAATGGGGAAAAAAGAGCAGGTGGTAAAGCTGGCTCTGGAATAAGCCAAGTGCAGGAGGGGATAATAAACAGAGGAGCTTAGGCGTAGAAGAGGAGCTCTGCCTCCAGAGCTAGCGGTCGGAATGAGGGCACAACTGTGAAGGGCAGGCGGTGGCCAGTGAAAACCCCATGGAAGCCTCCAGACATTCTCCAGCAGGAGCTCAAGAGAGATAAAAACGGTGTTGCAGAAGTTCAGGGCAGCTGGAGCCAGGAGTGTCTCCAGGCCAGAGTGGCAGAGGAAATGGACAGCAAGGGGCAGGGCCCAAGAAAATTCCAAAGGAATCAGGAGGATGACAAGAGCGTCAGTAATTCCAGCACAAGTGGCAATTGGGAAGTGCCCATTTGGGAAGATGACTCCAAGTTTTGACTTGGAAAACTTCAGGCGTTTTCATGCTAATTGAAAGAACACGTTCTCTGGAGGAGAGGGTGGGAGATGAGGGATGTCGTGTGCATTTTATGTAGATCTCCCATGGAGAAAAGTGAATCAGGTAAGGAGTTTTGTTTTTGATTTGTTTAGTTTTATCCCTTTTGGACATTTCATTTGTTTAATGATCTCTGCCTAAACTCTTGTTCAATGGAAGAGAAACTTGCTAGAACTCGAGTCTCCTCTGACTTGCTCTGATTTGGCTGCACCATGCACAAGCTTTCAGACTAGATCCGCATGGGACCTTTCCCTTCTGCTCCAGGTTCCCCGAATTATGCTTTTGCGTTCACCTGCATCTCCTGAGTGAGCAGCCCCCACTAGGCTGGGTTCCCACGGCTGGTTCCCATTTCTCAGTGCACTGCTCACTCCTGGCTCAGTTTGTCTTGCCCATACCAGACTTGTCAGTCACTGAATTATTGATTAGTAAGATTTGCACTTGGCTTGTGAGAATGGACCAGACCCAAACCACTTCAGACCCTTAAAAAAGAGTCATTTGAAGAAGGCATTACAACAAATAAGAATATATGAACACATACTTAGATCAATATTTAGATAATGCATGCATCAAGCCAGGCATTATTTTTGTTTGATGATAAATTTGGCATCAGCCAGTCACCTGGAAATATTCCCTAATTGTTATATATATATCAATTTAACTCACTGACTTCAATTTCTCAACATTATACTTGTAAGGAAGACATTAAGATTAAGATTATAGAGATAGCCAGGAGAGAAGAATACAATATTCAATAATTTAGCTTCTTTATGCTTCAGTTATTTTCTTCAATTACTTATGAAATGGCAACAAATACTACCAGTACTATTGAGAGAGGGTGGCTGGGAGTGAGAAACTCATTGTCTTAAATACAGATTCTGGTATGTTGAGAAGCTGCATGTTTACTTTGGCTGAAGGATATCAAAAGCCACTAACCAAGAGAATAACATTTGTTGTAGCCAAAGTAAACAATTTGGATTTCTGTTTTCTATATGCAGGCATATGAATAAAACGTAGCACATTTTATATTTGTAACAACATTTTGGGAAAACATGTAGCATCAACATCATAATAATACGAAACACATCCCTTATGCTACTAGATGTTTCAGCAGTGCTTTGAGAGTTCTCATGAGCAAAAAATATGGGAATTGGGGATGCTATGAAATTTCAGTGCTAGTAGGAATTTTGCTATGGTCCAGACAGAAAGAACCACACCCAAATTGTCTCAGTTACATGAATATTTATTGTATAACCCCTTTCCAGAGCATGTGATTCAAATATCACAGGAACTTATCAGATATAACCCTCATAGCCAGGAAAATTTTCCTTGAGCCTTACTGAGATTCTTTTCTGATATCAATAGTGATGGAAGTGTCTCCTACTCTCCGTGAACTCCAAGATTTTTCCTCCCTCTCCAAAAAAGAAGAGTTTTTTGTGAAGGCAGAACCCCTACCCCCACAAATGAACATGATCAGATACATGCATTTCCAAAAGAACATGAACTTTCTACCAAAAGTTTAGACAAATTGAGAGTCCTTTTTATGAATTGTCATTTCCCTACATTCTAATAAAGAGTTACGCCTACCAGATAAGATGTCTGCAGTAAGCTTTGTCAACCTCTGTATTTTGAGAAATCAGCTGTGAGTGTTAAGACTGGAAATAGAAGAGATTAATGAAAAGAAAAAATTACTGATAATGAATATAAAGTCTTCAACAGTGCTTGGCACATAGTATGTGTTTATTAAATATTTTAAGCATTAGTGACAGTAATTTTGTTATTTAGGAATATTCATGTTTTATGACCAAAGGTAGCATTTGTACACACATTTATAAACATGCACACATATTTATGTATGTAATGCATATGTATAAACAGAGAAGTGTCTGGCTTTTCTAATTGCCAAAAATAATCTTTGCTTGTGAATTAATTCATTGCTGTTCGTTTGTTCTCCTGTCAAGAGGGTTGGAAAGGATAGCACTAACAGAGGTGTGAAATGGATCATTTATTTAAGTGAATTATTAACCTCAAGGCTTCTAAACTGAGCATCGGAGCCACTTTGGCCATTGATGAAATACCTAATCAATGAATTAAAATCACAAAGCTTACCGCACGATGCCACCTTTATTAGAGCATAGCAGGATGTTAGAATTAGAAGGGACTTCAGAAATCATCTAGCACAGTGCCCTCATTTCACAGGTGAGGAAACCATCAAAGCGGCAAGACCAGGGCTCGCAGAAATTTCCGAGTAAGTCGTTCTGAAACTGGATTTTGGCCTCCATGCCCATGCTCTGTCCACGCCCACTATCTACACGTCTTTTTTCCCTGTAAACCTAAGTGCATCTGACTACATAGTCTGTGTGAAGCCATCACAGCTGGATCTGCTTCCTTGGCCTCTTGGGCTGGACAAAGTCAGCCTCTCAAATGTGGAAAAGAGACGTTATAATTCCAAGGAAAGTGAACCGAAGGGGCTCCTTAACTTCTCTTTTTTGCTCACTATTGGGGATAACTCAAAATATATGGGTGCTCAGTAGTAGCATCTCATTTTAGAAACAAAAAGTCCATTGTTTTACTTTTGTTTTCCAAATGTGTATTTAACTGAGGTCTTTGAGACACGTCATGGGAATTCTCTCTTTTATAACTATACATAGCATTTTTAGTGAGATTTGGTTATCTATGAGTTCAAGAAATCACTCATCTCTGATTCTGGTTAGAATGGTAAGTTCAGCTGTGCAAATTTGCCTAAAAACACATTTGCTGAACCTAAAATGGAGCAGGGGTTAGAGCTCCCCAAAGGCAGGATTTGGGTCTCCTTAGTGTCTGTGTCCCCAGAACCAGGGGCAGGGTCTGCTGTACAGAAGGTGCTCAGTAATTGTTGGATAAACTAATGGAAGAATAAGCAAATAAAACCTCTCATTCTCAGAACTTTCCATGGGAATAAGGAGCACCTTAATCTAGAGGCAGTCATCTGTGTTTTCTAAGGTGTCTCACAAACTTTGTGATCTGGTGACTACTTTGGTGAGACTAGAAACAACCTTGTCCACCTGCTTATGTGAGGGACACCCCTCGACCTCTAATAGGTGACTCAGGAATGCATCCCTGTACCCCACCAATTCCTTCAGAATTCTCTGTATTCCAGAAATGTCAGCCAGTTGCTTTGGCTCATGACCGAGGTCAGTAAACCAGCTGCCTGACGTCACCTCCGCTTCCTTGGCACATATCTGCGGCAAAGCCCATTTTCAGGTGTCCGGGCTTAATGGAGTTGGGAGCAGTACAGTGTTCACGCCAAGAAAAATTCAAACACTGAAGATCGCTTGCTGAGATTTTAGACGGTTTCCTCTTTAACGAAAGGTCCTCACCTCCCAGCCTGACGTCTAACTAAATTTGTCCATTAAGTGTTAGGAGCTGCCGACAGAGTACACTCCATTTGAAAGATGACCACGTGTCCTAAAACTATTCTCTGCATGTGGCCCACTGAGTAGAAAAAAGGCCTTGCAGCCCATCATGTGTGTCAGTGCTGCCAAGAGGCCATGCAGGGGCACGAATGTGTGTATTTAAGGAAGGGGCAACTGTGGGGAACGGGCAGTGGCACAGCCGGGTTATCCTCTGGAATCTTCCTTTAGGAAAGCTCAGTTCTGATCATTTTAAGCAGTGAAATTGCATCTGAAGACATGTTTCTGAGATCTGAACACCAAGGTCTCTTTGTGTAGGCATCGGTGATAAAGCACCTTTACATGGACCACATTTTCTATCCCAGAGATGTCAGAACAGAGCAGGACCGGCGCTCAGGTCTAAAAGGAAACGGCTTCCTTTCTTTAAACCTTCCAGCTGGTGTTCCACCTTTGGTTTTGAGTTATAGAAAGACAGATATTTTTGTCTCTGAGCCAAGAAGACTGTGTGCCGTGTACCTTTAACCCAGCAGCTCCATTTCACCCAAGGGAAGGGCTTTTACCTGATTTTCCTGTGGCTTTTTAGAATTTGCACCGGACTTTGCAACTTTCATTTTTTTCCCTCCCCAAGGCACCATCATGAGTTGGTGAGAGGAAAAACATTAACTTCACTCAAGCCTGGGGTGAGGTTAAGCAACATGTCCTGCATCACACGGTAACTAGTAACTCAGAATACCTGCCGGGGTGGTTTCTTAATCAGTTTGAAGGTTGACTATTTAAACAGCAGGAGCTATTTGTTCACTTGGCGAGGTCCCTTAGGCTGTGCATCTAAACAAAAGGGGGAAAATCACTCAGCTTTTAGTCACTACCCAAAAGACCAAATTGAAAATAACAATGTATTAAAAAGTCAGTAGATGCAGAGGAGAGGCTAAACCTGCTTATAATTGTGCCTAAGAGTCTCCCCCTGAGTACCTCTTTGTTGCTCAGATGTGGCCCTCTCTCTCTCTCTCTCTCTACCTAAGCCACCTTGGCAGGTAATCTCACTACCCTCCCCCCTACGTGGGACCTGACTCCCAGGGGTGTAAATCTCCCTGGCAACACAGGATATGACTCCTGCGGATGAATCTGGACCTGACATCCTGGGATTGAGAACATCTTCTTGACCAAAAAGGGGATGTGAAATGAAACAAAATAAAGCTTCAGTGGCTGAGAGATTTCAAATGGAGTCAAGAGGTTACTCTGGTGGACATTCTTACTTTTTAGGTTTTAATGTATTGGAATAGCTAGAAGTAAACACTTGAAACTACCAAACTCCAACCGAGTAGCCTTGACTCTTCAAGATGATTGTATAACAATGTAGATTACAAGGGATGACAGTGTAACTATGAAAACCCTGTGGCTCGCACTCCCTTTATCCAGTATATGGATGGATGAGTAGAAAAATGGGGACAAAAAACTAAAAGAAAAATAGGGTAGGGGATGATTTGGGTGTTCTTTTTTACTTTTATTTTTTATTCTGATTCTAATTCTTTCTGGTGTAAGGAAAATGTTCAAAAATAGATTGAGGTGATGAATGCATAACTATCTGATGGTACTTACTGTGAACAGTTGACTGTATACCATGGATGACTGTATGGTACGCGAATATATCTCAATAAAACTGAATTAAAAAAAAGATTTGGTAGAAAAATTCCCGCATGACAAATCCGTAGTTTATTTTTAAGCTAGATGAGTCTCTCTGGAACACATCTCAAGCTTCTGAAGTTGCCTTCATGGAACAGGTCTGTGCTTCCCAAGCGCCGACCACCCCTCCCCCCACCCTCCCCTCCCCCTCCCCCACCCCTCCCCCACCCCACCCCAACATCGCCACAGAGTCTAAAATGGCCATGTATGGCAAGGCCGAGATAAGAGTCCAGCTGATGTTTTAAAATTTTCATAGCCCTATGAATTTATTTAAAAATTTTTTATTGTGGTAACATATATACAACACAACTTTTCCCATTTTAACCACTTTTCAAGTACACAATCCAGTGGTGTTAATTACATGCCCAATGTTGTGTTACCATCACCAACATCCATCACTGGAACTTTCCCATCACACAGTCAGAATTTTGTTAGGCTTTACCTAGATGCTTGTGTTGGAGACAAAATGTAAGGTAATTAAGGAAGTACAACAGCAGTTTAATGACCTCCTTTCTCACTGAAGCAGTTTAAGGTACCACCTTTGGGTCAGTTCATGTTATTAATCAACTTACGGCCCCTATTGGCTCTAAATGGAAAGTTTCCCCTTTTTATGTTCAGCTGTGGTTGGAACTTGTATTTTCTCTGAATCAAAGAGAGAGACTGAGAAGTTGGTTGGAATCTCCTCAGGCTTTTCTACTATTCAGGCACAAAATTTCTCTTTGCCCCTATTTCATCCTCTGCATGTTAAATAATCCAATTCCTTTAAGGACCCCTGATCTTTTTCTCTCTGCCTCCCCAGCCAGCTTTATGACACCTCTCTTAGCCAGCTCTGAGTTTCCTAATGATGTCCTCCTGGGTAGTTGAGATATTCACCCTCACCAGCAGCCCCCACCCTCCATAATAGCACACACATACTGCCCAGGCTCACAGGTGGGGTGACTCACCCTCCCCATGAGCATGGGTTGTTTATTTCATATTTATTAGCCCATGTAATCATGTGTAGGTTTCTGTGACCAATCTATAGAGCAAATTAAATTCTAAAACAATCAAAAGTCTAGTAATCATAAATTGACCAGAATACTCTCGGCCACCTCATATGGTAATGAAATAAAAATATACCTTTCAAGAGGAAACTAGTCTGATTTTGGCTATGACAATATCTGAGAAGGAAATCTCTAGATCTCTCAGCAAATGGGGTCAAAATGAACACTGTGAGCCAATGGTGCAGACTGAGATACATAGGTTTCCACTCACTGATGGTAATTGCAGGAGCCGGTCCTACTGCACACAGAAAGAACTTAAGAAGAAAGAAAACTTTCTTTACAAGCTGAAGGTAAAAGACGCTAGGTGGATAATAGTTTCTATAGATTTTAGATATGAAAAATTACAGATACTGGTTTCAGTTATTAAAAAGCACAAGCTTTGTCTTTTTGATCCCTTACTGAAAGTTCTTGATTGAAAAAATGTGTTCAAACACAACCTTCGTAACAGCTGAATTTCTAAAATGATATCAAAACAGCAGGAGCATGGACAAAAATGTATGAGTCGGATGTACCACAGGAGAAATCGCTGCTTTCTAATGCAAGCAAGTGCAGGAATCCCAGCATGCTTACGGAAAGTCTTACCAGAAAGGAACCAGGGGAGGATAGGAAAATGCCCTTCAGGAGGACGGAAACCCAGGCTGGATCAAAGACGCAATGCTTCAGAGCAGCCGGGCAAAAACCAGAGTTGGCAACTGCTATTTTCTTGTCTGTGAGATTTGCATTTGTCTGGTCCACTTTTACCAGCGGTATCCTCACCCTTCTCAGTCATCTCACATTTAGCCTAAAATAAAAACCCAGGCTGTGGTGCACATTGCAGGGCATTCAATCTCTAAATGTCGGTTCAGTTAAAAGAAAAGAGAATTTGCCACAAATTCTATTCAACCAATTATTGTGGCTTTTTATTAGGCCCCGGCTCAGATTTTTCACCCTTATCACTCATGACCCCCCACTCATCACAAAAGAAAGAAAGAAAGAAGGAAGGAAGGAAGGAAGGAAAGAAGGAAGGAAGGAAAGAAAGAAAGAAAGAAAGAAAGAAAAAGAAAGAAAGAAAGAAAGAAAGAAAGAGGGAGGGAGGAAGGAAGGAAGGAAAGAGAAAGAAAGAAAGAAAAAAAAGATACAAAAAGAAAGAAAAAGAAAGAAAGAAAGAAAGAAAGAAAGAAAGAAAGAAAAGAAAGAAAGAAAAGGAATACAGAGCAGTTTATATAGGTTTTATGTTTGTGTGCGTGTGTGTGCGCACGTGTGTGTGTGTGTGTGTGTGTGTGTGTGTGTAATCGTTTGGCTCTCCAGTAACTCTGGTTTAACCCTGAGTTCTGGTAGGACTCCCAGCCATCAGCACACATGCTGTCTCAAATCCTACTACATTCAGGTGGTCAGATCTCCATGGTTTTAAAACCTCCCCTTCTTGATGAATAGTTCCTTCAATTAACCGTGTCTTTCAAGGGCTGCACATGCACAGACTCTCAAGTTACATTCTGACGTGGCAGATTTAACTCGCACTGATCACAGCTCCTTGCCTGCTGGTTGGAGCGGCCATCTGTGACCCAAGTCCCTACCATGCTACCTGTATGTTCCCCGGTTGGCTGACTGAAGACTGTTCTATGTCCACATCAAACTGCACATCTTGTATTTCACAGCACAAAGTGAGAGCCTTGTTGTTTGCATTCCCCCCCCCCAAATTTCCAGTCATCCAGTTTATAGTCCCAACAGGAAGTCATATAGACTTGGAAATGATTAAATGTATATGAGTGAGAGCCAAAGATGATAATAAATGGAGGTCAAATATACTTGGGAGTTACCATGCAAAGAAGTAGAATAATACATTGTGGGACATTTTCACAAAAAGGTCTTTGTGTTGCCACTTTAAAAAATAAATGAAAATTGCACTGTTTTCCCTACATTTCAGATGTAATTCAACTTCGTAGAATATTTAGTATGTTGAAATTCCCTCTCATTTTTATTATAAAATTGGACTTGTATTTCTCTAGAACAAGTATTGTCCGCCCCCCTTACAAAGAGCTCAATAAGAAAGCAGCAAAACATTTAAAAAAATCACATATTTAAAGGTAAGATTATCTTTTCCTGATTATTAATAGTACCACTCAAAATAAGTTATGGGACATGAATGCAAAGTAGTCAGAGTTATTTTTATATTTGGCATAATAGCCAAGAAGCTTAAAAAGAAAAACAATGTTAGAACAAAACAAATGGGACATCAGAGTCCCTTGGCTTCTCTCAGGCCTTCTCAATTTTCTAGAAGAGGAGAATATACAAGTTACTTTTTAAAAAGTTAGCCTATGGTGGAAGCTTCTGGCTTTGGGGAATTAACGGTTGATCTTGGTTCAAGCTTGAAAGAAATACAGTTACTTTGATTCAAAATGCAACAGAATAAACCAAGAGCTCTCCTTCCACAGATATTATCATCCTCCAGGTGGATGTTGCCAACCAGGGCCGGGAAAGAAGTCCACCAGGCGGGAAGCGAGGTGGGAGTCAGCAAACAAGTGCAGCAAACAGTCGGGTGCAGGTAACAGTCGATTATGTAAGAATTCAGTTTAGTTGGTTTACGGTCTATCTGACCAACTAGAATAGAAGATGCCTGTAGGCAGGGATTTTTATTTTGTTCACTGCTCTATCAGCTCCTGGAACAGGGCCTGGCTCACGGAAGGTGCTTGTGCTGGTTTGTATATATTATGTCCCCCAGAAAAAGCCATGTTCTTTGATGCAATCTTGTGGGGGCAGATTGATTAATCTTTTTGATTAGGGTGTGACCTCTTGATTGGATGTTTCCATGGAGATGTGACCCACCCAACTGTGGGTAATACCTTTGATTAGATTATTTCCATGGATATATGGACCCTGCCCATTCAGTGTGGGTCTTGATTTAATCACTGGAGTCCTATAAAAGAGCTCACTAACAAGGACCCCAGTGAGCAGCTGAGAATGACATTTTGGAGAGCAGAGCAGCTTAGAAAGACATTTTGGAGATGGCTGCTGAAAGCAGACTTTTGCTGACACTTTGGCAATGCTAGCCCAGTGTTTCCTCTGGAGAAGCTAAGAGAGGACAAAATGCCCCAAGGACAACATTTTGTAGAATGCAGAGCAGCTGAGAGAGGAGCTGGAACACAACCCGGGGTCAGCCGATGCCAGCCATGTGCCTTCCCAGCTAACAGAAGTTTTCCGGAAACCGTTGGCCTTCTTTCAGTAAAGGTATACTCGTGCTGATGCCTTAATTTGGACATTTTCATGGCCTTCAGACTATAAAAATTTGTAACCAAATAAACTCCCTTTATAAAAGCCAATCCATTTCTGGTACTTTGCATAACGGCAGCATTAGCAAACCAGAACAGTGCTCAATAAACATTTGATGAGTGCATGAATATAAGCTAAGTTTCAGAAGACAGATTTGCCAAAGGAAATGAAATTCAACAAATATTTAATGCACCCCCAAACTGTGCTGTGTTAAGAATCCAAGTGTGATGCATAAATTACTGTTATACCAGACCTTGTAATGTGACGTGAGAAATGCAGGGTGCTCGGGGGCAGGGGGTTGTATGGAACCAAGGAGCATCTTTGGAAAGAAGACAGCACTCGCAACGGTATGAAAGGACGGGTGGCAGGATGGCCAAGGCTGGACCCGCTGTGCAACCTGAATGCCAGACCTGGACTCAACAGGTGATTCACTGCCTGGGGAAAGGCCCCACATTGCCCACCTTTGAATGCCTAGTTGGTAGGGGCTCCATAAATGTTATGGAATCAAGTCAGCAACTGGGATCCGGTGAGAGCACCCGATCTGGCTGCAGGATCCGTGGGCTTCCTTCCTCGTTCTCTGCCTTGGTCACTGAAAGAGCCTGGTGCTCCAGAACAGGGATTGTCAGAGTGTCATCCCAGGACCTCCTGCCCCAGAATTAAATGCTAAAATGTCCAGCCCTGGGCCCCATGTGGGACTTCCTGAATCAAAATCCTTGGCCAAGGGCCCAGAAACTGGCATTTTAAGCAAATATCCAGGTAAGCCGCATGCATACCAAAGTCTGGACTCTACTGATGTAGGATTCTGTAGACTAGTCAGAAAGATCTGATGAGATAGCCACATTAGTAACCGAAATCCTGAGGGCAAGGGAAACTAATACTTGGGTAATTACGTTGGGCAGGTGCTGTCCATGGTGCTTTCACACATAATAATTTAGTATTCAATAATCCAGACCCCTACCTCACACCACATCCCAAAATTAACTCAAAATGGATCAGTGACCCAAATATAAGAACTAAAACTATAAAACTTTCAGAAGAAAACACAGGGAAATATCTTTAGGACCTTATATTAGGCAATGGATTCTTAGCCTTTACACCAAAAGCATGAGCAACAGAACAAATATAAATCGGACTTCATCAAAATTAAAAAAAAACTTGTGTGCATCAAAGCACATTATCAAGAAAATGAAAAGATAACCTACAGAATAGGAGAAAATATTTGGAAATTATTATCTGATAAGGGTTAAATATCCAGAATATAAATAACTACTACAACTCAACAGCAGAAAGACAAACAACCCAATTAAAAAATGGCTAAAGGACTTGAATAGACATTTCTCCTAAGAAGATACACAAATGGCCAAAAAGCACATGAAAAGATGCTCAACATCATTAGCCATTAGGGAAATGAAAATCAAAACCACATGAGATACCAATCTCATATCCACTAGAATGGCTCTTATTTTTAAAAATGAAAAATAAGTGTTGGAGTGAATGTGGAGAAACAGAAGCTCTTGTACATTGTTGGCAGGAATGTAAAATGGTACAGCTGCTGTGGAAAACAGTTTGGTGGTTCCTCAGAAAGTTCAATATAGAGTTATCATGTGACCTGGCACGCCCAATTCTCAGTATAGACCCAAAAGACTTGAAAGCAGGGACTTATATATTGTAGCATTATTCACAATTGCCAAAATATGGAAGCAACCCAAGTGTCCGTCAGCAGATGAATGGATAAACAGAATGCGGTACATATACACAACAGAATATTATTTAACCTCGATGAGGCTTGAAAAACATCCAGTTGAGTGAAATAAGCCAGATGTAAAGGGATAAATATTGTATGACCATTTCTGTGAAGTACCTATAATAAGCAAATTCACAGAGACAGAAAGTAGAGTACAGGTTACAGGGGCTGGGGGTAAGAATAGGGACTTAATGTTCAATGGACACAGAGTTTCTGTTTGGGGTAATGGTAAAGTCTTGGTAATGAGTGGCGGTGATGGCAGCATGGCACTATGAATCTCATTAATGTCACCGAACTATATTTTTGAAAATGGTTAAAATGGGAAGTTTTATGTTATGTATAAAATTTACAATAAAAAGTTTTAAAAAATCAGTTGTCCAGGGAGGTAGTTTTACTATTTGTGAGGAAACAAGCTCAGGGACAGTTAAGAGCTTGCCTAAGACAACACAGCAAATAACTAATGGGATTCTAAACCATGTGTGTTTGTTCCGGAGCCCTCTCTCTTATGCCTCACTCCTCTTATGGACGGGGAATGGAGGGCACCGGGATGCTGTCGACCCTGCATTCAGTAAATGGGCATCAAGTTCTTTTCTGGTCTGCCGGTTCTGCCAAAAAGAATCTGTGGAAATCCAGATTTGGGGTTTTCGTTATCCCTGCATTAGGCCTAGACCTGCAGTGCCTGAGCCATCTGTAACTTTAATACATCCTGACAAAGAGGCCGAGCGCTGGGTTGGTTTGGGGCAGGCCTGGAAACCGCAAAGGCACAGGGCAGACAAGTCCCTGGAGAGGGAAGGCAGGTGCAGAGGAGCTGTTCCCATCCAGCACGCCCTGTGCCCCGGCCAATGGTCCCGAGCAAACCCCACGTGCCCCAGTGTTCCCGTACTTCTAAGAGAAGCCTAAAGTCCAGCCTTCCACGTGAAATGCCTCAGATTTAAATGTTGATAACTAATTCCAAAGTTTAAAATACACCACGTAGGCCAAACAAACAGGGCTGCTGGATAGTACAAGCCAATGGAGATCCAGCCAGCGACCTATGGCGAGGAGGGTGTCAGTCTCGGGGAGTGAAGCACCGTGGAATAACCGGGACGTTGTTTAGGGAAGATGGTTCGGATCAGAGATGTGCATCTGTGCATCCTGCTTACTCACAACACGCCTTATCTCAGATTGCCTGTACTGCTGGCTGGATTTAATAAGACCTACATCATCTGTTGATTTTATGCAAACGTATGAGGCGTGGCTTGAAGGCCAAAGTTTTGTCAACTGCACTGTGATTTTCCACGCACTTACAGGCCACAGTCGGGGTGCCTCGTTGAGGTTTGGGAGTGATCGTCAATGGCCCCTGACTTGCTTTTAAATTTTTGATTCCCAGGTCTTCCATCTTTTTTTAAATGCAATTTTATTGATATACTCACATAGCACACAATCATCCAAAGTGGCCAATCAGTTGTTCACAGTATCATCATATAGTTGTGCATTCATCACCACAATCAATTTTTGCACATTTTCATTACTCCAAAAAATAAAAATAAAAATAAGAATAAAAATAAAAATAAAAGTAAAAGTAAAAAAGAACACCCAAAACATGTCATACTCCTCCTCCTTCCCTATTATTCATTTACTTTTTGTCCCCATTTTACTACTCAACTGTCCATACACTGGATAAAGGGAGTCGAAGCCACAAGGTTTTCACAATCACATGGTCACATCGTGTAAGCTACACAGTTATACGGTGGTTGAATCAAGGATACTGGATTGCAGTTCAACAGTTTCAGGTTTATCTTATTTTAAAGAGGAATGGAGTAACAACTCTCTCGGGAAGAACCTTCTGTTTAGGAAGTAAGTAAACCACCAGTATTACATCTGCTTTACAATACTGTTTGCAGAAATCATGAGTGTTTCTTTCTGCCCCTCTTCCACACACACTCACACCTGCAGAGTGGCCATCTGTGACCTACCACAAGGGATCTAGTGATGCAGCTTCTAAACCAGCAAGTTTAGAACAACTCAGTGGGTTTCCATCGCCGCTATAACTTAGATGCTCTTACAATGTTATTTATGTAGAATGACGATAAATTAGGCTAGGCACTTTTGTTGTTGTTTCTAGTATTTCCGAAGTCTAAATACTCGCTCTTTCGGGACTGGCCTCGCTTTAGGGGGTATAACCGTATCTATTTTTTGACAGGGTTATAAAAATACCTCTCCCTCTCCGCCTTTATTTTTGCGACACATAATGTATTTATTCCGTTTCAAGTGAGGCAATGCCAGCCGACCAAAGCAAAATTCCCACTACCTCAGACGCACCTACGGCACCAGTTTAACCAAGTTACACGCAATCCAGACCAGCAGACAGACCGACAGACATCGGTCCGGTGGGATTAAACAGGTACTTACAAGGATGACCCACCAAGCTTTCTAATTTGAAGACAACACAAAGCCTCCAGGAAGTCGAGTCGCCGGGTTTTAATCGCATTTATTTTCACGGCTACGTTTTGCTTTGTTTAATTGTAGTTTTCCCTTGTAAAACAAAAGAGCATCAAAGTTGTCTACTGGATTTTTGAGAAAAAAAGCCTCCCCTCGCCCGGAAGTCTAACCAGAAGACGCCGCGTCCCCGGAGCCGCGCGGCCGCCCAGAGCCGGGACGCGCCCCCCGGGCCCCCGCGCCCCCCCCGCCCCTCCCCGCGCCCCCGCGCCCCCCGCCCCTCCCCGCGCCCCCCGGACCCCCGCGCCCCCCTGCGCCCCTCCCCGCGCCCCCCGGACCCCCGCGCCCCCAGGACTCCCGCGCCCCTCCCCGCGCCCCCCGGACCCCCGCGCCCCCCTGCGCCCCTCCCCGCGCCCCCCAGGACCCCCGCGCCCCTCCCCGCGCCCCCCGGACCCCCGCGCCCCCCGGACGCCCGCGCCCCTTCCGCGCCCCCCCGGACCCCCGGGCCGGCTCCTCGCGGGCGGGCGGCGCGGTTGGCGCCGGGCGAGTTTTAATTTGTTTTTGAGCAGTTTCAGGAAAGCTCCGCGGGGCGAATCCAGCCCGAAAACGCCTTCCCTGGAGGGAGCAGCGCGCTCCGGATTCGCCGGCCGCTCCTGGGCTTCGGAGGAACTAAAAACTTGCTCGTCACACCCACAGTTTCCAGGGCGCCCGCCGGCCGCCCCGCGCCGGGAGCAGTCACGCGGGCGGCTCCTCCGGCCGCCGCAGGGCCCGGCGCCCCCCGCCCCGCACGGCGCGCCCCTCCCCCTCCCCTTTACTCCCCCCTCCCCCACCTCTTCCTTCCCCCTCCCCCTTCTCCCCCCTCCTTCCTTACCTCCTCCTTTTCTTCCTCCCCCTCCTGCCACTCCTCGCCCTCTCTCTCCTCCCCCTCCTCTCTCTCCTCCCCCTCCCCCTCCCCTCTCTCTCCTCCCCCTCCTCCCCCTCCCCCTCCTCCCCCTCCCCTCTCTCTCCTCCCCCTCCTCCCCCTCCTTCCGCATCCCGGGGCTGCGGGCGGCTCCTCGCCTCGCCGTGCGCAGATCTGGCCCGAGTGTGGTTCCAAGGCGCCGGGTCAAGAATTCCGGCGAGGAAGGCTGCGGGGCCCTGGCCGAGCCGCGGCCGCCCCCTCCCCACCGCCCCCACCGCCCCCTTCTCCCCCCTCACCGCCGCCCGGCGCTGACAGCGGGGCCTGCGCCCCCCAGGCCGCCGTTAGTGGACGAGCACTGGGTTTTCGAAGCTGATCCCAGCTAAAAGGACAGCGGGATGTTTTATTTTAAAGAGGAAAATGAGGGCGGAAAAGGGACCGGGGGCGGAGAGGAAAGGGGCGGCGAGAGCCACGGAGATAAAGTTCGCGGCGACGGGCATGTGACGCAGGTTCCCCTAGGGAAGAATTTGAAATTTGGATACCTGCGCGGGAGTAGGTAGGTGTGAAGGTAAAGTAGCCTTGATCACGGGCAGATAAGGCTGGACCGCAGCGCCCCCCGGAAGCAGACTGGGGGGTATTCCTGCTGCCAGAAGTTAGGGCCGCCCAAGCTCTTAGTTTCGCGTCTTCAAACTCAGTTGACCCAGCGCTGCGGCCGGGGAGCGGTTAGGAGGCCGTGACTCCCAGCTTTGTGCAGAAAACATGGAGCGTGCTTCCCCAGGGCAGAGGCATACAACAAACACTAGTCCCCCAGGAATGGCATAAATAAAAATAAAGAAAGAAAGAAATAATGGCTACCCATCTGGCTTACAGACTGTCACATTTATCCTTATCACAATTAATGTGAGTCCACTTTATTCCCATTTTACGGAGGAGACTGAGACAAAATAGGTTAAGTGACTGGGCCGTGAGCACACAGCATTCAGCAGTAGAGCCAGGACTCACATCTCCATCTCTCTGACTCCAAAACCCATGTTAGGATGGGACTTTTAATTGGGGGGCCTCAGACAAAATGGCTCTGCACGGCTGAGGTGAGTGCTTGTTTGGAGGGCAGGTGGGTGGATTTGCTGGTAGATGTGTGTGGGCTCAGAGTTCTCCCAGGCTTGTATGTCACAGTGGACCCAATCAGTGTATTGTCCCCCCTCAGCCTGCTGGAGAGGAAGCTCTGAATTCCCGGACCCTCTTTGGGGCCCGCCAGTGAGTGGGTCCTTCCAGAACTATTGTCTCTGGTCCTCTCGAGTCTCCCTGTGGTTTAGTAGGGAAATTCCCTGGGCCCTAGTCCAACATCCCTCTGCAGAAATCGCTGGACTCTCCAGTAGGATAAAAACCAAACAAACCAACAAATTCCCACTCTCCCACAAAGGAAAAATACAGTAGAGAGAAGAGGGAGTTCCACAAGGCAAATTACATTTGAAGGTAGAACGGGACCCTAGCAAGGCACGCTTGGAAGTTTCTGCTGGATTACGAGGATGCTCCTGGGAAAAACTGGGTCCTACGGTGTTTTACAGGGGAAAATTCCCACCACGGTTCACTGTGGAGACTGAGGATGCGGGTGCTCCGGGGGAGGCCAGGTGGGAGGGGATCATGGTGATAGGACATGTCTGGCCCAGGGTGTCTGTCTGTCCTTTTCCTGGAAACACCTGGTCCTGTCTGGCTCCACTGAAGCCTCCCAAGGTTTCAAGATGCCACTAAGGACTTTGGGAGGGGGTGGGGTGGGACTCGGTTACCGATTTCACTGTTTATCATCCACACACTCACGAATCACTAGAACACAGCCTCTTTCTAACCCAGAAATGAGATAAAGGCTTGACCAGCCCAGCCTTCTGGGAGAGTCAGTGGGAAGACCTATTCCCAAGTATAATATCCTGTACATGCTCCAAGAGAGTGTGGTGGAAGCCGTGTTGAGGTCACGGCCCTGGAGAAATTCTTCCAGGTGCTGTCCAATGCTCAGTTATTTCTAGACCTCCTACAGCCACCATATTTGTAAATAAATCCCATGCAGGAGTGCTAGGAAATTATTTGTATGGCTCTCCCTTCTTCATTTTCATAGGTTAAAAATTTAAGCCACCCAAAGGGGACTTACTCCAACCTGACATCCAAGCCTTGTTTTTTGGGGGAATGGGGTAAGAGGTGGGAGGGGGCTTCTTAGGCAGCGACCAAGTGAAAAAGGCAAACTGTTCCACTCGCCAGCTGGGGGACAAGCCGTGAATCCCTAAGTGGTGGAATCTTCGGAGGACCCAGGAAGGGGGTTTTCAGGGTCCTGGACAGCTGCTCCAGAGCAGAATTGGCCTACTTCTGGGTGACCGAACATCTCTGGTCTTTTCGTCAGGAAAGCCTCAATGGTAGAAGCTGAAGCTGAGGCTGCCTCCAAGGAATTCTTCCTGCTGGGCCTGGGCTAAGGCTTCCCTTCTATTGGGGAAGGAGCTTGGAGGATGGCCAAAGAGTCTTTCCTGAGGGGAGCCCTGAGGAAGGAGCCTGTGTGGGGAGTAGAAGCAGAAGCGAGCTCCTTGAATGCCCTTTCCGTAGACCAGCCCGCGTCCCTTGGCGTGGGTGCTTGGCTCATTTCTGGTTTCCCAGCCAGCCCTTGGAGCTCTTGGCTACTTCTAGGCTACCTTTCCCAGCCTGCTGCTCAGGCCGGCTTGCCGCTGCAAGGCCCTGTGCCCCAGAACTTTCCTGGCCCGTGTGCCTCTTCTGGAAACCTTTCCCGGGGACGGGAAAGGCAAGTCCAGGCTGGGAGACCCAATGGGCAATCGAGGTATTTGCCTTTGGAAAGAGATCATCTCCAAACAATTCCCCCATCCCAAGTCTGGCTTTTGGACAGGGGAACTTGAGGCTTTGCTGTGGCGAAACAGTGAGGGAGGCACTTTGGGGTTTCAGCACCTCTTAAATCATCTCCCAGAGAGAGCCACTTACTTCCTCATGCACAGGCTGCCGCTGGCTCTGTCGCAAGAAGATGAAGTACAAGTAATAAAATCAGGATGGAGTTCCGTGTAAATCTTTCCAGCTCATAAAGATTGTAGAAAGTTGGAGATGAAAGGGATGTTAAAGATCCTCTGGTTCTGTCTCGTCACTGTGCAGCTGGTAGAAGCGGAGACCCAGGGAGGTGGACCGAGGTCCCTAAGCTCACACAGCTGCTCCATGGCCGGAGATTGGCCAGCTGTCCGTGGCTATTGCACTACGCCCTTCCTGCCTCACTGGTCATACAGCATCTTCTGAGTTTTGAAAACTGTGAAGGAAAAAACCCAATCCTCCAGCATCTTCACCTCCCTGTACTTTTACTGTTTCCAGCTGCTAAAAATTGGCACTTTTGAAAGTGGGTGGGCCTGCCGGGCATGGAGGAAGGGTCATTGCCCTGGAGAGTGCTGATTTAGAGGCGTGGAGAACAGGTCAGTGATTGGAAGACAAAATTGCCAGCCTCTTCCCTCGCACCCGGCGATTCCTGACTTTCAATGCCTGGCACGTGTCCTCAGCTGATACTAACCCACAGCGGCAATTGCTACCTCCAGTCACCTGTGCATTTGCCCTCTAGAGCTGGGAAGCTTGAAGAAATGCCTCGTCTATTCTAGTCGGCCTTAGATGGAAAGATGTTTTTATCTGGTGGAGGACTTCAGAGGGGCATAATATGTAGTTAGCACCTTCGATGATCTCCAGGATCTTTCAGGGGACCTGATCCTTGAGAAGAAAACCTCATAGATGATTCTCCTGGTCTTTGTCTTAGTTAAGACCTTTGATTTGCAAGTAACCAACTTGCACTGATTGAGCATTAAGTGGAAAAGTATAAAAACGGTCTCATGAGGCCCAACAGCGACAGGGCAGATGGCCCCAGGGCAGTCTGGGGATCTGACAGAATGCAAAAGTACTTCTCCTGTGTTCTCTGCTTCATCTCTCTCAGCAATCAGTTTTCTTGCCTGCGTCTGTATGGGCAGCCAGGTGGAAGATGAACCCTTATCAACTACTCCATTTACATCTCTAATAAAGAGATTAGCCAAGGATGACTGGCTCCCCTCTGCCCAATGCCAGAGTCTCAGGAGAGAGAGTCTGAGTGGCCCACCTGCGCCAGGTGCACAACCTGATCCAATCATGTGTGTTGGGGGTGGGGGTGGGGGAGCAGGGCACCTTGAGAGGGCAGGTGGGAGCTCATCTTGGTGGGTGCCTGACGGTCAGTTCTCAGAGCAAGGAGAGTGTTGTAAAGTGGGCAGACATTTAAGAAGTGACTCCTATGGGCTTCAGTCAAGTTAGTTATTGACTTTGAAAACGTGGCCTGGACAAAGTGGGAGTCGGCAATTGAGATGCCCCGGAGATTCGGAGATTCGAGCTATTTGCCTAGCTTCCTGGGCGATAAATTCCTGGGTGAGGATGCTGTATCCTCTTAGATAGCAGGTTCCTTGCAGTTCGACAAGCTGAGGACAAGCTGAGAAGTGCCTCAGCCGTCTATGTTACTATCATGTTTGTCATCCTGGTGAAGTGCTTTAGGTAGACACTGAAAATTAAGTGAAAATGTAGTTTTAAACTTGCATGGGCTGAGATATATGTATAAGCATATATGCACCCACACCCGTACTTTTAACCCCTTAATCTACTTCCCAATAGGATTTCAGGCAATGTCTAGTAAAAATATGGAAAAACTATGATCAAAGCTGTCAACATTAAAAAGCCAGGTAACAAACAGATTGCATTTGAACAGAGAGGCAGGGATGGACAGGCTAAAATTCCTGGCATGAATTGATTGCTAAACTTAGCCCTGAACTTTCTAATATTCAAGGCCAAGAAGAAAATATTACTAATTGCATTGCTATTATAAAAAGTGTAATCTTTGGAACAGTGAGTGGTTCTCAAAGTATAGTCCAGAGACTGGTGGGGTTCTAAAAACTCTGTCAGGGGATCAACAGATGAAAAGTATTTTCATATTGATACTAAGTGAAGCTTTCTTCACTCATTCTTTCATGAGTGTACAGTGGAGTTTTCCAGAGGGCACATGTCATGTAATATCAAAACAGATTGAATTCAGAAGCAGATTGGAGAATCAAGCTGTCTTCCACTAAGCCAGACCTTCAAGAGATTTGCAAAAATGTGAAAAAAAAAGTTATTTTCATTAAGTTAATTATGTTGATATATTATAGATTTATAGTTATTATTTTAAATGAATGAATAAATATTTTTTTGTTTTAGTTTCTAATATGATAAATATTGATGGTTATAACCCATATAGCAAAAAGTCTTTGAGCGTTCTTAACAATTTTTTAGAGCATGAAGGGGTCCAGAGACCTAGACGTTTGAGAACTGAACTGCTGATCTAGAATATCACCATTATTTGAGCACGAGAGATGCTGATTTTGCCCCAAAAGTTCCTTTCCAGAAGGCATTGGTTATGACTACATTTGATTCCCTGCAAAACTATAATTATATTTTGAATAGAGGAAGAAACATTTTTGTCCACATGACTTCATTTAATCATTGATTTACCTGTTCAAGGCATATTTACTGAGCACCTTTTGTACACATTCAAGATATTGTGCTGGGCTCTGGGAATACAGTTGAGGGCAAGACAAACATGACTCTTGTCCTTATCTATAGATGGGTCTAGTTGGCAAAGCAGGGACAAGAATGAACTGAAAGTAATACGGTGTCAATGTAAAAATAATCCAGAGGGAAACTGCTTTTTGCTTACCTCCACGTAAGTTAGCAATTACAAAAAATACTGTTTATTTTACTGAATCTGAAGACTCAGGGTTAAGGCCTTTCCTGGCAAGAGGACTGGTGATTTAAGTCACGGCAGCTGTGGTTTGTTAAGAGTGTGTTCAGAGATATGACACATTTTGAGAAAACTCAGTTTAGATGCATTCGTTTCACAGGGCTGCTATAACACATTACCAGCAACTGGGCAGCTTAAAACAATGGAAATGTCCTCTTTCATCTTTCTGGAGGCCAGCGCCTGAGATCAAGGTGTCCACAGGGCCCTGCGCCCGCTGAAGTCTCAAGAAACAAATGTTTCCTAGCCTCCTCCTGGCTCCTGGCAGCTTCTGGAGATCCCTGGACTTCCTTGGCACCACTCCCGCCTCTGTGTCCCTCTGTGCTCTCCTCGTATAAGGATGTGGTCAGTGAATTTAGGACTCTCCCTAAGACAGGATGGTCTCATCTCAGTCCCTAACTAATGACATCTGCAGAGACCCTACCTGCAAATACGATCACATTCTGAGGTTCCAGGTGGATGTGAATTTTGAGAGGATATTATTCAACCTTCTAGAATAGGTAAATAAAAATCTTCATTAAAAAGCACTATATTTGTATTATAAATGGATTTGTTCTAAATTTGGGAAATAGTGGACCTATTGGAAAGGCCGAATGATAACTTGATTGAATGATTAAGCCGTTCCTTGTATATTTATAATATTCAAATTATCACAATCAGTTCACATCTTTTCAGATATGTGTATATTGCATTAGGAGGATGAAACTGTATTGTAATTGCAGTAAAAAAGAAGGCAGCAAGTGCTTGGCTTGGCATTGTCTGATGCTCCGTCAGCCTCGGGCCTGGAAGGAGAAGTTCATGTGGGTGAAAGAGAAGTGCCAAGAGAAAACATGAACTGTAAGGTGTAAGTAGAACTTTCTTTCTTTTTTTTTTTTTTCCTACAGCATCGGTGGGCTGGAAGTTTATGTCAGTGTATGTGAGTGTATTTTTTTTTTTTTTTGAAGTTCAGCATTCTTTTCTGTTTGCTCTTTTGTTTTTATGGCTTTTAATGCAATTTTATTGATATATATTCAGATACCATATAATCTGTCGAAGTAGTACAATCAGTGGCTCATGATATCACCACACGGCTGTGCATTCTTCACCACAGTCAATTTGAGAACATTTTCATTACTTCAAAAGAAACAGAAAAAAGTGAAAAAAACACTCAAAGCATCCCATACCCGGTCTGTTTTGCTAATGCTGCCGTTTTGCAGAACACCAGAAATAGACTGGCTTTTATAAAGGGGGTTTATTTGGTTACAAAGTTACAGTCTCAAGGCCATAAAGTGTCCAAGGTAAGGCATCAACAATAGGGTATCTTCACTGGAGAAAGGCCATTGACATCTGAAAAACCTCTTAGCTGGGAAGGCACGCAGCTAGGGTTTGCTGATCCTGGGTTGTGTTCCAGCTCTTCTCTCAGCTTCTGTGCATTCTTCAAAATGTTGCTCTTGGGGCATGTGCCAGTTTGAATATACTGTGTCCCCCAAACGCTATTATCTTTGATGTAATCTTGTGTGGGCAATGTTATCAGTGTTGATTAGATTGTAATTCTTTGAGTGTTTCTGTGGCAATGCGCCTCACCCAGCTATGGGTGATGACTCTGATTGGATAATTTCCATGAAGGTGTTACCCTATCCATTTAGGGTGGGTCTAAATTAAATCACTGGAGCCATATAAATGAGCTGACAGAGGGAACTCAGTGCAGTTGAGAGTGACATTTTGAAGAGGAGCTATAACCAAGAGGGACACATCGAAGAAAGCACAGGAGCTGCAGATGAGACATTTTGAAGATGGCCACTGAAAGCAGACTCTTGCTCCGGAGAAGCTAAGAGAGGACAAATATCCCAAGTGCAACAAACAGTGACATTTTTGAGGAACTGCAGCCTAGAGAGGAACGTCCTGGGAGAAAGCCATTTTGAAACCGGAACTTTGGAGCAGATGCGAGCCACGTGCCTTCCCAGCTAACAGAGGTTTTCTGGACACCATTGGCCATCCTCCAATGAAGGTACCCGATTGCTGATGTGTTACCTTGGATGCTTTATGGCCTTAAGACTGTAACTGTGTAACCAAATAAACCCCGTTTTATAAAAGCCAATCCATCTCTGGTGTTTTGCATTCCAGCAGCATTAGCAAACCAAAACAGGGCGTTTGTCCTCTCTTAGCTTCTCCAGAGCAAAAGTCGGCTTTCAGAGGCCATCTCCAAAATGTCTCTAAGCTGCAGCACCGAGCTCCTTCTGTCTGAGTTTTTAAATAGGGCTCTAGTAAACTAATCAAGGCCCATGCTGAATGGGCGGGGCCACACCTCCATGGAAATGATCTAATCAGTTATCACCTACAGTTGGGTGGGTCACATCTCCATGGAAAAACTTAATCCAAAGGTTCCAACCTAATTAACACTAATAAGTCTGCCCCCACAAGACTGCATCAAAGAACATGGCATTTTCTGGGGGACATGACATGCAAACCAGCACATACCACTTATCCCCCCATTATTTATTTATGTTTTTGTCTTTATTTTATTACTCATCTGTCCTTACACTGGATAAAGGGAGTGTCAGTCACAAGGTTTTCACAATCATTCACCCCATGAAAGCTATATAGTTATACAATCATCATCAAGAATCAAGGCTACTGGATTTCAGTTCAACCATTTCAGGTATTTCCTTCTGTCTACTCGAATACACTCAAAACTAGAAAGGAATATTTATTTGAAATTTCTTAGCCATTGAAACTTTATGTTGTTCCATTTCTCTTCCCCCTTTTGGTCCAAGAAGGCATTCTCAATCCCACTATACCAGGGCCAGGCTCATCCCTAAGAGTCATATCACACATTGCCAGGGAGACTTACACCCCCTGGGAGTCATGTCCCATGTAGGGGGAGGATAGTGACTTTATTTGCAGAGTTGGCTTAGAGAGAGAGGCCACATGTGAGCAATAAAAGAGGTTCTCTGGGGGTGACTCTTGGGCCTACTCATAGGTAGGCTGAGCTTCTCCTTTGCAGAAATAAGTTTCATAAGGGTAATCCCCAAGATCAGGGGCTTTGCTTGTTAAATTGGGAGTCTCTAATGCTTGAGAGAATATCCAGGTAAGGAAGTTTAATAGTTCCATACTTCCTCCCAGTCCCTCAAGGGGACTTTGTAAATACTTTTTTATTTTTTGCCCCAAATACTCTGGAATGTATTGGGGTGTTACATTAACTTGTACAGAATAACAGGATCTCATTCCCTATTCTGGGTTCCATGTAATTATGTTGTTTAAGTAAACTGATCATACAGGTTAAATTAGATAGTGTGCTACAGAAAATTTAAATTTTGTACCAAGTAAGCATCCTTTCCTTTGGTCTCACACAAAAGTTGAAGTTCAAAAATACAGTCAGTGTATGTGAATTTTAGTAAGACATTAGATGAAAATATTTTATAGTGTCCTTGTGGATTAATGGAGGGACATAGGGTGGACTGATTTGTGGCTTGTTGAATAATTACTTCCCAAAAGTCTTGGTAATGGATCCATCCTTGATGGACGTTTCCACTGACTTGCCAGAGGATTCCATATTCAGCCTCGTTATAAGTGATATTCTAAAGAAATCTATTGATGACACAAAGATGAGAGGAATAGGGTCATGCATTAAGAAGACAGAAATATTTCCAAATACTGGAGCAATGTGTCAGCTTTAATAAGATGGACTTTAATGGAGAAGTATCCCACATCAGGGCACCTAACAGCCAGCCAAACAAGTCCAGGCTGTTTGGAAACTATCATGTTTAAATGGAACCAGGATGAGGCAAGTGTAAAAATGTATCCCATAAAGACCTTGCCATGGGTAGGCCACTATTTTGTTTGTAGGATGATGATGCTTGAAGTTTCCTGATGTCAGTAGGTGCCAGGCCAGGGACAGGAGGGTGAGGGAGGTTGTGATGGTTTGAAGCCATATGTACCCCAGAAAAGATCAGATTCTTAAATTTAACCCATTCCTGTGGGTGTGCACCCACTGTAAGTAGGATCTTCTGATGGGTAGGATCTTAAGACGTGACCCACCTCATTCAGGGTGGGTCTTAATCCTCTTAATTGAGTCCTTTATAAGAGAATAAAGCAAAGAAAAAAACCCCAGAGAAGCTAAGAGAGACAGAAGCCAAAAGAGAGAAACACGCAGACACTCGGAGAGGAAACCACTGTAGCCAGAAGGTGGAAACAACAAAACCCGGGAGAGAAGGGAGAGACCAGCAGACGTCACCGTGTGCCTTCCCACGTGACAAAGGAGTCCAGGATAACAAGAAGCCTTTCTTGAGGAAGAAGATAGTGTACAGTTGATGCCTTCATTTGGACATTTTTCATGGCCTCAGAACTATAAATTTGTAAGCTAATAAATCCCCATTGTAAAAGCCAACCCATTTTTGGTATATTGCATTTCATCAGCTTTAGCAAACCCAAACAGAGGGGAATGTGGTTTAACAATGCAATGTGCAAACGAAAACAGCAAACTCAAAAATGACTTTGTAAAATGCCCCATGAGTGGTCTCAACTGCACTGATGGAAACATAATTTCCAGAGTAAAGGAGGAGATGGCCCTGCTCTACTCTGTGCAGTTCAGACCTCACCTGGGATATTGTAGACACTGGGGATTTCAGAGACATTGGCCAGTGAGAATGTGCAGAGAAGACAGCCGGGACGATGGGCAGGGCCTTGAAATGATGTCTCATCTCTGCTCTCAACCCTCTAGAGTATGGCCCTGGGCCTAAAAGATTTTGTGGCTCCAGTGATCTCTCAACCTCATGTCCTATCTCTTTCCCTTCACTCTCTCCATTTTGGCCACACTGACCTCCTTAATATCCCTCCACCATTGAACACATCTCATTGCAGGGCTTTGCCCTTCCCCAGGGCTGCCCACAGCTCACGCTTTTATCCAGGCCTCTGCTCCAATGTCATCTCACTGAGGACCTCTGCAATCTCCCAACCGAAAGAAGCACTCCCTTTCCCGTCCACTTTACCCTGCTTTATTTTTATTCAGTGTTTTCATCGCTACCTGCATTATATTATAAATGGAATTGTTTAACTGTTGATTTTCCATCTTCTTCAATAGAATGGAAGTCCCAGGAGGCTGGGGCTTTGTTTAGTTCTTCTCCCCTTGGCTCCTGACACCTTGTTGGCACCCAAGAGCAGTATTTGGCTCCAGCAGGGCATCCAATTAGAACGAGGACCTACGATTTAGATTTCATGGAAAATATGTGTTATTGTCTGAGTGCATCCTAACAATGATCAAGACGTATCCAATTTGCATTTACATTGCCAATGTGCTCAACGCCCTTGTAAATAAACTTGAATGTTGCTTTCTGGGTGTCCTGCCAGATAAGACATGGCATGTGTCCCAAGGAGAAAGACAAGCATCCACAGCTGAGAAAGGCAATACTTCATCCCATCGTAAAATGACTTTGGCAATCAGGAATTACCTGGTACGAACAGACAGACAAGAGGACAGAAGAGTCACCTAGACTCTGATATGGTTTTTTCAACCAGGCAAATGTTTTCTCTTTTGAAAATAGCACCAAATGTTTAGTATCATCACAGAATGCAGAGGTCACTGACAAAGATCTTTATTTTTGTAAATAAAAACAACTAAAAAATCATAATTCTTGCAGAGGACTCGGGAGAAAAGGGACAAAATTTCAGTGCAGAGGGGCTCCAGGCAGCTTCCAGCTTGTGTCTCCGGCACTTTTGACTCCGAAGTCCCAAGCAGGCCAAGAGCTGAGATAAGGCCCCAAAATGTGTCATGGGAATTTCTGGCTATGTGATGGGATTTTTTTTTTTTCTGAAAATCTGATTTTTCCTTGAAAAGGCTGGGATCACATGGCTCGTGTTCTGTTGACCTAGTACAAAGAAGAGAAAAGAAGTCTTTCCTGGAATTCTGGATTTTTCAAACTTATTTCCAAAAACAAGCCCAAAAAACTGAAACATAATTTCAGCACATTTAAAACCAAAAACAAAAATGAAACAAAAACCCACAACTGAGCTAGAGAAAGGTAGGAGTGAACCTTGGGCCAGATTGTAGAACACTGTTTCATGAGAAGGGAAAGGAAGTATATGAATGTGTGAACCAAGTTCCCAGGAACCTCCCAGGAAATGAATTCGTGGGGAATAGTATCAGTGAGGCCAAAGCAGGAGAGAGGGCAGGAATTTGGGGGATGCTCTCTTACTTCATCCCAGGATACAGGATGCCGGCGTTGGTCCTAAGCGTGTCAGCCCAGAGCGGGCGGCTCCCCCGGGGCTCCCCCTCTCTCCCTCATTCGGCCTGGCCCGGGTCGGGGGCTTGTGTCCCGCAGACGGGGCCGGCGGGATCGGGAGAGGCGCCGGCCCAGTGGGGGCTCCGCTGGGGGCCTGATCCGCCCTCCCCGCTCCCCACCCACCCGGCGGGAGCCCCCTAGGAGCGCAACCCAGCACCTCGCACAGGGCGCGCCCCCAAGTCAGTCCTCAGCAAGGCTGTTTTTAATGTCAGCGTTACCCGAAGGGAAAAGGCCCAAAGGCAGGCGAGGCCGCGTTAACCCTCCCCTCGCGGGCGCAGGGGCGCAGGGACGCCGGGCAGGGGGCGGAGGTTTCCTTCCTCCAGCGTGTCTCGGAGTTTTTAAGTGCGGGCCTCCAGAAATGCACCGGGTCGCCTGGAAACTCACTTCTTTGGGGGTCTGGGCAGTGGGGCCGGGCCGGGGCCCAGTCGAGGGTCCAGTAAATACTTATAAAAGGCTGGAGCCATCGCCCCCGGCCACTGCCAATGCCTGGGCCTCTTCCAAAACGGGACGCGTTGGGAGACCGCATTTCCCTAAGGGGAGAAGATTTTAGGGCGGCAGGCCCTTTCCTCACACTGCTTTCTGGGGAGGCGAGACGGGCAAACGCGGGTAACGTTGATGTGGGGCGGGGAGGTGAGCGGGCCCTCCCGGCCCTGCCATAAACCCCCACAAACAGGAGCGGGCAGGAGCGGGGCACCGGCAGCCCCCACCCCCGCCCCCCGGCCCGGGTGGCCCCTCTCTGCGCCCCAGCGGGTGCCGCGCAGCAGGGCAGGGGCTCGGGGCGAGCGGCCGGGGGCGGCGCCGTCTGTGCGCCCCCCGCTGGCTCCCCGCGGGCGCCCGCGCGGCCTCCGGCGCCTCCATTTGGGGAGCGCACGACAGGGCCCCCCGCCAGGACGGCGCCGTCTGCCGGCGGCCCGCGGCACTGCGGCCGGCGCGAGTCCTCCCTGCCCGCGGGCCCGGCCCGGAAAGGCCCCGGAGGCCCCAGGCGCGGCCTGGGCAGCCCGGTTCTTGACCCAACTCACAAACCAGGCTCTTCTTTGTACGTTTTCAAAACGTTTTCGAGCACATGCATGGACCCTGCCTCGGCCCCTCTCCAGCTGGGTGCCCCACTACCGCTGTTCCCTGGGCTGGAACACAGGAGCCGCCCAGCAGACGAAGGAGGGCAAAGCCTCCCTCCATTTCTTGCTAGTTCACTCCGGCCAGCGAGCTGTATCTCCATCTGTCAGGCATTTAGCCATCGTCTGCTTCAATGCAGAGTCCCTAAATGGGCAGAGTGTGTGTGTGTGTGTGTGTGTGTGTGTGTGTGTGCGTGCGTGCAAGCGCGCGTGCATGGGAGGGTGTACTAGGACAAAGGCCTACCAAGTAAATCAGAAGTCAGAATGCAAGATGCAAGCAAAGTGCGGTCCGCATACCTCCATAGGCGTCTGGAGCCCTGGCTGTGGTCTAGCTGGAGAGACAGGCCTACCCCCAATTGTGATTCCTGACTGTCATCGCCACCCAAGTCCCAGGAGAAAGAGCTCCATGGTGGCCGAGAGTAAGTCTGCCAGAGCTAGTCCTGAAGAATGCGGGAGATTTGTGTCCTTGGCAGGCAAGCGCATGGGCAGGGCATTCCATACAGAGAAAGCAGCGGTGGCGGAGGCTCAAGGCGAGGTGCTGCGGACTGGGTGGGGAGGTGACCCAGTGCCAGTTCTCTACAGTAGAGGAACTGCAGGATGAGTGTGGAGTTGGCATGCAGGGCACTTGCAGCAGTGTTTCTCAAAACACCATCAGCATTGCCTGGTACTTGTCAGAAATGCAAATCCTGAATGCCACCACAGACTTACTGAATCACAACCTTGTGGGAGGCACCCGGCAAGAAGTCTTCAGCAAGCCCTCCAAGTTCTCTACTTCTGAGAACCCCCAAATAGGGAAGGGAGGACAGAGGAGCCCTGGGGAGCATCCCAGGTGCAGGGCAGTGGAAGCTGGGATTTGTGCATGTGGGTAGAGGGGAATATGGATGGTACCACTGGGAGGTGGGGGGATCCAGTTTGGGAGGGAGAGTGCCAAATGCCATTTTGGTCATGTTGAGTTTAGTGCAAGGCAGGGCACCCACAGAGAAATTCCTGGAAGCAGCTGGAAGGAAGAGCCTGAAACACAGGTGAGAGAGCAGGGAGCTGCATCACTCACAGAGAAGGGAAACTTGAAACTACAAAGTGACGGGTTCACTGAGGAAATAAGTGTAGTGCAAGAAGATGAGAGAGACTTAGAGAGGAGGACAAAACACCAAAAACATACAGGGAAGAGCTGGTCAGAGAGGAGGAAAGAAAATCCAGACAGTGTGGTGTGACTGAGGCAGGGAGAGGGAAGAGACTCAGGAAAGAACCAGTGGTGGGGGAGAGAGAAGGTCAGAAACCAGCTGGTCTCAGAGAAAAGTTGCAAAAACAGCACCGAGAATTTCCATACACTCCACATTAACATCTCATCTAACCATACTACAATTGTCATGACCAGGAAATCAATACGTTTGTGAAACCAGCATTTAATGTAATAATGTACAATGGCAGAGTGTATTCCACATGGTAAAAACATGGTTTTGTGAAATTTCTATTTAAGATTTATATGTTGGGGGATGCAGCACCATTTCTTTGATATTCTTGCCCAAAATGCATAATCTCAGTGCCAACCTGAAGAAACATCAGACAAACCCAAATGGAGGGACATTTGACAAAATAACTGATCGATACTCTTCAAAAGTTTCCAGGTTGTAAAAGTCAAGGGAAGAGTGAGGAACTTACAGACTGCCATAGGCTGCAGGAGACAAAAGAGAAAAAAAACAACAAATGAATGTGGGCTCGTTGACAGGATCCTGGGACAGAAAAGGGACGTTAGTGGAAAACTGGTGTTTTTAGTTTGGTGAATACTGTTGTGCCAATGTTAATTTCCTGGTCATGGCAATTGTAGTATGGTTAGATGAGATGTTAACATGGAGTGTATGGAAATTCTCGGCACTGTGTTTGCAACTTTTCTCTAAGTCTAAAAGTAGTTCAAAACAAAAAGTTAAAAGAATAAAGAATAAAAATAAATAAATTTTTGCATGTGTGAACTGGCAATTCATGATGTAAAATATATTCTTTATGGTGGGCTGTGGTGAAAAAAACTTGAAAGCCACCAGTCTTGGGTGTGGTGGAGTCTGGAGTAACTTGCCTGGATGAGGCAGTGAGGGAGAACTGGAGGGTTTTGAAGTCCAGGAGGTTTTGTGGGTGTGATGGGGGAGGGGGAAGCTGCAGGCGACAGGGTTGTGATCGCAGGGTCTTCCGTTGACAGCAGTTGTGGATTCCAGAAGGGAGAGCAGCTCTGAGCCCAGGAATGCCACCGCCTTATCCTGTCGTACCTAAAACAGCCACTTTGGAGATCATATGCCAGGAAGAGATCCTTTGTGGCAGGGGCAATGTTTGATGGTCTAGGTTTGTATTATTTCTTTGATTTTGTTTGGGGGCTGCTAATTTCAGTCCTAAACTCTAATAGAAGTTCCCCTGAATCCTAGCAGCTCCAGGCAGGTGACTGTCCCTCTCTCGTGAGGAATTCTTCAGGCAGCCTGTGGGAATATAACACCCTGGCCAATTGGTAGCTTCTAGCATCTAGAACCCGGCCTTGCAAAAGGGTTGACTTAGAGTAGTTCTCAGCCAGGGGTGGTTTTGCCCCAGAAGACATTTGACAGAGTCTGGAGACATTTTCAGTTGTGCCATCAGGAGTGAGAGCAGGTAGGGTCAGGGTTGCCAAACGTCCCAGGGCGTGTGGGACGGCTCCCACAACGACGAATTGCCCAGCCCCAGCTGTCAGCAGTGCGGGGTGGAGAAACCCCGAGTTCCAGGAGATGAAAATCCGAGGTCTCTTCTGGTCAGGGAAGTTGCCTGGGGCTCTTCACCAAAGAACGGGTATTAAACATCATTTCTTGGCTTGATTTCAAGTGGATAATTATAGCCTGCCTACCTAAAATCTAGACCTTAATTTTCAGTGGGTATCTTTCTTCCGTTCATGCTTAAACAAGCTGAGTGTGGCTGTATTCTCGACAACAGGGCAAGATTTCTGCCTGCGACGGTTACAGGTCAACGGGGCGAGAGAATGGCTCTGCAAAGTGATTTGAAATCTCGGGGGGGATAAAAAACACGGAAACCAGAAACCCGGGACATTGTCATCATTATTAATTCTTTGTAATATTGCAGCACTTATTCAGCCACGTGTGGGATGCCCATGAGGTTTCCATTAGTACGAAGGTCAAGATCAGATTGCAGAGCTGCCATCTACCCAGATACCGCCCGGAATGAACATATTGGCTTAAAAAGCAGGGAGCCCTCCCTCCGCACGTCCCAGCAGCTCTGCGAGCGTCTGGGAGAGGCTCTGCACTGGCAACGCTGAGCTTCAAAGCAAATCTTCAATCTTCTATTTGTACTTGCTGTTCCCATATTTAGAACAGGGCAGCACATGCTTGTCTACTGCTTCCAGGGAAGAGCAAGTTCTGAAGGTACCCAGAATTTCAGCAGCAAAGAAGAAAGCCTGGAGAAAGTTAAGGGCAAGGCTCTGTTTCTCCTTTTCATTACGTTAGAAAGATTATAAATATTTCAAGTGGCACATTTTAAAATCGGAAGCCAGACTGCACACTCTTTGACAAACTGAATGCTTATCTTTTTTTAAGCCACACACATGGGTTTGTGAAACCCGATCTGTCCTAGCCAGGATTTAAAAGTTAAACAAGTCTGAACAGCTACAGACAGGCATCGAAGGAGCAGGGTGTTTTATGTTTTCTTTTTGTTTGTTTGTTTGTTTTGTTTTGTTTGGTTGGTTGGTTGGTTCATTTTCCCTAGGATTTCTGTCTTTAGAGAGATAATATCCATTCCATCCTTAGTAACCTGGAGTTTTAGCAGCGTGTTCCTTTTGGAATTTGGAATGGTGATATCTGTTTGCATCACTGCTTGACTGATCTTTACTTAAATAGGTTTGGAAGGGAGATTTTCCTGGCACAAGTCTACCTCAAAAATCCACATTACTTCACAGTCGAAGCACTGCCTTTCCTGTGTGGAAGAGGTGCCTCTGATTTCAGTTTGACTTTTTACTAGCTGACACATCTACACCCTCTCTCCGAGGCCTTTCAAAACAGACGTTTCACGGTGTGAGCTGAGGTGAGGCAGGATTTTCCGCCAAGCGGCTGAGTCTGCCTTTGCACAGCACGCCGGGGTGTCCTGGGCGCAGCTTGCGAGCCCAGCTCCCGATGCGAATAGCCACAACAAGAACAAGAGCTGGTATTTATTGGCTCTTTAGTGTGTGCCAATCTGAGTTCCAAGTATTTACAGGGAATAGCTCATTTAAGACTTGCTGCCACTTCTTGAGTTGCTATTTGTCGCCCCTATTTTACAGGTGAGGCACCCAAGGTCATTCCAGCCACTCTGCTGGAATTTGAAAGAAGCGTCTCTGGAACCCTTGCTCTTAACCTTCTCCCAAGGAATATGATCTTAAAAAAAAAACCTAAAAACCTCCTTTAGTAGTTGCATGTGATAATGATGTAGTATGTTTTTTAAACGTTTCAAGCTGTTTTCACTTCCATTACCTCTTCTGCTCAGCAGGCATGATGGTAACTAAAATTGTGAAGTGCATCTTGTAAAGACCAGATTTGGAAAATCATAGGCACAGTCACACACACTCCCTTTTCCAGTGAGTTGTTCACAGATGCCTGCTGGAGCAAACTCAGAGCCCCAGGAGATTTTCCTTCTCTCTGGGATGAATGTAGGTGGTGGGGTGTTTTAGCAACACTTTCCTTTTCATGCCCTTTTCCCGAACACGATGCAGTCGATACCCTTTTGAAGTTTAATTACACCTTCAGCATTGCATTGCATGAGGTATTTTACTCGTGGCTGGGTTTTTGGAGGCCAAGTGCACATCAGGTATGGCATGTTTATCTTGGAGGTGAGACTTGAGAGGCAAGTTCCTAACCTTGAATGTGGTCTGACGTACATATTACCTCCCCACCTGGGATCCCAACCTAAGTACACAGGGAGCCAAGAGAAAATTTTATGAGTAAAGGAAAGTGAGAATCCACTCTCCACTACCCTGGATGAAGGTGAGGAGGTTAAAGTGCAACCGTCTATCATTCCCGGGGGGTTTAGGCCTAGATGTCCCCCCCACTGCCTCCCCACTCACTGTCCTGCAGTGGGGGAAACAGAATGGTCGGCAAATTGCCACTTTCACTGCAATTTGTCTCTGCAGGCTCAAGTGCAACCTTTCAGCATCGAGTTGAAACCAGAACGAGTTGCTAACACACGGGACAGTTTTGTACTTGTGAGACATGTTGGCGTGGCCTAGGAGGCCCTTTGAAATTGGTTCCCAAGCCCCCTTCCTATTCTCGTACCTGCCACACCCACTCTGCAGCCAGGGCAGACGGCCTGCACCTCTGCCTGTTCCCCCTAACAACTCACCTGGGGAAGTCCTCCTTTGAGGTTTCCTCCAAACACCACCTGGGCCAAACCTTCTACTGTACCCCCCCCCCCTCCCAGAACACCACCCCCTTTACAAATTCCAGATCTCTCCTTCAGCACTTCCAAGTCCCTGTCATGTCCCCTGGGCTGGTTTGAAGCTGTTATGTCCCCCATAAAAGGCCATGTTCTTTTAATCCAGTCTGTGGGGGCAGATCTATTGAAGGTGGGACCTTTTGATTGGATTGTTTCCATGGAGATGTGACCTCACCCACTCAAGGTGGGTCTTAATTCATTTACTGGAGTCCTTAAGAGAGCTCAGGGAGAGAGAGAGAGAGCTCAGAGCTGACACAGACCCAGACACTTGGAGACACTAAGCTAAGAGATGAAATCCAGAATTTGCCTTGGAGAAGCTAAGTGAGAACCCACAGATGCTTAAAGAGAAAGCCACTGGAATTAGAAGCTGACAGCAATGCAACCCAGGAGCAAAGGACCAGCAGACATGAGCCATGCACCTTCCCAGCTGACAGAAGTGTTCTGGATGCCATTGGCCTTTCTTCATTGAAGATATCCTCCTGTTGATGCCTCAGTTCGGACACTTTTATGGCCTTAGAAATGTAGATTGTAACCTAATATATCCCCTTTGTAAAAGCCAATCCATTTCTGGTATATTGCATTTCAGCAGCTTTAGCAAACTGAAACAAACGCCTCCTCCCAGATTGTCTGTACTCCTGGAGAACGGTGATGTATTTTATTTACTCATTTCCTGCCTCCATATGGTTCTAACATGGACCCTGGAACAAACAGTGTGAGGGCATCATAATCAATGAATGAAAGTATCTGAACGAGTTTATAAAACAGCTTTGAAGAGGACGACCACACATCCTGGTTCGCCCAGGACAGTGTTATCTTGGCGTAATTACTAATAGTGCCCCCATCACTCTCAAGAGTGTCCCATTAGGACAAAAAGTCATAGGGCACCCTAGCTATCACAAGGTGTTTGGCCTACAAACATTTATTCAAGAAGGGTTTGTCAAGACCTGCTGTGGTCCAGACAGCGTCTGGTTGGAAGGCAGGCGATGCCCCCCACTCCGAAAGTTAAATTGTACAAATACGTGCACTAGTACACTTGGATAGGTACCACGGACGGGGGTGGGGAATGGGGAGTTACTGCTTAATGGTTATGGGGTTTCTGTTTGGGGTGATGGAAAGCTCTGGTAACGGATGATTGTGACGGTGGCACAACATTGTGCATGTGGTTAATGCCTCTGAACCATATACTTGAAAGTGATTAAAATGAGAAATTTATGTTGTATATATGTTACCAATAAAAATAATGAAAAATAAATAAATTCGGAGTGTGCTTGTACGGCGTATGATGTATGGGGAGTGTGGGTTGGGGCTTTATTGATCGTGATGCTGGAAACCACTTATTGCCCCAACGGATCCCAGCCACAGCTTTCTGGAGGGGGGAGGGAGGTGGTGCTGGCGGTTAAAGATGGTCACAGTGACCCTAACCTCCATTTATTAAGTGCTCGCTCAGTGCTGAGCATTGTACTAATGCTTAGTATACATTTTAAATGTTTAAATTAAACTATGGTATACCAACAAGGGCACATATCCTATGACTGAGTTTTCACCAACTGAGCACAACTGTGTATCCTTTCAGTCTCTATCTTCCACTCAAGGTTGACCATTACCTTGACTTCTGGCTTACATACACTCTAAACTCTGCAATGGGGCATTACACCCCCCTTTTACAGATAATGAAACTGAGGCTGGGATTGGTTCAGTAATTTAGATGGCTGGAATTTTTAACCAAGGTCTGCTTGACTTGAAGTTGGCACAGTGTCATCCCTTCCAGAACTTTAGGACCAGATACGCCCAGCTTTACACGTAATTGTGGGTGAGCCATCTGTCAAGGATGACATTTTGTGGACAGGGCAGGAAACCTTAAGCAAAGGGCAATATTAAGGAAATTGCATTCATTTAATACTTTGGGTTGACGTTTTAAGAAAGTACTCAGGGATAAAAGGCAAGTCACTGCCATGTTTCTGAACTCCAAGATTTGGCTACACCTTTAAGACTTAGTGGTTCCAGGCTCAGGTTGACCCAAACCCACAAGGACAGAGAGAATTCAGAGTCCTGGTTCACGGTAGGAGACACGCCACGCTGCTTTACGCCTCCATCCAGCACCCACGAGACCCCTCAGCCTGGGAGCCTTTCCTCCACTTTGTCTCCTGGGTGATTGATACCTTCCTTCAGTGTCCGTCAACCTACGGGGGAGAAGCTTTCCCTAACTGAGCCCTCCGACTGAGATGCCCACCACCGTGCCCCCAGGACACCCCGGGCAGCCTCCCGGCCTCCCGGGGCTGCTTCATCAGTCTTCCCCACTAAACCACGTTCATTCCTTCTGGCACGTGGTAGGGGTGCTCGTGCTTATTGAATAAATAAATGAATCCTTCTTTCTGGGAGAGGAGACTACCTGGGAAATAACTCAAACACTTGGTGAATAGAGAAAAACCTGTGGGTGAAATGCCCCAAATCCATGTCTGAAGCCAGCTCCGTGTCCCACCGCCATCGCTGCTCTGCCGATTTGTCCCGATTCTCCAAACTCCCCAGTTTTCCATGCTGACGGCTCTGATGGTCCAAAGGGCCCTGAGTGGGTGCTAACCTCTTTGGTTAAACTTGACCACGATTTCAGTGAAGAGGGCAGCCAAGGAGGCTCTAGTCTCTTAGGGTGAAGAAGTGAAGCGACTTCTCGCCCTTGGGGCCGTGAGTAGGTAGGCCAGTTCTGGGGTGCCAGGGCCCCCCAGGCTGCCTTGGGCCCCCATCCGCTGTCTGTCTGCTTTCCGAAGCGGTGTAGGAAAGCTCTTCTGCTGGTGGCTGCACAGGACAGGCCCACGGCAGGGAGGCAGCACCGCCTGCAAGCCCAGGAGAGAGAACTCCAGCAGGCACAGGAGGGGAACAGAAATGCTTGTCAGCTCCAGAAGTTTCCCTCGCCGCTTCTGCACTGAAATTCCGCCATCAGTGTCATCTGCTTCAGATAGAAATGCCTTCCCTTAGGGGTTTATAGACCTACAGATCTATTAGCAGCTCCTAACATGTTAGTGCTAATTAGACTGCTCAATGACAGGTCCATTTCTATGGTTGAGGAAAGGCCCCGAAGGTCTGGGAAGCTCAGGACTGAATGGAAATCTCTAGGGACCTGGCCTGGGAAAAGTGCAAAGCCAGCTGCCTTCTCAGAGGACCGAGGCCCGGGGCTGATTCCGTCTGGACACCCACCTCCGCAGACCCCCGGGTCTTCTGAGAACAGGGGAGGCCCAGGCTAGGAACAGAGAACGGGAGGGTGGGAAGGGCTGGATGTTTTTCCCAGCATTCTCACAGCCCTGTTTGAGGCCCCAGCCTGGCTCTAGCTGCGTGGTTTTATCTTCCAGTTTTGCAGGGAGATGACTCATCTCCTTCTGGGCTCTAATTGAGGATAAATAGCCTTAAGCTGATCAAAAGCCTTAGAGGCATCCTGGACCTCATAATAAGGTGCCATCAGTGACCCTGACTTGCCCTTGCAGGAAACCCCTGAACTCAGCATGCCCGGGCCCTTGCCTGTCCCCTCCACTCTTGACCCTGCCCTGCAGGAATTAATCTCTTGCACTCACGCTCCCCAGTCACTTTCTTTTTATACCTCTATGTGTCACTTGCTGCCGTTCTGCTTTGAATTAGAGTTATCTGTGTACCTGTGCCTCGCAGCCTCCCTGGACTTGAGGACTGGAGCTTTTAGGGGATGAAGCCATCTCTCTGTCTTTTTCCTTAAACTTTTTATTTATAAATAATTCAAACTTACAGGACAGTTGCAAAAATAATACAAAACCCATACAAGAACTCCAATGTACCCCCTACCCAGAAACCCAGATCTACCATTTCTAACATTTTGCCACATTTGCTGTATCAGTCTACATACATACATACATACGTATCTGTCTATCTATCTATCTATCCATCCATCTCTCTGTCTATATATCTATCAGTTTTCTAAACATGTGAGAATAGGTGGTGCACATCATGCTCCTTGAATCCCACCTTCCATACACATTTCCCAAGATCAAGTCCATTCACTTAGGTAACCAACTTAAGTACAGTTAACAAGTTCAAAAACTTTAACATTGCTATAAAAAAACTTACAATCTATGTTCCAATATTTTTCATATATCCCAATAATGTCCTTTTGGGCCTTTCCTCCTCCGTTATGAGATCCAATCTAGGATCATGTATTGCATTTAACTGTTGTGTCTTTAATTGCTTTTTTTTTTTTTTTTTAATTGTGGGAACATACATGCAACATGAACTTTCCCATCTCAACCCCTCCCAAGCACAGCATTCAGTGGGATGACTCATATTCACCATGTTGCAGTACCCTCACCAGCATCCATTTCCAGAACTTTCCCATCACCCCCAGCAGAAACCCCGCACCTGTTAGGCATTAACTCCTTGTTCCCCCTACCCCTGGCCCCTGGTATGCTACAGTCTACTTTCTGTCTCTATGCATTTGCATATTCCAACTATTTCATATAAGCAGAATTATATAACATCTGTCCCTTTGTGTCTGACTTATTTTGTTCAACATGATGTCTTCAAGGTTCATCCATGTGGTGGTACGTATCAGAACTTCACTCCTCTTTAAGGCTAATAGTCCATTGTATGTGCACACATTTTGTCCATTTATCTGCTGATGGACATTTGTGTTGCTTCCACCTTTTGGCTATTGTGAATAGTGCTGCTAGGAACATGGGAATGCAAATATCTGTCTGAGTTGGGCCACCTCTTTTTCATTTTTCTATTTGTCACAGCCCTCAGCTCAATATTTTATATTTAGGTACTTGATGTGTGTTTGTTGAACTGAGTTGATTGCAACAATTAGGATTCACAGTAGCTAGATGAATCACTATCCTTGTACACCCCACTGGATGTGGGCACTTGTGTAAGTTTCACAGCTAAGCCTGAGTGCTCTGCGGCCCACAGTGGGCCCACGAGAAGGCTACACACAGTCTGGGATTTCCCAGACGGTCCTGGATTGACATAGGCTGTCTTGTTCTCTGCCTGAGTACACCCGTACAAATCTTACACCACACAGACTACGGGTCATCCAAAAGAACAATAACAACAATCATAATGGCAACTGATAAATCGAACATTTGTTAAGTGCCCAAGCACGGAGCTAAACAAGCACTCTTCCACGTATCGTGAAAACCAAATGAGGCAGGTGGGATTAGAGAGGTTAGGCAGAATCTTGATCTACGGCTTTGTTACTCATACATTTTTCCAAACTACTTTTGAGCTTATTTGAGGCTGACACAAGCTGAGCAAGGGTCTGACTTGGTGAGGATGGACACTGAGCCAGCTTGGCTGGAAAGCCGCAGCAGACTCCCACCCCTAGCGTGCTTTGGGGTCCAGGCACTGATCAGAGACTTACTCAGGGCAACTCTCAGCTATTATCAGGTCCAACCATTTGAGGCCATCAAAACCACCAACTTAACTTCTTCCAAGGAGGCCTTTGGCTTTTCCAAATGCGGGTTTTCCTTCTTTTCTAGTAACTCAAGGAACCCTGTTTAGGATTATTAAGTACATGCTGCATGCAAAGTCTAGAATATTCTTTATGGAGTCTTGTAACATGCACTATCCTATTGCATGTTAAGTTGTGAAGTCGCAGAATGTATGAAACTTGCCTTCTAAAAGCTCTCTTCTCTGGCTTCCTAAGGATTGTCTTCCCTCATATCTCTTCAAGCCCAGCTCCTGTGCACACACTCCATAAATACTTCTCATTCCCTTCTTCAAAACAGGCCTACTAACAGACGAGAGAAAACCCACACGTGCAGGCACAAATCTTTATGTCAAGCCAGACACAAATGTCACATATTGTCCGATTCTGTATGTTTCAAATATCCAGAATAGCTAAAGCCATGGAGACAGAATGTAGATTGGTTGCCAGGGGTTTGGGGGGAGAGGGGAATGGGGAATGAATGCTTAATGGATATAGGGGTGTCCTTTTGGGGTGATGAAAATGTTTTGGAACTAGATAGAGGTGGTGGTTGCCCAACAGTGTGAACGTACTGAATGCTACTGAATTGCTCACTGTGAGATACCTAATTTTATGGTATGTCAATTTCACTTCAATAAAAAAAAATTTTTTTAACGTTTATCCCAAATCTGTAACAGTTTCCACTAGAAGTAATGGAAGCTTGTTGGGCAGTTGGAACTTATAATTTTATTTTCTCTCTTACATGTTACCATGTCTTTTGTTGGCTCAGTGGCAAATCAAATCAGTGAGCAGGAGAGGCTGGGTGACCGTGAGGATGGATTCACCAAGGCGGGCGAGGGGCCTCCCTTCTCCGGGCTGTGGGTGTCACCGAACCACGGCTAAAGGACGGGAGCAAGGACTTCACAGCCCATGTGGCCACCTCCTAAATTTCATCTCCTTGGACATCAAAAGGGATATGATTGGTGGGAAATTCCCAGAGACCCTGTTGGCACAGGACACAATTTTCAAAGATTGTCTGAGGTTACCTGAAACTCTAAAAATGTCTGAGTGATACTCTGACCCTCAAGGTGAACCAGGAAAAGATGTGAAATTTACTCTCTGATTTTCCATGAACTTTCTGATGCTGAGTTAGTGATGGTGTCTCTACTTTAGCGTCCCCCATCTGCAGAGGGAAGATGGCAGTGACATTTGTCTCTGGAAAACAAGGGACTATGGGAAGTGTTGTTCAGAGGGGTTGGGAGGAGAAAAGTGGTTCAAATACACCTTATTCTGAGCTCGTAGGGTCAGCGTGCGGCCCCCCTCCCTCCACCAGGAGCTGCCCTCCTTCCGATGCACGGGGCAGGCTGGAGAGGTCTGGTGCCCGTTTGGGTTGCTGAGCTTTGATGATATCTGTGCTGCTTCTCAGATGTGGAGATCTGAGGATCTTCTCTGAGAGCGGGTTCTTGTAGCAAGGATCACCCTTGGCCAGCAGCCGCGTCTCGCCTGCATTTCTCACTATTGCTTCAGCTGACCACCTCCCTTTTCCTTGGGCATGATATGCAGTTTTATAGGGAGCAGGGAGTGTCTATGAGAATCCAACCCAGATTGCATTCCGAATGCAACAGCTGCCTCTTCTCTCTCCGTCTCCCCTCCCTGACGCTTGGCCAGTTCTCCCCAGGGTGTCAGAAGTGTTGCCAGTTTCGGAATGCAGGGAGCCGCTTGCCCTCTCTGATTCATTCAGGATTCACTTTCGGCCCCATCAGGGCAGGGAAGCCTCCATACCTGCCTCTTGAGGAGGAAGACAAACCGCACTGGCACGTCCTTTGGAAGCCTGCCTGTGGCCAGACGTTGCCAACCTGGCACGCTGGTGTTTTAGATGGATCCCACCAGGGTCTCTTGCGTGTCCTCTGAGGCCAGCATGGAGACACAAGGAGAAGCGGGCCCCTGCTCCCCGCTTGGACTGGGGCTTGGGGTGATCTGGGGTAGCTCTGCTCGATTTTAGATTTTAGTCTTGCGCCACTAGCCATGAGGCCTTCCCTGCAAGGTTCCTGTCCGTGCAGGATCAGAAAGGGGGAGCCAGGATTCCTCAGAGCTGACTGGGAAGGTCTCTAAGAAACAAGAGCACACCTGTCTGCAGAGGCAGATTTAACTCTTGTTTCCAAAGGCGGCGAATTAATTAGTACTTAGAGAGGAGGGCCCTCGGCTGTTTCAGCGGTGCATGTACTGCAGAAGGGAGTTTCCCAGCTGCACCCGCTGACCCCTGCTCGCTGCCCACCAGCCACGGGCCAGGCCCCCCAGGCTGGGCCTCTTGGAAATGACCCTCTCTCACCTGAGCAGAGGCTCCACGAGAGCTGGGACCATCTCTTCCGTAAGCCCTGCGTCCCTGGCACCTGGACCTGTGCCTGGCAGAGTAGGCCTGCAGTCAGGATTCGCAGAAGGAATGAAGCCACAGAAACTCAAGGATGGGCTCGCCTCCTCTTCTAAAGGCCAGGCACTGAGGGCCACATAGAAGAAGCGACTGCTGTGGAGACGGCTCTTTGCAGTTCCTGGACAAAAACCCCTCTTCCTTCTCCTGCAACTGAGTCATCAGGGACCAGCACCCTGAGAGACAGGAGAAAGCAAATATTCTTGGGCTTACTCAGCAGAAGATGGGTGGGGCAAGGCAGTATTAAAGCCTGCACAGTAAAGATGGCACGTTCTTGGTGGGCGGGGGTGGGGCACTGGAGACAAATTTGCATATACATGCATGCATTTGCATTCTTACACCCTGACCCAGAAAGGGACAACGAGCTCTTCTCACTCCTTGCTCAAAACTGAACTATTAATGCTCCAGGGAGCTGAGAAACAAACACAAAACGAATGTGCCCGTGGTTGCTTTTAGCCTGCATTCTTTTATAAGTAGGAAAGAGCATATTTTGAAGACTTTGGGGGCGGTGGAACAGTCAGAGAAATTGAATCCTGAATCTCAAGTAGAAAAGGAGATTGGATCCCCTGCTGTCTTATTTACCTGTTATTTGCCTGTGTGCTGCTTAGTGAGCGGTTCTGCCTTAGAGTAAGGAGAGGATTGAGATCGAGAGAAACTGGGTGTCTTCCTTTTTCAGGATCATCATGCATTTTCCAAGGGAAAAATGGAGACTCACTTTCGAAAACATAAAACCATATTTGTTTTCGGCTCCTTAGAAAACACCTCCCGGAGCGGCTGAGCCAGACGCTGAGCGCCGAGCGCCAGGCGCGCCAAGTTCGCGGCGCGTTGTGTAACCCGCTAGGAAATCACGTTGCCCTGACAAGTTCCACAGGCTTTTTGGTGCGATAATAAGCTTGATCGTTTTATTCAAGTACAAGTGGCAGCCCCAGCCGGCTCCGAGTCACATGTCCAGGCCACGTGGCGCGCAGCCCCAGAGGCAGGCTGGCGGGCCTAGCCGGGCTTGCTCGCGGGGAGAGGATCCGGGCGGTGAAAACATGGACGCTGATTGTTTTTGTTTTTATAATAAACCACCCAGGACTGCAATGGACGGTGTGCTGGGGGGACGGGTCCTTCATTCTTGCTGAGCGCTGCTGGGGCTCCAGCGCCCTGTAGCCCCCGCGCCCCGCACCCTGAGCTCTGCAGCTCCCGCGCCCTGCACCCCCCGCGCCCCGCACCCTCCACCCTGCAGACCCGCGCCCTGCAGCCCTCGCGCCCTGTAGCCCCCGCGCCCCGCACCCTGAGCTCTGCAGCCCTCGCGCTCTGCACCCCCCGCGCCCCGCACCCTCCACCCTGCAGCCCCCGCGCCCTGCAGCCCTCGCGCCCTGTAGCCCCCGCGCCCCGCACCCTGAGCTCTGCAGCCCCCGCGTCCCGCACCCTCCACCCTGTAGACCCGCGCCCTGTGCCCTGCAGCCCCCGCGCCCTGCAGCCCCCGCGCCCCGCGCCCTCCACCCTGCAGACCCGCGCCCTGTGCCCTGCAGCCCCCGCGCACTGTGCCCTGCAGCCCCCACGCCCTGCACCCTGAGCTCTGCAGCCCCGGGACTGGGAAGCGCGGGGCGGGACTCTGGACCGTGCAGCCCGCAGAGCTTTCCGTTCCTTACGAAATGAACGCTTCCCGGTCGGGGGGCGAAGAGGGCACAGGCGGAAGGGGGGGGCTGGGAGGAGGCCCGGCCGGCGTGCGGGGCGCGTCTAGAATTTTCAGGGAAACGAGAAAACAACCCCCAGCCCGCGGCCTCGTGGGGCACTCGCTCCGTGGTGAGGACGGGAACTGCAGGCACCCGCCACCGGAGCGCCTGGGTTCGGAAAGTTCTTTCACTTTCTCTAACTGATACAGGGTGACTCTCTTTTCCAAAATCGGTGATTACCGAGCTGAGTTTGGTTTTAGCGGGAGACGCGACAAGACGACAGAGGGAGCGTGTGAAGCGTTCTCCGAGGGCAGGGGCACCGTGGGGACAGAGGCCCCGCAGAAACCCCAGGGTGGGCCTCGCTGCCCCGGACACAGACTCTGCCCGGTGCACGCTGCCCGGCGCGGACGCCCACTGGGCCAGCGTGGAGCTTTGTATTTTTGTTTCGTTTAACTATTTTGGGAAAGATCAAATACACAAGGAATTTCCTAGTTGCTACATGCTATGTTGAAATTATAATTAGTTGAGGAAATTTAGTTTGAGAGTTCCACTCCCTCCTCACCTTTTCCTCGTCCTTCTCTCTTAAAAAAGATAAAAGTATGTGGCCTAAAGGGGTGCACCCAGATTCTGTAGGGCCCCAAGCTTATATACAGTTTGGGGGAGGTCCTTTGAAAGAAAGAGCCTATAAAACTGTAACTATAAAATTATGTATTAAAGGATGAAAAAATTCAGAAAGAATACTTATTATCTGCCTGGAACACCTCTAAAATCCTTTTTATTCTGCATTTTGGGGCACATGTTCTTTGATGGCTTCTTATATTGCTGCAAGGAGAGACCTTAATTCTTGACCCATTGTCCATTTTAAGTGTGCCTACGGTTGCGCAAGTTCGGTGATTGGAAAAAATTCCCCCGGGGCTAACTTCTGGCTCTTCGTATTTCAATCTTGTTTCTCCTCCTCTCTCCACAGCACCCCTGGTGCTGGACACCTGTGGTGACGGAGCTGCAGTTCTGTGCCATTCCGCCTCCAGCCTGGGCCTGGAGACCTTTTCTGCTCCATCGCCTAATGATATGAAAGTGACTACATACATATTTCTAATTTTTTAAAAATTTTGATCACACACACACAAACATACCATAAAATTTGCCATTTTAACCACTTTTAAGTGTACAGTGCAGTGGTGTTAATTATGTTGGCAATATTGTGCTGCCATCACCACCTTCCATTACCAAGACTTTTTCATGACCCCAAAGAGAAACTCTGTACCCTTTAAGCAATGTCCCCATTCTCCCACCCCACCCCCAACCTCTGATCTACTTTCCATCTCTATGTATTTATTTATTCTAGATATTTCATATAAGTAGAATCATACAATATTTGTCCTTTTGTGTATGGCTTATTTCACTCAACATGATGTCTTCAAGGTTCATCCCTGTTGTCGCATGTATCGGGACTTCATTCCTTTTTTACGGCTGAATAATATTCCACAGTGTGTATCTACCACATGTTGTTTCTCCATTCATCAGTTGATGGACAGCAGGTTGCTTCCAAGTTTTGGCTACTGTGAATAAGGCTGCTATGAGTGTTGGTGTACAGATTTCTGTTTGAGTCCCTGCCATAAATGTATGCTAATTGACTCAAATTAAAGGTATTTTTCACTCAGATTCTTAGCTAGATCCCCAAAAATGGCCATGACCTTTCCAAAGCCACCCAGAGAGAGGGGAAACGGGACCAATGGGAGTCAGAGCAGAAAGTACCAGCCTTCTAACAGCTGAGTTACAGTGCCTTGCCTTTGCAGAGTTTACAAAAACAAACGACTGAGTGAACACATGGCCAAGGCCCTGCCTGGGCCTCTGATCCCGTGAAACGAGGAGCCTGAAACTTAACTTTTCATTGGCTTCATGGGAAACTTGCTTCTGGTGACAGGTTCATACTGAATGGATCTTAAACTGTCATTTTCTAGGTCCTAGAGAATTCAAAGATACTTGTTTGAGCTAAGCTTTCTTGTCTTGCAATCTCGTAGGGAATCATTTGTCAAAGTAAACCCTATTTAATCAAAAGCCTCTGTCGGGGTGGTAGGCTTGGCCCCACGAGCTCTTCCTTCTCCCAGCCAGGCTTTGAGTGAAAACCAGTCTTTTTCTTTAGATGCACAAGTCAGGGGAGGGAGGGAAGGAGGATGCTGGGAACCAACATGTATGCCCTATGTTTTATGCAAAGCACTCTACTATGTACATTAAAATACACATCACACACGTTTCTCTCCAAACAACCCTGTGAAGCGGCTGCCATCATTAGTCCTACTCTGCTAATGAGAAACCAAAGCGAGACGAGGAGAGGTTGTTTCTTGCTAAACTCACATGACGAAGTTTCAAGCTGGACCTCAAAACCAGGCCTGCCTGACTTGGGCTCTTTCCTTCGTGGCAGAACTCTGACCACACGCATTTTGTGAAATGAACACAAACACCCGTCTTGTTTTGGTTTCTTCAGTGGTGCCGACTATATCCACTTTTAATCCGTTGTTACAGAACCAGACCTCCTTGCCTGGTAAAATTATTGGGGTGTGGACTGGACAGGATTCCTTGCCCAGCCTTCAAGCCCGCTCTCCCTCTGGTGGATGGTGGTTTCTTTCCGGAATTTCCCTGCCCATGCCCCTGCCTTTCGAAAGGCCCCTGGCTGCTTCACGTCAGTCTCCGCTCACCCTGCATCTCAGATGTGCCACACGCTTTCATGCCACACAGCAAAGCGACTTCCCTTGCTGAAACACTTGCTCAGCCTGTCATGCAGTCTTTTGAATCTGGAAAGCCTTGCCAGCGCGCTGCTTATGGGAGGCCTTCAGTTCAGACGATCTGCAGATGCACCAATTAGCCAAAAGGAAAGAGCCCAAGTGCAGGTGCGTCACCTTCCCTCCCAGGTGAGATAACCCATGGGATGCGGTTCCTGACCGCGAGGGAAGTGGGCCCTGGTCCCAGGCCAGGCTGCGGACAAGAGCTGAAGAGCATTAACCAGTTCCTTTAGCTCAGGGTTCTCACCCTCAACCACTGACATTGTGGCCATAATTCTTTTTTGGGGGAGGGGCTAACCTGTCCATCATAGGATGTTTAACGGCCTCCCTGCCTCTGCCTCGTAGCAGCCCCTGCCCCAGTTGTGACGATCAAAAATGTCTCCAGACATCTGCCAAATGTCCCTTGGGGAGAAAATCACCCTGGTCAGGAGGGAACCCCTGCTTTATTTCTACAAGCAGACTCTGCCACCTTCGCTTCTAGGTCTGCCGATTCGTGAGGTGTCGCGTCAAGAGAGAGAGTGGCTTCGACCCTTGTGGGGAGGTGCCCAGACAGAGTCTAAGGGGTGCCAGCCCCTCTGCTGAGACCATGGTGAGAAAAAGGTGATGTCTTCGAGTATAGAAGCTGACCCATTTCTCCACAGTCAAACTTGAGACCGAGGTGGTTACTTGATAAGTTAGCCCTGTGATTACAAGTTCTGCAGTCATGGACCTCGGTTGGAATCCCAGTTTTGGCCTTAATAGCTGTGTGACCTTGAACAAGTGGCTTTACCAATCTGTGCCTCGGTTTCTAAGGCACTTGTTCTAAGAATTAAATGAGACAGTGCGAGTGCTTGGCATGGAGTAAGTGCTTAACCAATGTAGCGTTATTTTTTTATCTGGACAAATCTGATTTTTTCATTGTTTGTTTTTTACGTAGGTAAGTATGCAAAAGAAATCTAGAGATTTCTGCCTGAACTCTCTAGAAAATTGCATCAACCTCCTGCTTTGTTGATTCTGGAAGCAATGTACCAAACACAGACTTTAGAATCTGCTTCTTGCTCTGCATGGGAAGTGCTGACGCCTCTCTCCAGGAGAACTTCCCTGGTTGTGAACAAAGCTGTGCTCCTGGGAGAAAGCTCCAGCCCCCACCCAGGACTGCCCTCGGGGGTCTTGGCTGCCGGTATCCTGGTCTAAGGTGTGTTTGTGCTGCTTGTACTAAGCATTGAAGTGTTTTACAAACATCTTTTTAACTCCATTATATCCATGAGAGGGCTTACTAATGTGTTCAGTTGCCAAGAAGAGATGATTTTTTAAAAAAGTGGAAAACAAGTGAGAAAATAATGAATGTTGCCCTTGTGTAAGGACTGAGTCACTCAACATTAGAAAAGGTTCTAAAGGACAAAGGGTAATTGTGCAATATATAAAAGCTGTCTTGCCTCTGTAGGCAACAATAATCAGCCGTGGATTGGAAAAGTCATTGACAAAACCCAGAGGATTTGAAGTGTGGTTGGCTTGGAGGCTCAGCATCCGCAAAGCGTCTCCCAGCCTCAATCGGGAGAATTCCAGGGTTTGTTTGAAGACTTAGAAGCTCTGAGTGATGAAATGTTTGCCCCAAGCCATGGATATTTCTTCGGTACAAGGCCCCTTTGAATTTGCCTGACTTCAAAGTGCGGTGGGGTGGTGGAGATGAAGCTGCTAAGACGAGCCCTGGAATGCTTGCAGATATTATCTGTCTCAACAAATTTTCAATGGAGAAAAAGCTGATTTGTTGGGGATAGCGGGTGGAAATACGCCCGAGAGAACCTACACCAGTCAAGGGGAGGCCCATATGCTTGATTTTAAAACATTCCTAGTTGGCAGTCATAAATCTGAGGGCTGCAAAGCTTCTGCCCCTCCCAGGCAACCGGAATGACGAACAGCCGGCTTCCCACCAGCCCTTCAGGATGCGGCCTGCTTTTAAGCTGCTTCTAAGCGGAGGAGCTTCTCAACAGGAATTGTCTTGTGAGCACCTGGCAGCTGCCCAGCTCCTTCCCACAGATGTGACATGCAAGCTCCGATTTGTAAACATGAGGAGAGTCCTTAGACTCTGGGGGCATAAACAGATGGCTCAGTTCTAACCAGGCTGTGTCATCCTGGAATCTTTTAGAGACCATATAAGAGTGGTTTCCTTGAGACCTCAGCTCTACGGAGTCGGAAGCAGCTGAAAAGGACAGGAAAGTGGGTTCAGTCCCTGTGGCTACTCACTTCCGTCTCCCCTTCCTTTCCCTAGTCCAACAAAGTCTGAGACCTTGGAATTCCAGCCAAACCTATTAGCTGATGCAGGAAGCCGGCCGGACACCGACTCCAAGTTGTTCAGTGGGATTGAGCTCTTAGGCAATTTTTTTTTTTTTGCAAGACCAGCAATGTAACTTTATTTTGCACATTTAATAATTGAAAATATAAACAATTTAAAAATAAGGAGAAAATACAGCAGAATAAAAAACATACATTTCTCAATTAAATGTACTGGATACATGTAAATTTTAAGGGAAGAAGGAAAAAAGGAAAAAGGTTAATATTTAAATATGGACTAGCTAGACCAAAAAAAAAAAAAACCTTTAAAAATATCATAAAACCTCTAGTCTTCTATGACTAGTATCCATATGGCTGGAGTATCATCACTATGGATGTGATTTTGTTATGTTATATGTTGTGCTTCACCGGTAATTTACATAATGTTTTTTAAGGCCCTGGGAAACATTCAGTTTTTTTTATTTTAATTTTTTTATTAAGATTTATTCATATACTCATACAGTCATCCAAATTACACAATCCATTGATCACATTACCATCATATAGTAGTTCATTCATCACTCCGATCTATTTTTTTTAACATTTTCCTTGTACCAGAAAAAGTGAAAGCAAGAATTAAAAAAACAGGAGTAAAAACAGAAAACCCAATTTCAACCCCCCAATTCTTCCTTTATTTTTTTTTTCTTGCCCTTGTTTTCTACTCATTTTTATTTTTATATTTATAAATCTACATTGTTACTGAATAAACCTTAGGAGTTAGTTGTACAGGTCAGCTGAGGATGTAAGATGACTTATTTTTAAAATAGCATATATTTTTAAAAAGCTTTTGATTTTGAGAGTCGGGCAAGATGGTGGCATAGAGAGGAGTGGAAGCTAAGTAGTTCCCCGGAACAACTACAAAAAACCAGAAACAACTAGTAAATAATCCAGAATAACTGCGGGGGGACAAATGAGACCATCCACTCATCATACACCAACCTGAATTGGGAGGAATGCCCGAGAACACAGCATAAAATCTATAAGTAAAACCTGCGGAACCAGGTCGGGAGACCCCCTCCCCCATAGCCCGAGCTGCAAAGCCTCGTGGTGCCACAGAGAAGCTCTCTCCCAGCAAGCGAATACAGCTCAGCTGAGCTCCAGCTGGGGTTTTAAGTAGCGAGTGTGAACTGCTCACTACAGGTACGCATCCCCAAAAAACAGACAGAGGCTTTGGGTGAGGACTGACCTTGGAGAGCCTTGGACTGGGTCTGAAGGGGGCTATCTGATTCTTTTTCGGCTCAGTGGAGAAAGCCCCAGTCATTTTCAGTTTCCAGGGCTGTGACTCCCGGAAGGGTGGAGACACCACAAGCAGAGAGTGAGACCATTGAAATGCTAATGACCTCCACCTGGGGGGTCTGTCTTCTCTAGGAGGAAAGGGGTGGGGCCCTTTCCATTCACAACCAGACCCCAGAGCCTGGGGGAACACGGCCACACTGCCTCACACCAGTCAAGAATTATAGGCTAACAGGCGTCACCTGCTGGGCAGAAAAGCACAGTGACCCGAGGCATCAAAGGGTGGAGCAATTTTCTAAGACACACCCTCAGGAATATTTCTTCCCTCTGGGACCTGAGCCTGTTCTGGTTTGAGAAAACCCGATTTGGATAACCAAGGAAACCATGCCTAGACAACAGAAAATTACAACCTACACGAAGAAAAACAAAGTTATGTCCCAGTCAAAGGAACAAACATACACTTCACCTGAGATACAGGAATTTAAACAACTAATGCTAAATCAATTCAAAAAGTTTAGAGAAGATATTGCAAAAGAGATAGAGGCTGTAAAGGAAGAACTGGACATGTATACGGCAGAAATCAAAAGTTCAAAAAACCTACTAGTAGAATCTATGGAAATGAAAGGCACAACACAAGAGATGAAAGACACAATGGAAACATACAACAGCAGATCTCAAGAGGCAGAAGAAAACACTCAGGAACTGGAGAACAAAACACCTGAAAGCCTACACGCAAAGGAGCAGATGGAGAAAAGAATGAAAAAATATGAGCAACGTCTCCGGGAACTCAAGGATGAAACAAAGTGCAATAATGTACGTATCATTGGTGTCCCAGAAGGAGAAGAGAAGGGAAAGGGGGCAGAAGCAATAATAGGGGAAATAATTAATGAAAATTTCCCATCTCTTATGAAAGACATAAAATTACAGATCCAAGAAGCACAGCGTACCCCAAACAGAAGAGATATGAAAAGGCCTACGCCAAGACACTTAATAATCAGATTATCAAATGTCAAAGACAAAGAGAGAATCCTGAAAGCAGCAAGAGAAAAGCGATCCATTACATACAAAGGAAGCTTAATAAGACTATGTGCGGATCTCTCAGCAGAAACCATGGAGGCAAGAAGGAAGTGGTGTGATATATTTAAGATACTGAAAGAGAAAAACCACCAACCAAGAATCCTGTATCCAGCAAAGCTGTCCTTCAAATATGAGGGAGAGCCCAAAATATTTTCTGACAAACAGACAGTGAGAGACTGTGAACAAGACACCTGCCTTACAGGAAATACTAAAGGGAGCACTACAGGGTGATAGAAGACAGGAGTGTGTGGTTTGGAACACAATTTTGGGAGATGGTAGCACAACAATGTAAGTACACTGAACAAAGGTAACTATGAATATGGTTGAGAGAGAAAGATGGGGAGCATGTGAGACACCACAAGAAAGGAGGAAAGATAACGACTGGGACTGTGTAACTTGGTGAAATCTAGAGTATTCAACAATTGTGATAAAATGTACAAATATGTTCTTTTACGAGGGAGAACAAGCAAATGTCAACCTTGCAAGGTGTTAAAAATGGGGAGGCATTGGGGGAGGGATGCAATCAGCATAAACTAGAGACTGTAACTAACAGAATCATTGTATTATGCTTCCTTTAATGTAACAAAGGTGATATACCAAGGTAAATGCAGATAAGAGGCGGGGATAGGGGAGTCATGTTAGACACTTGACATTGGTGGTGTTGTCTGGTTCTTTATTCTACTTTGATTTAAGGTTATTTTTCCTTTTGCTGCTTCCTAGCTGTCATTTTTTTTGTTTCCTCTTTCTTTTGCCTCTCTACCATCTTTGACTCTCCCTCCTGCCTTGTGGAAGAAATGTAGATGCTCTTGCTTAGTATGAGCAGAATGTTCAATTAGGATGAACTTAAATGTTTGGAAATGAACAGGGGTGTTGGTAGCAAGATGTGAGAATAACTAACAGCGCCGAATGGTGTGTGAATGAGGTGGAAAGGGGAAGCTCAGAGTCATATATGTCACCAGAAGGAAAGTTGGAGGTCAAAAGATGGGAATGTATAAAACTGAATCCTGTGGTGGGCAATGTCCATGATCATCTGTACAAATACTAGAAATCACTTCATGAACCAGAACAAATGTATGACAATACAATTAGAAGTTAATAATAGAGGGGCATATAGGGAAGAACTATATACCTATTACAAACTATATACTACAGTTAGTAGTATTTCAACATTTTTTCATAAACAGTAACAAACGTACTAAATCAATACTAGGAGTCAACAATTGAGGGGGTTGGTTAGGGATAGGGGAGGTTTAGAGTTTCCTTTTCTTTTTTTCTTTTTTCATCTTTCACTTTATTTCTTGTCTGGAGTAATGAAAAGTTTCTAAAAATTGAACAAAAATTAAGTGTGATGGATGCACAGCTGTATGAGGGTACCCAGGGGCAAGTGATTGTACACTTTGGATCTTTGGATAATTGTATGGTATCTGAACAATCGCAATAAAAATGAAAAAAAAAAAAGCTTTTGATTTTGAAAGAATTTTACTTTATGGAAAAGTTGCAAAAATAGCACAGAGACTTTCCCTATAGCCCTCACCTGGCTTCCCCTGGTGTTTATGTCATATATAACCAAACGCAGTGATCAAAACCAAGGAATGGACACTGGTACATTACTGTTGACGAAACTACAGGCTTTATTTGGATTTCACCAGTTTTTCCACTCATGGCCCTTTTCTGTTCCAGGATCCAATCCAAGATCCCACGTCGCATGGGATTGTTCTTTCCCTAGTCTCATCCAGTCTGTGACAGCACTTCCGTCTTCCCTTGTCTTCCACGAGTTTGTCACTCTTGAAGAATGCCAGTTAGTTTGTAAGATGCCCCTCCCTTTGGATTTGTCCAAAAATTTCTCACGGATTTTTAGCAAGAGCAGCACAGAAGTGATGGGCCTTTCTCAACATAACGTATCAACGTTCATGACCTCGGCAATTTTTGTCACTGGTGATATTCACTTTCATTACTTGGGTAAGGTGCTGGGTTTCTCCACTGCACAGTTATTACTTTTTTTTCCTTTTAATTAATCCGTATCTTGGGAGAGAGACTTTTAGACACGTATCCATTTCTCCTCAAACGTCCCTCCTCGTTTTAGCGTCCATTAGTGAATCTGGCCTGCCATGTGACCACGTGGTGTTTCAAGGGTGATGTTGTATTTTCCTCATTCCTTCCTCACTTATTGATTGGAATTCTTCTGTGAGGAAGAGCTGCCCCCTCCCTTTTATTTATTTACTCAGTTATTGATTGGTATCAGTGTGGACTCGTGGGCATTTGTCCTACGGACTATAATCGAATTCCATTGCTGTTTTTTTCATTGTCAAGTCTCTGGCTTTGGCTGCTGGGAGCTCTTGCAGGCTAGCTCCTGTGCCCACTCGGTCCTGGGCCTCCACCCCTTTCGGGCACTGTCTTATTTTCTGGCACCACCAGAGACTCCAGGTTCATTATGTTTTCCCTGCCCAAGCCGGATGAACTCTTTCTCAAGGAGCCCTGGTTCCTTTTTTATGGAGAAATGTGTTTAGAAACCAAGATCTGGCACCAGGTGTGTTCACTGCTGTTGGGGTGCATTGCTTCTGGGGCTCCCAGCAGACAGAGATGGAAATACCCGTAAGTCCACTAACCCACCGGGGGCCAGGAAACACTCTTAAGTATACTAACCCACGTGGAAATACATGGCTATATTTATTTCTGTATCGCTCTATCTGTATGTATATTTAAAGTGCACAAGTTCATACTGATTCCCCTGATTGCTTTCCCACACCGATGGGGCTCAGTCTAGCCTTGGCTCTTTCCCTATTTGTAACTTCTTTCTCCCATAGTGAGAAACCTGGCTCTAATTGTCTACATGGTATTTCCTTTTATTGTCCAATCCTAGTAAACACATAAAATAATTTCAGAATGGCTAACCCATAACCCTGGGAGAAACAAATCTACTAAACGGAATATAGTGTTTGTGTATAGTGCTTTTGCCTTACTTCTTACAGTATCCAGTTAAAATACTGTTCTCCAAATTCCAATGTTCTTTTCTTCACCACCCTTTTCAGTGTGGTCAGGTGATTCATTTGTAATATGTTTAGGTTAATTTGTTATAGTTTATCTTGCTTTTTGGGTACCCCCCCCCACCACACATCTTGCTTTTTTTCTTTTAATTTGCACACTGCAAATGTCACTGTGTAGGTTTTGACAAATGCATAGAGCTGTCACCACAGTCATGACACAGAATGATTCCATCTCAAGAATTCCCTGTGCTCTCCTTTTGTAGTGACTCCTCTTCCTACCACAGCCCCTGGCAAGCACGGATCTGTTTTTGTCTCTATAGTTTGGCCTTTTCCAAACTGGCTGACTGAGTCAGCTGGGTGGGCCATTTGTTGAGCAACCCCTAAATTCAATACCTTTGGGTCTTTTCACTTGGGCTGGTCAGATTCTCTGGAGCAGAATTTTAGTCTCCTGATTAGAAGATCAAGGTCTCGCTGACAGTGTTTTGGGAGCTATTAGGGGAAGAAGGCTGGGGTCTCAGTATTCAGTTTTCATTCTCTTGTTGTTCTTTTCCCCCAGTTTTCTCTTTTTCCCTTTATTAGAGAAGTTGTAGATTTATAGAACAATCATGCATAAAATATAAAATACAGGATTCCCATATACCACCCCATCACTACCACCTTGCATTGATGTGGAACATTTGTTACAACTGATGATAGCACATTTTCATAATTAAACTATTAATTAAAGTCTACACTTTAACTTAGTGTTTACTGTTTTTGTAGTGTAGTTCCAGGGATTTAAAAAAAATATTTATTCTGTTACCATATATACAATCTAACATTTCCCCCTTTAATCACATTCAGACATATATTTCAGTGCTGTTAATTACATTCACAATGTTGTGCTACTATCACCACCATCTGTTACCAAAACATTTCCATCATTCCAAATAGGAACCCTGTATATTTTAAGCCTTAACTTCCCATTCCCTATCCCCCATCCCATCCCCTGGTAACCTGTATTCCAGATTCTGACTCCATGGGTTTGCTTATTCTTATCATTTTACATTAGTGAGATTACACAATAATTGTTTCTGGCTTTTTTCACTCAGTATGTTTCTGGCTTATTTGTTTCTGGCTTATTTCACTCAGTATGATGTTTTCCAGATTCATAATAATATTCCATTGTATGTATATCCCACATTTTATTTATGCATTCATTGGCTGATGGACGCTTGGGTTGCTTCCATCTTTTGGCAATTGTGAATAATGCTGTGCAACTATCGGTTCAAGTCCCTTCTTTCAATTCTTTTGGATATATACCTAGTGGTGGGATTGCTGGGTCATATGGCAGTTCTATACTTAGCTTTCTGAGGAAACACCAAACTGTCTTCCACAGTGGCTGCACCATTTTACATTGCCACCAGCAATGAATGAGTGTTCCTATTTCTCTGTAACCTCTCCAACACTTTCTGTTTTTTTTTTTTTAATAGCAGATATCCTAATGGGTGTGAAATGGTATCTTATTGTGGTTTTGATTTGTATTTCCCTGATGGCTGATGATACTGAGCATCTTTTCATGTGCTTTCTAGCAATTTGTATATCTTCTTTGGAGAGATGTCTGTTCAAGTCTTTTTCCATTTAAAATTAGGTTGTCTTTTTGTTGTTAAGTTGAAGGATTTCTTTATATATTCTGGATATTAATCCATTATCAGATATGCAGTGTCCAAATATTTTCTCCCATTGTTTAGGTTGTCATTTTACTTTCATGATAGAGTCCTTTAAGGCACAAAACTTTTTAATTTTAATGGGACCCCATTAATCTATTTTTTCTTTTGTTGCTTGTGCTTTGGATGTAATGTCTAAGAAACCATTGCCTAACACAAGGTCCTGAAGATGCTTCCCTATGTTTTCTTCTAGGAGTTTGATAGTTATAGCTCTTATATTAAGGTCTTTGATCCATTTTGAGTTGATTTTTATATATGGAGTGAGGTAGGGATCCTCCTTTTTTTTTGCAAATGGAGATCCAGTTCTCCCAGCACCATTTGTTGAAGAGATTATTCTTTTCCAGTTGAGTGGTCTTTGCCACCTTGTCAAAAATCAGTTGGTCATAGAGGTGAGGGTTGCTTTCTGAACTCTCAATTCTATTCCATTGGTCTATATGTCTGTCTTTGTGCCAGTAGTATTTTCTTTTGATTACTGTGGCTTTCTAATAAGTTTTATGACTGGGAAGTGTGAGTCCTCCAATTTCACTCTTCTTTTACAAGATGGCTTTAGCTATTTGGGGCCCCTTGCCCTTCCATATAAATTGGATGATTGGCTTTTCCATTTATGCAAAGAAGGTTTTTGGAATTTTGTTTGGGATTGCATTGAATATATAAATTGCTTTGGATAGTATCGACATCTTAGCAATATTTAGTCTTCAAATCCATGAACATGGAATGTCTTTCTGCTTATTTAGGTCTTCTTTAATTTCTTTTAGCAATGTCTTGTAGTTTTCTGTGTACAAGTCCTTTACATCCTGTGTGTAAGTCCTTTACATCCTTAGCTAGGTTTATTACTAGATATTTGATTCTTTTAGTTGCTATTGTGAGTGGAATGTCTTTCTTTCTTTCTTCTTCTGATTGTTCACTGACTGTGGGCATCTTTGTCTTGATCCTGATTATAGAGGAAAAGCTTTCAGCCTTTCACCATTAAGTAGAATGTTAGCTGTGGGCTTTTCATATATGCCCTTTATCATGTTGAGGAAGTTTTCTTCTATTTCTAGTGTTCTAAGTTTTTTAATCAAAGAGTGCTGGATTTTGTTAAATGCCTTTTCTGCATCAATTGAGATGATCATGTGGTTTTTCTCCTTCATCTCTTAATGTGGTGTATTATATTAATTGATTTTCTTATGTTGAACCAAACCTTGTACAATGGGGATAAATCTCATTTGATCATGTTATATAATTCTTTTAATATGTTCTTGGGTTTGGTTTGCTAATATTTTGTTAAGGATTTCTGCATTTATAGTCATAAGAGATATTGGTCTGCAGATTTCTTTTCTTATGGTATCTTTATCCAGCTTTGGTATGAGGGTGATGTTGGCCTCACAAAATGAATTAGAGAGTGTTCCCCCCTCTTCAAATTTTTGGATGAGTTTGAATCGGAGTTAAAGTCTTCTTGGAATGTTTGGTAGAATTTCCCTGTGAAGCCATCTGGTCCTGGGCTTTTCTTTATTGGAAGATTTTTGGTTACTGATTCAGTCTCTTTACCAGTGATTGGTTTGTTGAGATCTTCTGTTTCTTTGTGAGCCAATATACATAGTTTGTGTGTTTCTAAGAATTAGTCCATTTCATCTAGGTTATGTAAATTGTTGGTGTACAGTTGTACATAGTATCCTCCTATAGTCCTTTTTATTTCAGCAGGGTCTTGTAGTAATGTTCCCCTTTTAATTTCTGATTTTCATTATTTGTATCCTCTCCCTTTTTTTCTTTGTCAGTCTAGCTAAAGATTTGTCAATTTTATTGACCTGTATAAAGAACCAACTTTTGGTTTATTGTTTCTCTGTCTCTCTCTCTCTTTTTTTTTTTATTCTGTTTCATTTATCTCTTCTCTAATCTTTGTTATTTCCTTCCTTCTGTTCCCTTTGGCTTCAGTTTGCTCTTCTTTTTCTAGTTCTTCTGGTTTTGAGGTCAAGTCTGTGATTTGAAGTCTTTCTTCTTTTTAATGTAAGCATTTTTTTTTTAATCATCATTTTATTAAGATATATTCACATACCACGCAGTCATACAAAACAAATTGTACTTTCGATTGTTTACAGTACCATTACATAGTTGTACATTCATCACCTAAATCAATCCCTGACACCTTCATTAGCACACACACAAAAATAACAAGAATAATAATTAGAGTGAAAAAGAGCAATTGAAGTAAAAAAGAACACTAGGTACCTTTGTCTGTTTGTTTGCTTCCCCTACTTTTCTACACATCCATCCATAAACTAGACAAAGTGGAGTTTGGTCCTTATGGCATTCCCAATCCCACTGTCACCCCTCATAAGCTACATTTTTATACAACTGTCTTCGAGATTCATGGGTTCTGGGTTGTAGTTTAATAGTTTCAGGTATCCACCACCAGCTACCCCAATTCTTTAGAACCTAAAAAAGGTTGTCTAAAGTGTGCGTAAGAGTGCCCACCAGAGTGATCTCTTGGCTCGTTTTGGAATCTCTCTGCCACTGAAGCTTATTTCATTTCCTTTCACATCCCCCTTTTGGTCAAGAAGATGTTCTCCATCCCACGATGCCGGGTCTACATTCCTCCCCGGGAGTCATATTCCACGTTGCCAGGGAGATTCACTTCCCTGGGTGTCTGATCCCACGTAGGGGGGAGGGCAGTGATTTCACCTTTCAAGTTGGCTTAGCCAGAGAGAGAGGGCCACATCTGAGCAACAAAGAGGCATTCAGGAGGAGACTCTCAGGCACAAATACAGGGAGGCCTAGCCTCTCCCCTGCAGCAACCGTCCTCCCAAGGGCAAAACCTATGGTAGAGGGCTCAACCCATCAAACCACCAGTCCCCTATGTCTGTGGTCATGTCAGCAACCATGGAGGTGGGGCAGGCGAATACCCCTGCATTCTCCACAGGCTCCTCAAGGGGGCACTACATCTTTTTTTTTTTTTTTCCTTGTTTGTCTTTTTTCTTTCTTTCTTTTTTCAAATCAACTGTATGAGAAAAAAAGTTAAAAAGAAAACAAACATACAATAAAAGAACATTTCAAAGAGACCATAGCAAGGGAGTAAGAAAAAGACAACTAACCAAAGATAACTGCTTAACTTCTAACATGTTCCTACTTTACCCCAAGAAAGTTACATAACATAGCAACATTTCAGTGAACTTGTTCCTACTACATCCATCAGAAACTAACAGACCATAGTCATTTCTGGGCATCCCCAGAACGTTAAATAGCTTATCTGTTCTTCTTGGATTATTGTTCCCCCTTCCTTAATTGCTCTCTACTGCTAGTTCCCCTACATTCTACATTATAAACCATTTGTTTTACATTTTTCAAAGTTCACATTAGTGGTAGCATATAATATTTCTCTTTTTGTGCCTGGCTTATTTCGCTCAGCATTATGTCTTCAAGGTTCATCCATGTTGTCATATGTTTCACCAGATCGTTCCTTCTTACTGCCGCATAGTATTCCATCGTGTGTATATACCACATTTTATTTATCCACTCATCTGTTGAAGGACATTTGGGTTGTTTCCATCTCTTGGCAATTGTGAATAATGCTGCTATGAACATTGGCGTGCAGATATCTGTTCGTGTCATTGCTTTCCGATCTTCTGGGTATATACCGAGAAGTGCAATCGCTGGATCGAATGGTAGCTCTATATCTAGTTTTCTAAGGAACTGCCAGACTGACTTCCAGAGTGGCTGAACCATTATACAGTCCCACCAACAGTGAATAAGAGTTCCAATTTCTCCACATCCCCTCCAGCATTTGTAGTTTCCTGTTTGTTTAATGGCAGCCATTCTAACCGGTGTTAGATGGTATCTCATTGTGGTCTTAATTTGCATCTCTCTAATAGCTAGTGAAGCTGAACATTTTTTCATGTGTTTCTTGGCCATTTGTATTTCCTCTTCAGAGAACTGTCTTTTCATATCTTTTGCCCATTTTATAATTGGGCTGTCTGTACTATTGTCATTGAGTTGTAGGATTTCTTTGTATATGCAAGATATCAGTCTTTTGTCAGATACATGGTTTCCAAAAATTTTTTCCCATTGAGTTGGCTGCCTCTTTACCTTTTTGAGAAATTCCTTTGAGGTGCAGAAACTTCTAAGCTTGAGGAGTTCCCATTTATCTATTTTCTCTTTTGTTGCTTGTGCTTTGGGTGTAAAGTCTAGGAAGTGGCCGCCTAATACAAGGTCTTGAAGATGTTTTCCTACATTATCTTCTAGGAGTTTTATGGTACTTTCTTTTATATTGAGATCTTTGGTCCATTTTGAGTTAATTTTTGTGTAGGGGGTGAGGTAGGGGTCCTCTTTCATTCTTTTGGATATGGATATCCAACTCTCCCAGCCCCATTTGTTGAAAAGACCATTATGGCTCAGTTCGGTGACTTTGGGGGCCTTATCAAAGATCAGTCGGCCATAGATCTGAGGGTCTATCTCTGAATTCTCAATTCGATTCCATTGATCTATATGTCTATCTTTGTGCCAGTACCATGCTGTTTTGGCAACTGTGGCTTTATAATAAGCTTCAAAGTCAGGGAGTGTAAGTCCTCCCACTTCGTTTTTCTTTTTTAGAGTGTCTTTAGCAATTCGAGGCATCTTCCCTTTCCAAATAAATTTGATAACTAGCTTTTCCAAGTCTGCAAAGTAGGTTGTTGGAATTTTGATTGGGATTGCATTGAATCTGTAGATGAGTTTGGGTAGAATTGACATCTTAATGACATTTAGCCTTCCTATCCATGAACATGGAATATTTTTCCATCTTTTAAGGTCCCCTTCTATTTCTTTTAGTAGAGTTATGTAGTTTTCTTTGTATAGGTCTTTTACATCTTTGGTTAAGTTGATTCCTAGGTACTTGATTTTTTTAGTTGCTATTGAAAATGGTATCTTTTTCTTGAGTGTCTCTTCAGTTTGTTCATTTCTAGCATATAGAAACATTACTGACTTATGTGCATTAATCTTGTATCCCGCTACTTTGCTAAATTTGTTTATTAGCTCTAGTAGGTGTATCGTTGATTTCTCAGGGTTTTCTAGATATAAGATCATATCATCTGCAAACAATGACAGTTTTACTTCTTCTTTTCCAATTTGGATGCCTTTTATTTCTTTGTCTTGCCGGATTGCCCTGGCTAGCACTTCCAGCACAATGTTGAATAACAGTGGTGACAGCGGGCATCCTTGTCTTGTTCCTGATCTTAGAGGGAAGGCTTTCAGTCTCTCACCATTGAGTACTATGCTGGCTGTGGGTTTTTCATATATGCTCTTTATCATGTTGAGGAAGTTTCCTTCAATTCCTACCTTTTGAAGTGTTTTTATCAAAAAGGGATGTTGGATTTTGTCAAATGCTTTTTCAGCATCTATTGAGATGATCAATTGATTTTTCCCTTTCGAGTTTTTAATGTGTTGTAATACATTGATTGTTTTTCTTATGTTGAACCATCCTTGCATGCCTGGAATGAACCCCACTTGGTCATGGTGTATGATTTTTTTAATGTGTCTTTGGATTCGATTTGCAAGTATTTTGTTGAGGATTTTTGCATCTATATTCATTAGGGAGATTGGCCGGTAGTTTTCTTTTTTGTAGCATCTTTGCCTGGTTTTGGTATTAGATTGATGTTAGCTTCATAAAATGAGTTAGGTAGTGTTCCATTTTTTTCAATGTTTTGAAAGAGTTTGAGTAAGATTGGTGTCAGTTCTTTCTGGAAAGTTTGGTAGAATTCCCCTGTGAAGCCATCTGGCCCTGGGCATTTATTTGTGGGAAGATTTTTGATGACTGATTGGATCTCTTTGCTTGTGATGGGTTGGTTGAGGTCTTCTATTTCTTCTCTGGTCAGTCTAGGTTGTTCATATGTTTCCAGGAAATTGTCCATTTCTTCTACATTATCCAGTTTGTTGCCATACAGTTGTTCATAATATCCTCTTATAATTTTTTTAATTTCTTCAGGATCTGCAGTTATGTCACCTTTTTCATTCATTATTTTGTTTATATGGGTCTTCTCTCTTTTTGATTTTGTCAGTCTAGCTAGGGGCTTGTCAATCTTGTTGATCTTCTCAAAGAACCAACTTTTGGTGATATTTATCCTTTCTATTGTTTTTTTGTTCTCTATGTCATTTATTTCTGCTTTAATCCTTGTTATTTCTTTTCTTGTACTTGGTTTAGGATTGGTTTGCTGTTCATTTTCTAGCTTCTTCAGTTGATCCATTAGTTCTTTGATTTTGGCTCTTTCTTCCTTTTTAATATATGCGTTTAGTGCTATAAATTTCCCCCTTAGCACTGCTTTTGCTGCATCCCATAGGTTTTGGTATGTTGTGTTCTCATTTTCATTCGTCTCTATATATTTAGCAATTTCTCTTGCTATTTCTTCTTTAACCCACTGATTGTTTAGGAGTGTGTTGTTTAACCTCCAGGTATTTGTGAATTTTCTAAGTCTCTGATGGTTATTGACTTCTAGTTGTATTCCATTGTGGTCAGAGAATGTGCTTTGAATAATTTCAATCTTTTTAAATTTATTGAGGCTTGTTTTATGTCCCAGCATATGATCTATTCTGGAGAAAGTTCCGTGAGCACTAGAAAAGTATGTGTATCCTGGTGATTTGGGATGTAATGTCCTGTAGATGTCTGTTAAATCTAATTCATTTATCAGATTGTTTAGGTTTTCAATTTCCTTATTGGTCTTCTGTCTGGTTGATCTATCTATAGGAGAGAGTGATGTGTTGAAGTCTCCCACAATTATTGTGGAAACATCAATTGCTTCCTTTAGTTTTGCCAGTGTTTCTCTCATGTATTTTGTGGCACCTTGATTGGGTGCATAGACATTTACGATTGTTATTTCTTCTTGCTGAATTGCCCCTTTTATTAGTATGTAGTGGCCTTCTTTGTCTCTCAAAACATCCCTGCATTTGAAGTCTATTTTATCTGAGATTAATATTGCTACACCTGCTTTCTTTTGGCTGTAGCTTGCATGAAATATTTTTTTCCATCCTTTCACTTTCAGTTTCTTTGTGTCCCTGTGTCTAAGATGAGTCTCTTGTATGCAACATATTGATGGTTCATTTTTTTGATCCATTCTGCGAATCTATATCTTTTAATTGGGGAGTTTAATCCATTTACATTCAACGTTAAAACCGTGAAGGCATTTCTTGAATCGGCCATCTTATCCTTTGGATTATGTTTGCCATATTTTTCCCTCTCTCTATTAATATCCTTTATTGTACCCATACCGAATCTCTTTAGTACTGAACCTTTCTCCAAGTCTCTCTGTCCTGTCTTTGTTTCTCTGTCTGTAGGGCTCCCTTTAGTATCTCCAGTAGGGCAGGTCTCTTGTTAGCAAATTCTCTCAGCATTTCTTTGTCTGTGAAAAATTTAAGCTCTCCCTCAAATTTGAAGGAGAGCTTTGCTGGGTAAAGTATTCTTGGCTGGAAATTCCTCTCACTCAGAATTTTAAATATATCGTGCCACTGCCTTCTCGCCTCCATGGTGGCTGCTGAGTAGTCACTACTTAGTCTTATGCTGTTTCCTTTGTATGTGGTGAATTGCTTTTCTCTTGCTGCTTTCAGAACTTGCTCCTTCTCTTCTATGTTTGACAGTGTGATCAGTATATGTCTCGGAGTGGGTTTTTTTGGATTTATTCTATTTGGAGTTCGCTGAGCATTTATGATTTGTGTATTTATGTTGTTTAGAAGATTTGGGAAGTTTTCCCCAACAATTTCTTTGAATACTCTTCCTAGACCTTTACCCTTTTCTTCCCCTTCTGGGACACCAATGAGTCTTATATTCGGACGTTTCATATTATCTATCATATCCCTGAGGTCCATTTCGAGTTTTTCAATTTTTTTCCCCATTCTTTCTTTTATGCTTTCATTTTCCATTCTGTCATCTTCCAGGTCACTGATTCGTTGTTCAACTTCCTCTAGTCTTGTACTATGAGTGTCCAGAATCTTTTTAATTTGGTCAACAGTTTCTTTAATTTCCATAAGATCATCCATTTTTTTATTTAGTCTTGCAATGTCTTCTTTATGCTCTTCTAGGGTCTTCTTGATTTCCTTCATATCCCGTACTAGGGTCTCATTGTTCATCTTTAGTTCTTTGAGTAGCTGCTCTAGGTGTGTCTCTTCTGGTCTTTTGATTTGGGTGCTTGGGCTTGGGTTATCCATATCGTCTGGTTTTTTCATATGTTTTATAATTTTCTGTTGTTTTTGGCCTCGTGGCATTTGCTGAACTTGATAGGGTTCTTTTAGGGTTTGTAGACCAGTTGAAGTCCTTATCTCTAATTTATCAGATCTACAGCTTCGTGGAGTACACTTTCTCTAACTGACCAGCAGGTGGCGTCCACGAGCCACCTGTTCTCCACAAGCCAGATCTCCCCTGCTTAGCCTTTTTGGTGAGTGGGGGAGTGAGTCTTGTGGGGCCCAATTGGTGTACCAAGCTTGCGTGTGTAGTTGGTGTTGCCTGCCCTGTATGTGGGGCGTGTTTCTGGGCAGTCGGGGAGGGGGGGTGGCCCTAACAATCAAATCTCCCTGATGATCCTAGAGTTTTAAAGCTACTGCAATAGTCTAATCCTTCAGTTCAGTCCTGCCACAGTTTGTCTCTGCCACTGACCCACAAGTCTTTGGTATTGGCGTATGGCTCCTGAGACTTGCAAGTGGGCCCCTCTTCCAGGCTGTGCACCCCGGGTCCTCTGTTGAGGGATGACTGTGCTATGTCACAGGTGAGTGCCGTCCCCCCAGGGCAGTTCTGGGCTGCTGGGCTGTGTTGGGAGGCTCCCAGTCTGCTCAAATGATGGCTGAATGGGGCTCTGTTAATTCACACTGCTCCCCCTTCCCAGCTCTGGGACATTCAGCTGAGGTTGCAGGGAAGGCTAATGTCCACGTCCAGTTTTGTGGTGTGTGCCTGTTATTTGAAGCACTTCCGTCACACTGGGTTGTCTGGGGCAGCTCTGGGCTATGGGGCTGGCGATGGGCAGGAGTGTTTCCTGTCCACCAGGATGGTGGCTGTGAGCGGACACCCCCCTTTTCTTGGGAAGTTGTGTTGTTTAGTGAATTTTCTCAGCCACTGGATTATTGCCTTTTGTCTCAGAGCTCTCTTAGTTCTGCTCTTGACTTGACGTGTCCAAATTTCAATTCTTTGAAGCTTTCTGTATTGAGCTTCTTAGAGTAATTGTTTTAGAAAAAGCAAAAAGGATTTAAAAAAAAAAAAAAAAACGGCCCTCCTCAGAGATCTAATGGGTTATTGAAATGCTAATAGACAAAGCAACCAGGGCCATTAAGGAACGGTGCACAGGGCAGAGAGATCAGCCTTGCTTCGGGATTTGCATATGCGCCTCAAGGCCTGATCTCCGCCCTTCCCCTTTCTGTGTTCACCAGAACTCCAAAAATCCTCTGCTTTTATTTTGGAGTTTTTCGTGTTGTTTTTTTTCTATGCCTGTCTCCTCTCTGCTGGGCTGGCTGCTCTCAGAGTCTCTGGTGTCTGGTCTCAGTCTATCTATGGTTGGAGTTTGAATCAGTAGAATGAGTTTCCGATAAGAGCAGCCACTGCAATTCTCCCTTCTCCTTCCTGGAGCTGACAGCCCCTCCTCCCCCGGGACTGAGCCTGGCAGGGAGGGGCGCGGGTCCCCTGGCCGCAAAAACTTACAGATTTCGCTGATCTCAGCAGTTCCACGTTTTCATGAGTGTTGTATGAAGTATGCCCAAAGACAGATTGCTCTGTGGTGTCCAGTCCACGCAGTTCCTGGCTTTTTACCTACTTTCCTGGAGGAGTAACTAAAACATACAGCTCACCAGTCTGCCATCTTGCCCCGCCTCTAATGTAAGCATTTAGAGTTATAAATTTCCCTTTCAACACTGCCTTTGCTGCATCCCATAAGTTTTGGTATTTTTTTTTTTTTTTTTTTTTTTCATTTACCTCAAGATATTTCCTAATTTTACTTCTGATTTCTTCTTTAACCCATTGGTTGTTTAAGAATATGTTGTTTAATTTCCACATATAAGTGTGAATTTTCCATTTCTCCCTCTGTTATTGACTTCTAGCTTCATTCCATTGTGGTTGGAGAATATACATTGTATGATTTCAATATTTTTAAATTTATTGAGACTTATATTGTGTCTGAAAATATGGTCTATACTGGAGAATGATCCATGTGCACTTGAGAAGAATGTGTATTCTATTTTTGTTGTGGGCAGTGTTCTATATATGTCTGTTAGGTCTAGCTGGTTTAGTGTATCATTCATGTCCTTTACTTCCTTACTGATCTTTTGACTAGATGTTCTATCCATTATTGAGAGTGGTGTGTTAATGTCTCCTACTATTAATGTAGGACCATCAATATTTTCCTTCAAATATATCAGTATTCGCTTCATATATTTTGGGACTCTGCTGTTAGGTGCATATATATTTATAATTGTTACATCTTCCTGTTGAATTGTCTCTGTTATCAGTATATAATTACCATCTTTGCTCCTTATAACTATTTTTGACTTAAGTTCTATTTATCCAATATTAGTCTAGCCATCCTAACTTCCTTTTGGTTACTACTTGTATGGCATTTTTTCCCCAGCCTTTCACCTGCTACTTTTGAATTTAAGGTGAGCCTCTTGTGGGCAGCATATAGATAGGTCATGCTTTTTTATCCATTCTGCCAATCTCTGCCTTTTGACTGGAGAGTTTAATCTATTTACATTTAAAGTAATTACTGATAATACAGAATATTCTTCTGTCATTGTGCTATTTTGCCTGTGTAAATCTTATACCTGTTTTATTGTCCCTCACTTCCATTAATGCCTACTTTTATATTTATTTGCTTTTTTGTATTGTACCATATTGAGTACCTTCTCATTTCTGTCTGGATGTATTTCTCATCTATTTTCCTTGTGGTTACCATGGGGTTAAAATTTAACATACAAAAAGTGACAGCTTTACAATATTGAGTCTTCTTATCTATAAATATGGTATGTTTCTCTGTCAATCCAGGTCTTTTTACATATTTAAATAAATTTTCATCTTATCCATGAAAATCCAAAAAAAAAAAAAAAATTTAACATACATAACACACATAAAATTTAACATACATAACATACATAAAATTTAACATAAAATACATAAAATTTAACATAAAATTTAAAATTTAACAATAAATTTAAAATTTAACATATACAACACATAAAATTTAACATACATACATACATAAAATGTAATATACATAGCATACATTAAATTTAACATATATATACAATTTAACATACATATAACAACCGTATTTGGTTTTATACCAACTTAACTTTGGTAGCATGCACATATATTTTCCTATATCCCTCTCTCCCCTCACCATTTTTTTTTACTTATTGCTTGTATCTTTGTGCATTGTATATCCAAAAACATGGATTTAGCATTACTTTTTATGCATTTGCATTTTAGTACCTATAGGAAGTAAGATGTGGAGTTACATACCAAACAATACTCTGCAATAATACTGGCGTTTAGAATTACCCAAATGGTTACCTTTACCGCAGATCTTTATTTCTTTTTGCTGCTTTGAACCACTGTCTAGTGTCCTTTCCTTCCAGTCTGAAGAGCTCCCTTTAGCATGGCTTGGAGGGCAGGTCTAGTGGTGATGAACTCCACCAGCTTTTATCTGAGAATGTCAACCTCTCCCTCTTTTTGAAAGAGAGCCTCATTGGATATAAAATTCTTGGCAGTTGTCTTCCTTCAACACTTTAATATTTCAACCCACTGCCTTCTTGCATGCATGGTTTCTGATGAGAAATCAGCACTCTATCTATCTGTGACTCCCTTGTACATAACACGTTGTTTTTCTCTTGTCGCTTTCAGAACTCTCTCCTTTTCCTTTGCTTCTAGTAGTATAATCAGTATATGACAGGGAGCGTTTTTCGTCATGTTTATCCTTTAGGTGATCTCTGGGCTTCTTGGATGTGCATATTCACATCTTTTGCTAAGTTTGGGAAGTTCTCTGCCATTATTTCTTTGACTATTTCTTCTGCTCCTTTCTTTCGTCTCTTTCTAGGGTGTCCATAATACATATATTGATGTGTTTGATGGTGTCCCAGAGGTGTGTTAGGCTATTTTCACTTTCAGTGTTTCTTTTTTCTTTCTGCTCCTCAGCCTGACTCATTTCAAGTGTCTTGTCTTTAAGTTCGCTGATTCTTTCTTCTGCCAGCTCTAATCTGCTCTTGAAACCCTCCTGGACATTTTTCATTTCAGTTATTATAGTCTGCAACTCCAGTAGTTCTGTTTGGTTCCTTTTTAAAAAATTTTATCTCTTTACGTAGACTCTCATATTGCTCATTTATTGTTTTCCTGATATCATTTAGTTCTTTCTCTGTACTTTCCTTCATCTCATTGAGAATGTTTTGGATCATTTTTTTAAAGACTGTTCAGTATGTCCACATACTTGGCTTCTTTGTTGGTGTTTTCTGTATTTTTACCCTCTTCCTTTGGAGGGGCCATCATTTCCTGTTTCTTTGTTTGTCCTGTACTCTTGTTGCACACTGTACATTTTGATATTTAAAAATGTTAGCTCTGGGATTTATTCCCTGAGATGTCTGTTCCTTGGTTTTGTAACCAGGTGGTGATAAGACAGAGATTTTCTTGAGCTTCAGGATTCAGGAAGGTCTGTCCAAGGTGAATGCAGACTGCAGGGTTTTCCAAGTCTTTCTGGGACTCTGTCTTGTCCTGGGTTTTGCTTGGTCGTCGTTTTGGAGTTCACCTGTTTACAGCCGCTTGGTTGCCCCTCTGTTTCCCAGGAGACAGACCTCTCAAGCTGTTTTTGCCCAGAGGCCAAATTCTGGGAGGAGGAGCACCCCAGAGAGGACTTTCTCAAGTCCATCTTTCCCAGCCAGAACAGGCCCAGGGACCCACAAAGGGGGCGCACACATGAGCTCCAAAAGCTTCTCTGACAGCTCCCTAAAGCTGAGCTTCCCTATGCTGCCCAGCAAATGCAGCCCTTCAGCTGACTGTCCCTGTGGTCCCGAGGAGGCGCTGCATCTTTAAATCTCCACCACCTCTGCCTGTGTCAGGGGAGGGCTGACACAGTGGCTGCAGCCCTTTTCTGGGGTGGGGTTGAAACAATAGCTGCCTTCAGAGCTGGAACCCAGCAATCTTAATTAGCAAATCAAAAGCTGTGGTCAGTGATCAGCCGTGCCCACCCCTGCTCTTGGGGGAGAGGATTTTTATGTCCCTTTCCATCGTTAGCAGCCAGCCAGGGACTGGACCCCGTGCGGCCTGTTGTGAGAGTGGGAGTGGGCACTGATAGCTGCCAGGCAGAGAAAGCAATTTACAGTTCTTTACCATAATTTATCTGCCTTTTCCTCCCACTCCTCCCTGGATGCTGTACAATGTTCTTTTGGCCTCTAGAGATTCAAAATAGCTGTTTCCGACAGCTCCTGCCTGTTTAATAGCTGTTTTGGTGGAAGAACTGAGTCCTGGAGCTCCCTACTCCACCATCTTCCCAGGAAGTCTCCAATCCTGTTGTTTTTAACATGTTGCTTTCCATTCTCCATCAAAGGACTTCTGGCTTTATGCTCTTAAAAGAGTGAGCTCTCTAGACATCTGCTGAGGTTGGGGAAGAGCAGTGTTCCAGGGCTCAGAGTGGGGGAGGAATCTGGAGACCCGGGAGTCTGAGAGCTTTCACACAGTCCTACGTTAACCACCCCGGAACCTGGAGGAACCGGACTTCTTGGCTCCTGAGCTTTGGGAAGATGCTGTGGTATAAAACGGGTTCATGCTGCGCTGCACCCACCTCCAGCTCAAGGCCAGCTGATTTTTAGCTCCTATCATTCTGATGTTGTTGTCTCCTCTCCCATCCTGCTTGTCTTTTTACTATGGTTTTGGGAAGCAGATTCAATGTGTGTATTCACCCTGCACCCCAAAGTGAAAGTCTAAAAATGTATTTTTTGAAATTACAGAAATTGTAACTCTTAAAGCTAAAAGAGGCTTGGTGCCAACTAAACTTTTCTAGGCCTCTGTTGGAGGAGTGACTTGTGCAGAGCCACATGGCTGGTTATTCCCAGGGCAGCTTTAGAACTGGGACCCGACTTGCCTGATTTCTGTTAGTACTATACCATGGCAGTGCACCTTATCATCATCCTCACATAGCAATTTAAAAAAATAACTTATTTTGAATTACATTATGACTTCCAACAAGTTGCAAAAATAGCACAGAGAGTCCCCATGTAACCCTTCACTCAGCTTCCCCCGATGATGATATCTTATAGCACATAGTGCATTGCCCAAACCAGGAACTTGATGTTGGTACAACACTCTAAAGTCAGGTACAGACCTTCAAGTAACATTTTTAAAAAAAACATTACTATGGTAAAATATATGTAACATAACATTTCCCATTTCAACCATTTTTAGGTGTACAATTCAGTGGAGTTATGTACATTTACAGTGTTGTGCAACCATCACCACTGTCTATTTCCAAAACCAAGTAATATTTTTTAATGTATGAATTTGTGTATTCTGCTAAGCAAAAGCCAGAAAAGAACCACATCTGTTCACTATTAAGGACCTTACCATCTAAACAGGCATGCAGAGATAACCTGCCAAATCACAACATCCACATACAGTCCAAAATATATTTTAGGGCTTTCTTTCTGAAAAGTGGGAGGTGGTGGAAAGAGTTTGCACTTTGGAATCAGACAAATCCAGGTCTGAATTTAGCTTTGCTGCTTATGGTTTCTGTGTCCCTGTGCAATGGATTTCTCTGATTCTCATTTTCTTGACTGTAAAATGCAAAGTATTATCATCTTCTTCATAAGGTCATGAGAATCAAATGAGACAGCAAATATATCCATGAAGTGCCAGGAGAGCACTTGGCACATGGTAGGTGTCCAGTGGGTGATCAATATAACACGGATCTTAATAATCATAATTCCCTCCTTGCCTACAAGCTCACATCTCACCCAAACTCGTGTAGGCCCTTCTGCCTCTTGATTTGCCCTGTGAGGGTTTAGATAGAAATCAAAGAACCTGCAACCATCCCATGGGAAGTAAGACAGGGAAAAATGACTTTCCCAAAGCGGCAAGAGGGTGGATCCTCGGATCCACCTTCTCCTGCATCAGTGTTTTTGTCAAGTGGGAGACTCCCAAACATTTAATGAAATGGTGGTCTTTAACTTTCTTTTAAAGGCAGCTTTGGAAAAATGACTGGTTCCTTTGGGTATTGTACAAGGTAGGGGTGCATCTCTCACTCCCCCACATTATCTGTTTTCAGACAGTCCAGTTTGAGCCCAGGGTAAGGAATCTGTACCTTTCCCAACTCCCCCAATTCCACTTACCAACCCAAGAGGTAGTTTTCATCACAGGGAGCAGTTAAATGCTTTGGAATTTAGAAACGCATATATATTCTAACTTGGGCTTTAGAATAAAGTGAATAAAAAAACACTTTCCCAGCCAGAGTTGGGACTAGCAACTAAGGGCTTTCAGAGGAAGGGCCCCACTGTTCTCTCTCTGCAGGTGGTGGCTGGGCTTTCCCTTCCCACACACCTGACCCCTCTCCCACCTGCCTTACTCTGGCTTAAACTTCCTTCCTTTGGCCACAATGGAAAAGGGGACTAGCAAAGGCAGTGGGGGCCCGTTAGGCCCTCTAGGAAAGGAGCTCTGCCTGAAAACCTGGCCATTTGTTTGAGACTAAGTCATGGTTTTCCTTTGGGTGTTGGGTGTCTCTCCCCTAAGTGGGGACTAATGACAGGTCAGACTAAACTGCAGCCTCGTTGGGGTCCCTCCACGGAGACTGATGGTAAGACAGGACTTGAGGTTAAAGAAAACTCTACTTTGTGATCGTGTATCTTTTCTCGTTTCTATTGCATGTTAGAAGAGGGAATCACTTCCAGGTCTTCCTCTTTGTCGCCAACCCCATCCCACCCTCCACTGCCCCTGAGGTGGCCACAGTTCCATACTGCAAGTCCTTAAGGGGTTCTGTCTCTCTCTTGTCTAGCTGTGTGTTTTAGGTGCACAGCTATATCTTTTGGTGGTTTAATAGAATTGCTGAATCAAGAAAATTTCTCTTATATTAGTCATGCAATTCACACAACCAGAATATCCTAAAAGAAATTAGGCTACATCTAAATTAATTGCATGGTAAGTAAGTGCTGCAATATAAATGGAAAACATGGATCAATCATAGTTGCACTCTGATTTTAATCAATCAATTCACAAAGATTATTGGGAACCGTGATGGTTAATTTATGTGTCAGCTTGGCTAGGCCATGGTGTCCAGTGTTTGGTCAAGCAAGCACTGCTCTGATTGTTACTGTGAGGAAATTTGTGGATTTAAATCATTAGTCAGTTGATTGCATCTAAGGCTGAAGACATCTACAATCAACAGAGCAGCTTGCCTTCAGTTGGAGGCCGAAAAGGAGAACTGAGGATTTCAGCACTCGGAATTTCTCTCCTCCAGACAGCCAGCTTCTCCTGGGAAATTCATCATCACCTTCACAGAAGTTCCCACCTTGTGGCCTGCCCTACGGAATTTGGACTTGCCAATCCCCACGGTTGTCTGAGCCAATTCCTGTAAAAAACTCTTCATATTTACATACGTATATTCTGTTGGTTCTGTTTCTCTAATACACATTTTGGTACCAGAACTTGGTACAGAAACAGAAACTTAAGAATGAGACTTCTGAGTTGGTTCTGGTTTTTTTGGAATTGGTTCTTTAATTTGATTAGATTCAGGGCACTAATGACTATTTCAGTGACCAAGAGGGCATGCTAATCCATGGCATGAATTGGCAATAGAGATATGCAAAATATCACCACTGGAAACTGCGACTCAAATCTTATTTTTAAAAATCACTGTATAAATTGAAAAGTATCTTTTATTTTATTGTATTTTTTTCCTTTTTGAACAGCTTAATTGAGGGGCAATTGATATACAATAAATGGTACATATTTAACTTGCACAATTTGATAAATTTTGACATATGTGTATACACTCATGGACCCATCGCCATAATCGAGACAATGAACATATCTATCTTCCCCAAAAGTTCCCCTGTGCTCATATGTAATCCCTCCATCCCTCCCTTCCCCCTGCCCCATTTCCCAGGCCATCACTGAATAGACTTCCTGTCAACTATAGATTAATTTGCCATTTCTAGAGTGTTATATAAATGGAACCATATAGTATGCACCCTTTTTTTGTCTGGTTTCTTTTACTTTGCATAATTATCTGGAGATTTATTCATGTTGTTGCGTATGTATCAGTGAGTTCTCCTGCCCCAGTTCTCTGGCAAGGGAAAGACTTGGATTTTGGTTTCAAAACCCAGCTCTGCCACTTACTTTGGAGCCTCAATTTCCCGACCTGAAAAATGGAGATAATAGTCTACCTCACACCCAGGGTTGCTTTGAGGGTAAATAGCCATGCTTATGGTCAATAATAAGTTGTTGTGACATTGTTATTATCATTTTCTCCACCACCCTTACCTACCACAAGTACCCCCTGCACCTTCATTTTCATTTCTTTGATTCTGCTGTGACTTCTGCTGGACGGTGTCCTTGACATTCTAGGCCAGTGGTCACTAAGTCCTGGGACACTGCATAAACACAGCGATTGAGGGTGCATTTCTACCCAGTTTCCTGGTTCTGCTGACCCAGGAGCTGGTCTAGCAGCCATCCCATAAGGACCCTTGGGGTATAGAATGGTGGGAAAGCCAGGGACAGAGGCTCCTGGCTGGACATGGAGGCACAACTCCCAGAGCCCCACAGCAAAATTGGTGTGGCCAGGCTGCTGCCGGCCCTGCTGCCTCCGGAAGCACACGGCCAGGCCCCTGCTGTACTCAGGGAGCGGCGCCGAGCTGCTCAGGGCCCACGTGGGTGGGGATGGACCCTCGCCCCTGTCTGTCCGGCTGTCGAACGTCCGAGGTCCCTCCCCATCTGCTTCTAGAAGAACAGCCTGGCGGCCACCTCCAGTGCTCACACTGCCCCTGGCCCAGGGGTTTCGTCCTCCTGGGGGTCCCGCTGTTATTTTTATAGTTGACTTTAGAACCCCAGAGTGAGGGGGTTTGGAAAATGGGGTCTTCAGCACTCCTGCCTTTGGCACCCAGGAAGTCCTGCTGGAAGGGGTTTGGTTTGGAGTGAGCCCAAAGCAGCGTGTGCCTGGGCACGCCTTTCATCTGGCTCCCTCCGAGCCTGGTGCGGTGCCAGTTGCCTGGAACTCAGACCATGGGGAGCCTCCACGAGTCCTGGCCCCCTTTCCCTCCCCCCACCGCTGCCTCCGTGACCCCCCCAACATGCTGAAGGGTCTTGGTGGAGTGGTGCCCGCTGGGTGGCAGCTGCCTGACTTCTGGGCCTCATGGGGCCCTGCAGAGTGGGGCTGCTTTGAATGTGCTCGCTCGGCAGGGGTGCGGGGTCTTTGCTAAGGAGCCCGCCGGGGACAATTCCCCCCGAGGAGGCGGCACCCCCACTTGGCTGCCTGGGGTGTGGGTCATGGGAGTCTCTCCTTACTCTTTCCTCCCTGTCCCGTCTCTAGGCCTGGCAGCTGGGGGGGCAGCCTTTGTTTCCAGAGCCTCTGTTTCCAGAGCCTCTGAGACGATCCCATTCCTAGAAATGAGAAAAGGAGACCTGCGAGAGGAGAGAGAGGTGTAGGAGGCTTGGGGGGACCCTCTTGCCCAGGGGCCAGTGGATCCTAGGACTGTTTCCAATGTCCCCACCAGGCAATGGGTGCAAATAGTCAGCTCGCCTGCCGATGGGTGATAAGTAACAGGCCGTTCACCCACTGTTTCAGGCCAGGGGTTCCCCTCGGCAAGTTTGCAGCTCTGCTCGGTTCTCCCTGCTGTGAGCCTGGACGTGCCAGTTGGGGATAAGGAGACGCAGCTCAGAAAGTAGACTTCCTCGAGGCAGAAGTTCCAGCCTTCTCTTTCAGGCCGCACCGCGTGTTTTCCCGGCTTCTGCAGATCCTGACCTAAGCAAACTGCTTTAAAATGTGGGCAGCTTCCGGCGAGAGAGGCCACACTTTGCACAGAGGCAGCCTGCCGGGAGGGAGGGCCAGGGGCCTGCAGAGGGAAGGACCCTGGGGTGGGGTCTGCGCTCTCTCCTGACTGGCACGTGGCTCTGGACACATTTCTTCACCTGTGAAAGAGAAAACGGACACCTGCCTTAGAGAGCTGTGAGGACAGATACGGAGTGTTTGATTCTGTCATCCAGTGGCAGCCATGATTGCGATTTATTACGAACAGAGCTAAGAACGCCCACTGCTCTCGTCGTTCCTGCGCACGTGCTTGCAAGCATCAGGCATTCACCTCGGTTCCCGTACAGTATTGGCCAGATGGTGACGACACTTGTAAATGTCACTCATGCCATCTTAAATCCTATCTGGAGTGAGGCAGTGTATGAAATTAACTTTTATATTACATGTTCATTTAGCAAGTGAGCGCTTTCCATGTTAGAAACTGGCGATATGGAGATGAAAGAGACAGGGCCTGCCCTCCAGCATCTCACAGCCAGTGGGGTGCGGGCAGGTGGTACCCATGGGTGGTGTGTGCAGGGATGGGGCACGAGCATGGGCTAAGAGCCAGGCAGGGGCAGCCAGGTGTGGTCCCGGAGGCCTTGCACACCAGGATGAGGAGCGGGGTGGGAGACGAGGCTGGATTTGCATTTAGAGCCTTCTCTATGGCAGCTGTGACTGAGAGGGAAGGGGGGACAGGCAGGGTGAGAGGTACAGAGACTCACACAGCCCAGGTGAGCAGAGACAGGGGACTGAGGGCCGGGGGACAGATCCCAGGGCTGACAGTGGCGATGGACCCGAGGCTGGCATAAAGTTGAGAGGCAAGGATACAGGGCTTCTGGGTTTCCAGCCCAAGTGGCTGGGTGGATGCTGAGAAAACTAAGGATATTCTCAGTGATTCTGATTGCCCATGGGTTCCTTTGGGCACCGGAGTTTATTTAATTGTTCTATCATCTCTCTTCTAATACAATTCTATCCTGTAACCAGCAGCGACTGAGAAGAGGAGCAGAGGTCTTTGCCTTGTTTTTGGTTCTTTTTTCCAAACAGGAAGCAACTCAGGTTAACTTATGTGTCGTTAACTTACACTGTCGTCTGGAGGATGGAGGGAAGTGGGCATGAGTGCTGGGGCGATGGCCGCACGGAGCTGTTACCAGGCAAACGCTCAAAATAGCTTCTGGCTTGGCCAGCCTGCCAGGCACGAACCCCACGGATTATGAAATATTTAATACTGTATTTGTATGGGAGGAGCAAAGGAGGAGAAAGAAATGTATCATGAAGGTGATCTGGCCAGATATTGCACATCTGACGAGCTTAAAAAACAGGGAAATTCTGGCCACTGAATTTAGGGAGGAAAAAAAAAAAAAGGAAAGCAAAAACATTCAAGTTGTATTTTTCTCAGATTTGGGTTAGCTTAGAGGGAAGCTGTTTTCTCAGTTTGAAAACAAATCAACTAAAAACTTGGAAGCATTTCTTCCAGTTAAGATGAAGGTAGACTGCACACCAAAAGTTTAATTATAAAGAACCCAGATAAATGGAAAATCTACTAAAGTGAACTGTAAAAGGTCAGGATCATGTTGGAAGAAGCAGACCGTGGCTAGGTCTGAGAGAGATGATTTAACTATCTTTTACAGAACTGAGCCCTGAGATTTCAAGTCTCATAACATATGTGCTGAGCTGGAGTGTGTGTGCGTCTCTGACTCCAGAGGTTGAAATCTCAGGGAAGCCCTGGGCAGCCAGTGTAACCCACACCACAAATGCCCCTCAGCCTGTGGGTGGATGCCACATAGTTATTTTCTTCAAACATATCTTTCTGGTATGACGTTCTCTTTCTGAATGCAAACAACGTCGAACGTTGGATTCCTGAGTGTAGCATTAAGCCTCTCCAAACACAAATGCATCGCCTGTGTTTTAAAAGTAATGGCCCACGTGGCTATTTTTATCTGTGGGACTGGTGATCTATGCAAAAATGGACTCTAAGAAGGGTTGGTGAACTGTCCCTGAATGCTGAGCAGCTAGGACTAATCCTTCAAATAAACACTGAAAGCAGGTAGCAAGGAAAGGTGAAGTTTGGGTGGAATCCTAAGGGGGTGTCTCATTGACCCGCTGCCACATGGAGCCCTGAACTTCCTTATTCCGTCCTGGTACCCCCACTGCTGGTGGGTCAAAAGTTATTTGCCCACGCCGTTCAGAACAAGAGGTGTGAAGGACGTCTAACAGCAACCAAAAAATGACTTGTAATCTGTAACCGACCAGCTATGCGTCACTAGCCCAGCAGATTTATAATCTTTCCAGCCCAATGCAAAAGGCTCCCAAGGCTCATTAATCAGCCAGCTGCAAAGTCCTGTTTATCATGCTGTTTGTTAGCACAGAACATGAACTAAAGTAAAATTTCCCCTCCCAGGTCTTCCCTCGTACTTAAAAGAGCCTCGCCCTGAGCCTTTCTAAATTATAGCAACAAACCTCGATTTCATTTGGCGGGTCCCTGTGGGGCTGTAACTGCAGAAGTACAACCTGGTGGTTATATCAGTGGCCCAGGCAACTGCCAGGGCACCAACAGATTCCTGCCCCACGACCACTTTTATTTTTAATTATTATTGTGGTGACATAGATAGAACATAAAATTTGCCATTTTGCCCATTTTTAAGTGTACACTTCAGTGGCATTAATCACATTCACAATGTTGTGCAACCTTCACCACTGTCCATTACCAAAGCTTTGCCATCGCCCCAAACAGAGACTCTGTTATTAAGCAGTAGTTCCCCATTTCCCTCCCCCAGCCCCGGGAAACCTCTAGTCTGCTTTACGTCTCTATGAATTTGTCTATTCTAGACATTTCATTTAAGTGGCATTACATAATACTTGTCCTTTGTGTCTGGCTTATTTCACTTAGTGTAATGTCTTCACGGTTCATCCACCTTGCAGCATGAATCAGAACTTCATTCCTTTTCAAGGCTGAATAATATTCCCTTTTATGGAGGGACCCCGTTCTGTTTACCCATTCTTCTGTGGATGGACATGGGGGTTGCTTCCCCCTTTTGGCAATTGTGAAAAATGCTGCCGTGGACATTGGTGTACAAGTATCCGTTCGAGTCCCTGCTTTTCACTTCTTTGGGATTGCTGGGTCAAATGGAAGTTCTATACTTAACTTTCTGAGGAACCACCAAGGAGTTTTCCATCGCAGCTGCACCATTTTGCATCCCCACCAGCAAGGCACTGGGGTTCCAATTTCTCCACATCCTCGCTGACACTTGTTTCCCATTCTTTTAAATATTATCTGTCCTACTGGGTGTGAGGTGACAGCTCATTGTCCTCTGACCTTTTGCAGCTGAAGACCCCTGCAGGCTGCAGCCACTGTCTGTGTGAGCACTGCTCCCCCAGATCTGCCCCGTGTATAGTGGGGGTGCAGGCTGACAATATCGAGTCAAAACTTAGGACCCTGAGTCCTTGCTTGGCCACCATATCATTTTCCTGTTACTGGACGGCTTGGTCAGGTACTGATTGGCAAGGGATATTTGTTTGTTTTTGTTTTTGTTCTAGAGCATAGGGGAAATGTTTTAATAGTAAAGAGAGACCCTTTGGCTGAGTGACCTTGGGCATGTTTGGAGTGGTGACGACTGGTCATTTCCTCTTGGAAACCTAGAGGCTTGCTTGAGATTTTCACCCCATGGCTAATTCTGGCCCATGATTGACCAAGCACTCTGCTAGGGGCTGGGGATTCAAAGGGAGTAGAAAGCACAGCCCCTGCCCTCAAGAGGTTCACATCCACTGGAAGGGACAAACCTATAAACAGATAATATAAATCAATATGGAAATCCAGAGGGAAGCACTGGGGGTTATGGGGATTCTGGAAGGGCAGGTGAGCCTGGGGAGGGAAGACGTGGGGCCTGGGAGCCCAAGGTCCCCGGGCGAAAGGAGGCAGAAGCGCGGCCGGGCACAGGTGATGGGGGCAAGAGGTGAGTTTGGTCTTGATGGGGCTTAAAATCTTAGGCAAGGTGAGGTAATGGATGGCGAGCAGGGAGGTAGATGCGGCCTGAAGAGGAGGGCCAGAGAGACCTGTTGGGGGCTGTTGTGGTGATCCAGGTGAGGTGACAAGGGCTTGAGCGAGGCCTGTGGTTGCAGGAAAGCCAGGTGAGTAGGAAAGGCAGGGCTCGGGGTGGGTGCTCACTGGCTCCCAGGAGCGAGAGCGAGAATTCAAGGATGGGCTGGGTTTCTACCTCAAGTGAGTGCGTGGATGGGGGGATCCCCCACTGGGTGTGAAATGACTGGAGGGAGAGCCGGTTGAGAACAGGAGACCCAGAGGTCAGTCTTGAACCTGTTAGCTTGAGGTACCTGGTGGACATTTGGGTGGAAGGCCTGGGGGGCAGTTCTGGTGTGGTCCGAGAATGGGACTTTGGCAAAGCGGCGAGTTGCTGGTAGACTGGTCCACTGGGATGGACCCAGCTCCTGTGGGCAGTGAGGCTGTGCCTGGGCCAGCTTCCCAGGAGGATCGGCACAGCTAGACCTTCGCTGGGCTTGGGACATTGTGTCTGGACACCAGTTCTGTCACACGGCTGGGGAGAGACTGGGTATAGGGGGGAAACTGAGTCACAGCCCTCTACTTGCCAGAACCAGAACATTTAAGCCATGGTTAAAACATTATTAAAGGCCCTTCTCTGGAACCTCTTTGTTGCTCAGATGTGGCCTTTCTCTCTAAGCCAACTCGGCAGGTGATCTCACTGCCCTCCCCCTACATGGGACCCGACTCCCAGGGGTGTGAATCTCCCTGGCAACACAGGATATGACTCCCAGGGATGAGTCTGGACCCAGCATCGTGGGATTGAGAACATCTTCTGGACCGAAAGGGGGAAGAGAAAGGAAACAAAATAAAGTTTCAGTGGCTGAGAGATCTCAAATAGAGTTGAGAGGTCACTCTGGAGGGCACTCTTATGCATTATACAGCTATCCCTTTTTAGTTTTCCATGTATCAGAAAAGCTAGAAGGAAATACCTGGCACTGTTGAACTGCAACTCTGTAACTTTGATTCTTGAAGACGATTGTATAACTATATAGCTTACACTGTGTGACCGTGTGATTGTGAAAACCTTGTGGCTCCCACTCCCTTTATACAGTGTATGGACAGATGAGTAGTAAAATGGGGACAAAAATTAAATGAATAATAAGGGGGATGGGGGTACAGAATGTTTTGGGTATTCTTTTTTACTTGTATTTTTATTCTTATTTTTATTTTTTTTTTGGAGTAATGACAATGTTGAGAAATTGATTGTGGTGATGAATGCACAACTATATGATGGCACTGTGAACAGTCGATTATACACTATGGATAATTGTAGAGTATGTGGATATATCTCAATAAAACTGAACTGAAGAAAAAAAAGGCCCTTCTTTGTTCACTGGGGTCCATGCAGAGGTTCTTCAGCAGGTAGAGGGATGGAAGTCACCTGTCAGGTGACACAGGCCCCTCCCCCCACAGGCCTCCAAGATTCTCACAAGCACAAGGGGCAGGCTGGGGGTGGGCGTCCCCGGGGGAGGTGGGAGTGTGGGCACCTTTTGAAAAAGTCCCTGGGGGTGAGTCTGACCAATCCTTACCTGGCTGAGAACCCCTGCTGCCAGGGGGCAGGAGGAACGGGAGAAGGCTCAGGACCTGTCTCTGTATTTGTTAATTCTGGGGGCATTCTTAGTAAATATTATTATTATAAGAGTTGGCAAACAGAACCTCCTCTGCATTTTGTACCCCTGAGTTGAACCGTTTCCCACCCTCACATCAGCACACGGCCACTGTTGTGAATTTCTATGTTTTTACCCACAGGGCAGCTAATATAATTATATAATCATCACTCCATCACACGGCGTATTTAGGAGGCTTCGGAGAGCACCTGAAGCCAGAGTGCCCTTTGTAGAACATCATGAAATATTGATGCACTTATTTCTACTAAATGGTCTAAGCACAATGTCACGTGTAGAAAGTGTGTCTCTATAATATATGTATGTAATCTAAGATTACCACCCAGGGCCCTGGAAAAGAACAATCCGGTTGGCATACCGAGTCGAATTGGTTATTTCTGTGGTTTTCTGCTAACATTTGTTACCTACACTTATTTGCTTGGTTTATCGTGTCAGTGTTCACTGGCAGACACGTGGTAACAGGCACCAAAGTTTTAAGGTCAATTTAAGAGAAAAAAGGTCAAATTATTGAGATTGAGCTGCCTTTGTGACAGTGGGACAATTCTCCCCCTGCCCGAAAGTTGGTAATAACTGCGAATAATTTTTTTATCTGGGGAACCCCTTGTTCTAGTTTGCTGATGCTGCAGAATGGAAAACACCAGTGACGGATTGGCTTTTATAAAAAGGGGGTTTATTTGGCTACACAGTTACAGTCTTAAGGCCATAAAGTGTCCAAGGTAACACATCAGTAATTGGGTACCTTCACTGGAGGATGGCCAATGGCATCTGGAAAACCTCTGTTAGCTGGGAAGGCACGTGGCTGGTGTCTGCTCCAAAGTTCTGGTTTCAAAATGGCTTTCTCCCAGGACGTTCCTCTCTGGCAAGCTTGCTCCTCTTCAAAACGTCACTCACAGCTGCACTGAGTTCCTTCTCTTTGAGTCAGCTCATTTATATGGCTCCACTGATCAAGGCCCACCCTGAATAGGTGGGGCCATGCCTCCATGGGAACATCTCATTAGAGTCATCACCCACAGCTGGGTGAGGCACATTCCAAGCAAATCTAATCAGCACCAAAACATCTGCCCCACAAGACTACATCAAAGATAATGGCGTTTGGGGGACACAATACATTCAAACTGGCACACCCCCCAAGTCTAGCTTATGGAATATATTCAGGAGCATTGTTTTGAGAACTACTGGCTTAAATGACCGTATTTCTTGCTCCTTTACCCATCAAAAGGCAACTGTATTCATGTATAGAGTCCTGACCCTGGTAAATACGAGATAACTTTGTGGCAAATGGGGACTCCAGGCAAAACAATAGGCTTCCCCTGTGTTTTCCAGCTCTGGGGATTTGGTACCTGGTTTCTTTCTACCCCGGATACCTTCCTTTCTTAATCCACACCATCAAGAAGCCATGCTTCTAGGTCAGCTCATATCACGTGCTAAACTCATCATACCAAGGGCACGGAGAACTTAAATAAAGGGGCCTCTTCCAGGTGCAGGCACTAGCCCAGAGCACCACCTGAAGCTGCAGTTTCTACTTGATTACCTGCAGGGCCAGGGAGCTCACTACCTTTACAAGAAAAGGTTCTCATGAGTATCTTTTGTTCCCATACACACAAAAAAGGGCAAACAATTTCTCCATCCTCTGAAATCACACAGCAATCTGCTTTGTGCTCTCAGCACTGGCATTACTGTTATTTGGGTACTTAGAGTGTTGCACAGTGGTAAGGGCAAGGTTTCTGGGATTGCTTGAATTAGGATCCTAGCTCCATGTTTACCCCCACCATTTATTAGCTGTGTGACCTTGACGAGTTACTTAACCTCTCTGAGCCTCAGTTTTTGCATATGCAAAATGGGGATGACATTAGTGTCTATTTTGGCGATTGTTATGAGGCATAAGGAAATGGAAGGAAATTGCTTGACACATAGAAAGCTGTCACCTTAGATGTTATGATCCCTTCTCCTAAATTACAAAATTTCTGAGGACAGGGACTTGGATAACTGGATCTCCCTGAAATCGCTAGCAAAGTGCCTGTAAGAGGAATGGAATGAAAGCAGGACACGAAAGAGACGAAGTGCTCCACGAGAGAGGCAGGAACCTCGGGTAATTATTGGGGCACCTGAAGTGATCAGAGGCTTGGAAACCGTCGTGCCCAAGCCCCGCAAAAGAAGCGAGCAGAGCAGAGAACAAAACTGAGAGCGGAATGCAAAGAGCAAGGAAAGGGTGGGACAGGAGAGAAGGGGAGAGAGGTCATGCAGAATCAGGTCAAGTTCTTGGGGGGCACGAAGTGGGGAAGAGTGAAGACACGTGGTGAGTGAGTGCTAATTAAAGCGGTGACCGCGGCCAGCGTGAGGCAGGACACCCCCGGAGCTGAAGCCAGGCTGCCGTGCTGACCCAGCCTGTGCTAAAAAATGGGAAAACAATCTCCACCACACAGATCGTTTTATGAGCCTGCGCATTTCCATTAATCTTTCCTCCTAGTATGAAGGCCTTAGGGCTGAGGAATCTGATGGCTGAGAGTGGCAGCCTCTCAATAGATATCAACCTTCTAAATTGCTCCTGGCTTAACCCAGGGTCCTAGGCGGGGACTGGCTTCCTGCCGCCCCTTCCTTCTCTGCAGAGCTGTAGGTTGTCACCTGGGGGCAGGAAGGGAAGGCATTCTTGTGCTTTTCTGCATCCAGTCTCCTCAAGAGAAAAACAAAAACAAAACAGAGCAGGCAAGCAAGCTGGGTGTTCCGGGATATTCCAAAAACTTGGAAATACCAGTTATTTCTTGAGGCAAGAAAAGAAAGGTAGAAGCTGGCACTTCAGACTCTCGGGGTTGGGAATGTGTGGGGCTGGTTTGTGCTTATTCTGCAACATCAAAATGACGTGGAAGATGTATTTGGAGATTCCAGCCTGGGAGAGGAGTCCCCTGCAAACTCTTGACTCTGCGACAATAAACCTTTTGGAGAAAGAACACTGGCTTTGGGAGAGCCTGGTAGACAGAGAGAGGGGACGAGGACACCCCCAAATCGCCCACCCTTGGGATCAGGGGGCGGGTGGCAGGCCATCTCCGCCACCTGCCTCTGTGCTGCTAAGTGAATTAAAGGCTATTATTGTGATTTGGAAATAAGCTGGAGCCAGTGACCCAGGTGTTCTCCCAAATCTGCCCTCGGTGCCTCCGCAGACATCGGCAAATGCTACAAATCGGGGTTTTCTTTTCTCTGCCGAGAATCAGCTGTTCAGCACTTACCAGCATGCCCCTGAGCATAAAGAAGAGGAACCAGTTAACCTAGTAGAGCAACAAAAGGTCTAGCAAAAAGAGCATGCAGACAAACAGATAAGGCAGACTGGGTTCTGTTGCCTTCATTAATAAAAGCCGAGTAGGGAAGTGACCTAATGTGACTCAGCAGTTAGATGCTTTACCGAATGTCCTTGCAAGTCGTAAAAGGAGCTTCTATTATTTCTTTTCTTTCCTGTTTCCTAAAATGGAGAGCTCTGTTGCAAAGCTCCCATTTTACAGATTTCACGCGTCTAACAGGCAGGAAAAGTCCATAAAAGCCTGGCGAGGCTGTGGCTACCTGCAGCCAGTTCAAGGCAGGTGGGAAGGCCTAGAAGGGTGATCTGGAGGTGGAGCTCTTCATCTCAAGGCCAGGTGCTGACCTCTCTCTACAAAATGTCTAACCTTTAGTAATCACCCACCTGCCCGAGGAGGGCTCCTGCAGCTGGAGAGCCGTGAGTTTAGTCTCTCACAGGATACTTGGTAGAGACAGGATCTGTGCATGGTTTTGGAATTGCTCTCCACACTTTCCCAAATGCAAGCCTAGAGCCCCACACTGCCATTTAGCTACCTTTTCACTGGAAAGACTATGGCCTGTCTCCTCAAGTCCTACTTCTACAGCGTCCAGCAAAGAGGCTCGCCTGGAGCCTATTTCTTTAATTCTAAAGACAAAGCCCGAGGCCACTGAGAACGGACGGAGAGTGGAATGCAAAGTTCCCAGTTGGAGGACCTAGGTTCGAGGCAAAACTGATCTGAGGAGTAGAAGTGAGAAAGTGGCCAGAGGATTTGCTGGGAAAGACCAAGAGGGGACTTTTTGGGGATGTTGGAAATGCTCTCTCTCCTTTTTGGGTGGTCATTACACAAGGATATACCTTTGTCAAAGCCCATCAAGCCAAACACTGAAAACCTGTGTGTTTTACTGAACGTTAGCTCTACCTCAGTTCAAACAGAGCACGAGTCCAAGGCCGGGTCTGCCTCCTGTTTACCATACAGCCAAGTACTTTACCTTTTTCTTCTCCATAAAATGGAAGAACCTCTTATACCTGCCCTGTGGGTTATCACGCCTATGAAATGAGATCATGTAAGTCAAAATTGTTGTAAATAATAAAAAGCCTTATAAAAAGGGGGACTACCACTGTTATCTCCATCAGCTGCCTTCTGGAGCAGACTAGTGAGGTGGCAAAACTTATGGGGTCTGAATTGTAACTTGGAGGCTCGTGTTTATCTATTTTAAGGAGACATGAGATATCACAATATTGCCGAAAAGCAAGTGGAATATGGATTTGCTGGGAGAGGAGGGTGGGCTGGAAGGAGACAGCTGGGGAAAAAGTTACCAATCCAGCTAGGCAAGCACTGAGAGGGAGTCACTGAATATCTGTGAGAGAATCGTGACCAGGAAAAGCAGCAGGAGTTTAAAAAAAAAAAAAAAATCACATCTTGGCAAACAAACTGGGTCACATTTGTGATCGAGTTGTCGCTGAGCAGAGAAGGGACAAAGCAAAAGGTGTGGGGTCCTTGGTGATTCAGCCGGATGTGGCAAAAGGCAACCTGGGTCTCGGGGATGTCTTGGGAGGGAAGGAAGAGAAGGTTTCTTCGTGGGGCGCCTGCTGGGTTAGTCTTGGGGTATTTTGGGTTTGAACTCGGCCCTTTCTCCAAATAGCAATATCAAGCAACCTTAACAGTGGAATCGAGAGCACAGTACAAATTTAGAAAGGAAACTCGTAGAGAGAAGCCAAGCTAAACTGAAAGAAAGCAGGAAGGCAGCTCCTGGGCCATCCGGGGAATTCGAGGGGCTGTGTCAGTCTCCCAAACCCAGCCAGGCCGCTGAGTGATTCTGCTGGCAAAGCCCTTCCAATCCAGAAACTTTAAACGCACAGCAAACATCCCTTGGCAACAGATTCCTCCAGGATGAGCGAACGATGTTGAAATCAAATTTTAAGTTAACCATCAAAAATAAAGTGGAAATAGGGGAAGGATTTAACAGGAAGGAATCATCTAAAAGAGAAATCTGATGTGTGAAGCTTTGGTTTTATCCCCTTGTAAAGAATTTTGGTACTTTCTGCTAGATATTTCTGCCAAGAAATGTGATACGTTGAAAAAGAAAAGGAAATACTGTTCTACATGCCATGGCTATAAAAAGGCTGTTTAAAAGAGTAGGAATCTAACAGGCTTTCCCCAAAGACCAAGGCCATGAAATTAGGATCTTAAATCACTGAATCTGGGTGAGGGGGGGAAAACAAAATCTTCAGCAAAAGCAACATCTAAATGTACCTGAATATCATTTGTATTTTCCTGTAATGATTGTTTTTTCTCTGGGCAGGTCAGACTTATTATGTTGTTAATTGCCTACCCTAAGAATCAGCCTGCTCAGAGAGAAGCAGGGGTCAGGCAGAGGGGCTGGAGTGAGGAGGGCCCGTGAGAAAGCAGGGGGGTCTTTCCTGTGACCCTGGAATCTGAAGAGGAGGCCGTCCTGGGGGGCTGGCTCGGCGTGGGGTTGCATCAGTGTGTAGACATGTTCAGAACTGAAGGGACCTCTTGTTGGAGGAGCGTCCCACCCACCTCTCCACTGAGTCTTTGATCGTGTACCGAGTCCTCCTACCTGTCACCTGCTCCTCCACATCGACACTCAGGGGTTACAGTTTCTAGCTGGAACTCAAAACCTCGAGTGCGAGGCTGGGCCTTTTGCAGCCTGCACTTGTCCATGAGCACCCCACTCCTTCTCCCAGGATTTCAGAGCAATCGGAGGAAGGACCTCTCGGCCAAGGCAGCTGTGGGCTGTGAATCCCGAGGGGTTCTCCCTGATGGCTCCCTGGTGTCGGGGCTGGCAGACCTGGGCTTGACCCTTGGGCCTGTCACTTCCTGGAGGTCAGGCCGCCTCCATGAGCAGGGGCTGCCTGGCCTGCGGGGTCAGTGGGAGCATTATAGCCATGTGTGCCATGAGCCCAGCCCCGTGCCTGTCACCAGCCCGTTCCTGAATTCCAAGGGCCAGGCCAGAAGCCCCTCACGAGGCTCTTCACTTCCCTGCAGGCCTTGGAACCTCTCTGGCTTGCAGCCCACCCTGGCCTCTCTGGGACAGAGAGGGGACGGTCACTTCTGATGGCTCCATGGGGGCCCAGCCTCAGTGCCCTGCAGGGGTTGTGAGAACCAGGGCTGCCCTCTGCCCCTTCCAGGTCTTCTTCGCTGGGTCACTGGCCCTAAAGTGGGGAGCTTCAGGGGATAGGGAGGATACTAACACTGAAGGGGAAAGCCGCCCAAAGAGGAGAAAGAGGGAGCCAATCTGAAATGCCTGTGAGGAACCAGGTGGCAAACATTAGTGAGTGGCACAGTCTCACTGGTTTACATGCCGACACGAAGGAACACTCATCATTTTCCCCTTTTTTCTTGAAATCCTCTTGGTCTATCTTACAGGCAAATATTTTTTCTACTCTAAGACAAACCACAAAGCCAGTGGCAACTGGCCTCAGGGTGAGGCGTTAGGGAGTAGTGGGGAGTGTGGAAAGTTGAGTGACAGATGCCTTGTGCAAAGGGGGGACTTTGCCGCCAGCTGGTATGCAATGTCCACATCCCCTCCCTGGGCCTCGATCACCCCCCTCCACACGAGGAAGGGTGCTCAGGGTTAGATGTCTTCAGGGCTCTCTGAGCCTGCTCTGGATTTCCTGCCCTATTGTACAGTCCCGAATCCTGTGTTCCTCCCCTCCATGGGGCTCTCGGAGTCCTGCCAGGGCCTCCTTCCATTGCACCCCCTCCCTGCTCTCACAACTGCAGTGCACTCCCCAACCGTCTTCCTCAGGATCTCTCTTCATCCAGGGAGGCAAGCGGCACAGTGTTCAGAGGATGCCACACGCAGACAATTCTGCTACGGACAGTCCGAGATGCTTTTCACCTCGATGTTTTATAAAGAGGAAGCCGAAGAGACCAGTGGGCCAGCTGGATTCTCACCCTCCCGGCGGCACCCACAGCCACTGAGGTCGTGGGCAAAGCTGCGCTGACCACTTCTCGCCGAGGCCAGGGCCTGCTGTGTCAAGCACTTAGTTCTCATCCCCATTTTCTGGGACCACCAGGTGAAGCAAAGCTTGGCGTCCTGGGGCTGCAGGAGGAAGCACCATCAGCGGATGGCCGAAACAACAGAGGCTGGTTATCTCCCGGCTCTGGAGGCCGGCAGTCTGACGTCAAGGTGTCCAAAGGAGCCGGCAACGTGAGGCTGACAGCGGGGAAGGAGCTCCTGCCAAGGAGACCCCGCTCCCCGAAGGCTGAAACAGGGATAAAGCCGAGGCCTGCATCTTTGTCCCAGGTCAATGCTCCAAGCATAGGCCTGGCCATCTATGCTTGAATGGCGGCACCGGGGAAACCCACCTGTCCTTGGCCCCCAGTGGGCCCTCTGAGGTTGGAGTAGGACATGGCCATCTGGTTGTCTCAGAGTTTATCAGTGGCTGACAACTGAAACTGACCCTGACTAACTTCATCAGGAAAGGAATTTTCTGGAAAAGTATGAAATAGTTGTTGGATGCAGAAGAGCCGGATCTCAGAAAGAAGAGAAGGAGCTATTAGCAGGAATAAATGGAACACACCCCCCACCCCAGCAATGGGTCTATAGCCACTGCTTTCTGTTAATCAGTCTACTCAGGCCCCAAACCCTGGAGTGGTTGTAAGTAAAAATTAATAATAATAATTTTTAAAAAATGAGGTATCATCTTCTGCCAGAAAGAAAGGAAGTGCCCCAGAATAACAGGGCCCATTAAAAGTGCACAGAAACTGGCTCGAAGGGGCTCTCATTGGCCAAATCTGGGACAATTAGAGCATCAAAATAAATAATGTCATAAATAGATTATAACCTATTGAATAACATGAGGATTCATGAATCCATATGGATATTAAATAATAAATAGGTAAATAGGAGAGAAGGAAAGTTCTTTGTTACAGTTAGATTTCCATCTAAAAAATATAGAAGGAATGATAGAGAAACCCCCATTTTGCAACTATCAGAGTAAAAACTGATTTGGGCAAAACCCATCAATGGCTGTTGCATCTGAAGGTGCAGAACTTTGGAGAGATACAGCTTATTACATAGTTTCAAAGTATCTCTCCACAAATTACTTAGTAATTATAAAAAGAAAAATAATGACTATCCAATGGAGAGGTAGTCAAAGTTAACTTCACTGTGGTCATTTGAATTATGCACCTCGTAAAAGACATGTTTTTTATTTATTTATTTATTTTGGTGAGTCTCCTTTTTGCCTTTTATTCTTTCTTTTTTAATTAAATTCAGTTTTATTGAAATATGGTCACATCCCATACAATCATCCATGGTGTACAATCAACTGTTCACAGTAGCATCATATAGTCATGCATTCATCACCCCAATCTATTTCTGAACATTTTTCTTACATCAGGAAGAATCAGAATAAGAATAAAAAATAAAAGTAAAAAAAGAACACCCAAATCATCCCCCCCATCCCACCCTATTTTTCATTTAGTTTTTGCCCCGTTTTTCTACTCATCCATCCATACACTAGATAAAGGGAGTGTGATCCACAAGATTTTCACAATCACACTGTCACCTCTTGTAAGCTGCATTGTTATACAGTTGTCTTCAGGAGTCCAGACTACTGGGTTGGAGTTTGATAGTTTCAGGTATTTACTTCTAGCTATTCCAATACATTAAAACCTAAGAGGTATTATCTATATAGTGCATAAGAATGTCCACCTCTCGACTCCACTTGAAACCTCTCAGCCACTGAAACTTTATTTTGTTTCATCTCTCTTCCCCCTTTTGGTCAAGAAGATGTTCTCAATCCCATGATGCCAGGTCCAGATTCATCCCTGGGAGTCATATCCTGCGTTGCCAGGGAGATTTACACCCCTGGGAGTTGGGTCCCACGTAGGGGGGAGGGCAGTGAGATCACCTGCCGAGGTGGCTCAGTTAGAGAGAGAGAGGGCCACATCTGAGCAACACAGAGGTACTCAGGGGGAGACTCTTAGGCAAAATTATATGCAAGTTTAGCCTCTCCTTTGCAGTAACAAGCTTCATAAGGGCAAGTCCCACGATAGAGGGCTCGGCACACCAAACCACCAGTCCCAATGTTTGTGAGAACATTAGCATCAGTCCAGGTGAGGAAGTCCAACACTTCCGCATTTCCCCCCAGCTCCTTGAGGGGGAGAGGAGGAGGCTATAAATATATTTTTACTCTCTGCCCAAATTACTTTGGGATATGAAAACACATGATCTTAATCTTGATCCGGTCCCTGGGGTGGACTGTGGAGGGTGAACGATCAGTTCAGGTGTGACTCAGGTGTGACTAGGCTCTCTAAGTCCCATGCAGGTGTGGCCCACCTGAATCAGGGTGGGTTTTAATCCACATTACTGGAGTCTTTCATAAGCAGAAAAAAATCTGGACACAGACCTCAGAGAAAGCCACAGAGGAGACCTGCAGGTAACGGTGGCAGAGCTGTGAGCCAAGGAGCCCCGGGGGTACCAGCCAGCATCCGAGAGCTGCAGATGCTCGGAGGAAGCACAGCCTTGCGGATGCCTTGAACTTGGACCTCTGGCCTCGGAACCGCCAGCCAACACGACGCTGTTACCGAAGCCACTGCTGTGTGGTATTAGCAGCCGGGAAGCTCAGACAGGCTCCCGTGAGGGTCTGGCGGCTCCTGCATGTCTCCAGAGGTGACCCTGAGGAGGACACAACTTGACCGAGGTCATGAACCAGCCACAAAGGCATCACCTGAGGCTAACGGCAAGAAAACCCACCCTGCGGGGCATTTCACAGAACACCCGGCCTGTGATCTTCCAGGATGTCAGTGTCATCGAAGCCAAACAAGGCTGTGGGCTATTCCAGAAACATGACAACCCAGTGCCACGTGTGGCCCAGGATTGGATTCTGGAGTGGAAAAAACTGCTGAGGAGGAAATTATCGAGACAATTGACGGGAAACTGGAATATGGTTTACATAAAAATACTTACTGATGCTCAATTTCCTGATTTTGATATTTGCACTGTGGCTTTTTAGGAGAACATCCTTGTTCTTAGGAAATGTACACTGAAGTGTTCAGGGGTCAAAGGGCACAATGTATCCACCTTCTCTCATATCGGGTTGGAAAAGGGAGAATGAGAGAAGGACAAGGCAAGTGGGGCAGCCTTGAGAATCTTGGTAAATGGTGGATGGAATTTTCTGTTCTATTATCTTCAATCTTTTCTGAAGCTGGGTTCCCAGGGGCGGCGGATGGAGTTGGGGAGACCCATCATACAGGGCAGGTCTTGGAGGCCCAGCTCTCTCCCGTCCTGCCACCGGGCTTCACGTTGGTTTTTAGACCTCTGTCTGGAGTGGCCCCAAAGCCCAGCACAGCCTTGTGAGCTGGGCTGTGATGGCAGAGAGTGGGGCAGGAGAGCCACGAAGATTTGGGCCAAAAGGCATTAAAACAGCCAGTACGTTGCCTCTGGGAAAACACCAGACTTAAAAACTCCAGGAGACCGAACGGCCTAAGTTGGAATTTATGTGCCACCATCCTGCCATAGGGAGAACTTGGTGTGACAGACCCTTAGGTCTTCTTAGGAGGGAGGATTCACTCCCTAATGGGAAAAGAGGCGCTTTTACCAAAAGAAGGGGAAGGGGCGCTGACGGCCGACACAGGAGGTTGCTCTGCTGCGCTGATCTCAGGCTGCGCTGTTAAAAGAAGGGAACGCAGTAAAGAGGGAGATGGTGGTGTTTTACCCTTCCCTAGCTGGAATCATGCCCAAGGCCGGATAGCACATGTGGAGAGGGTGCTGATTGCCTGGAGGGTGTTCCAAAAGAGTACCCAAGATGGTGAATGTCTGGAGAACACGTCTGTATCAGTCTCCCAGTTCTGCCATAACAAAACACCACAATCTTGATGGCTTGAACCAACAGAAGGGCATTCTCTTTCCACTCTGGAGGCCAGAGGCTGAAATTGAGGTGTTGGGTGGGGGGTCCACGCCCCCTCTCATCAAGGGCAGGAACCTCCTTGCCTCCTCCTGGCTTCTGGCTGTCACTGGCCTCCCTTGGTGTTCCTTGGCTGAGGACACATGGCTCCATCTCTGCCATCTTCACTTGGCCCTCCCGTCTGTCCTTGTGAGTCCCTGTCTGTCTTTCTTAAAGACACTGTCATTGAGTTTGGGCTCATGCTCATCCAAGAGGATCTCATCAGGATCCTTACCTAATTCCATCTGCAAAGGCCGGATTCCAGTTTAGGTCACAGTCTGAGATGCTGGGTGGACATGAATATTTGGGGGCACTATTCGACCCGGTACAATGACACATAAGAAAGGGTAGAGAGAATTGAGATTTTGCTCAAGGAAGAGAAGACTGTGGCCCTCCAATGGCTGTCCCCAGATAACTTTACGTCTGGTATGTAGAAGAAGAATTGTTTTGTATTCTGTGGCTCCAAAGGGGACACCGAAAACCCTAAGCAATCTTTAAAGGGGAACAGATTTCAGTTGAGTATATATAAGAAAGATCTTTCCAAAAGTCAACTCCTGGAAATGGAATGAGCTGACTTGTAAGGTAGGGAGCCTCCCTTCCCCTCCCTGGGAAACCTCCATTCTTTAACGACCAGTAGCAGTAAGTGCATCCTCACACCGGATCACAGTGCACCAGTGTGTCATGGGCTGCGTGAGGACCCTAAAATGAGAGCTCTCAATGGCCAGAAACATGTCCCCCCTTTGGCACAGTGGGAGTGATGACAGAGAGGACAAGAAGGACAGGGGTGGTTGGGGGACAGGGGGAGGAATACCCTTTCTCACTTACATGGCACACACTGCCCTGGGGGGCCCTTCCGGTCAGAGTGGGCTTCACCCATGGCCTCCCTTGGGATGCGTGCACAAATGTGCGTCCTCCAGGCACACATCAACGTGGACCATTCCACCATCTTGCTTCATCACTCAACAGTAGTTAGCAAATAGGTAGCAAGTCTCACGGGCTTCACCTTTTTTAAACAGCTGGAATATCAGAGTTGAAGGGACTTCTGTGGTCAGTGAGTTCACAAAGCCTCCGTATAGCCCATGACATTTCTGACAGGTTGATATGTATCCCTGGGCTTGATTGCCTTCAGAGATGGGCCACTAACCACCTCCTAAGTAGTCCACATCACATTTGCACAGCTTTGGTTGCTAAAATTCTTTTTTACTTTGAGGCAAAATCGACCATGCAGTCATCTTGATTAAAATTTAAAATGTACATACCCTTGACCAGCAAGTCCACCTCTAACAATTTATCCTGCAGATATGTTTCCACATGGCCTACAAGATGAGCATAAAAATTCATTCCAGCAAAAGAAATAAGAAGTGGTTAACCAGGGGACTGATTAAACACATTATGGCATTTCCATACTGTGGAATGCCAGGCAACTGTGGAAGTAAACCATTCTCACACACCGACAGGGAATAATCTCTAATTCATGTTGAGTTTTGAAAAAAAGAGAGTGGCCCTATAATATATTCAGATGATTCATTTTTTTAAAGCAGTTTTATTCACACACCATACAATCCATCCAATGTGTACAATCAATGATTCTCGGTATAATCATGGAGTTGTGCTTTCATTGGCATAATCAATTTTAGAACATTTTCATTGCTCCATAAAAAAAAATTCCATACCTTTTATACCCCCCTATTATTGACACTTAGCATTGGTGTGGTACCTTGGTTATAACTGATGAAAGAATATTAAAATATTACTAACTGTAGCCCATAGTTTGCATTAGGTGTATTTTTTTTTCCATTTACCACCTCATTATTAACAACTTGTAATAGTGACATACATTTGTTCTAGTTCATGGAAGAACATTCTTATATTTGTACAATTAACCACCTTCATCATCCACAACAGGGTTCATTATGTTATACAGTGCCATGTTTCATCCTCTAGCTTTCCTTCTAGTGACATATATGACCTTAAACTTCCCTTTTCAACCACATTCACACACACAATTCAGTGCTGTTAATTACACTCGCAATAATATGCTACCATCAATTCTATCCATCTCCAAATATTTAAAATCAACCTTATTAAAACTTCTGCATAAACTAAACATTGGCTCCCTATTCTCTACCCTCATTGTAGCTTCTAGTATCCTATATTCTAGGTATTAACTCCATAAGTTTGCTCATTATATTTAGTTCATATTAGTGAGATCATACAATATTTGTTCTTTTGTGTCTGGCTTACTTCACTCAACATAATGTTCTCAAGGTTCATCCATGTTGTTGCATGCGTCAGAGTTCATTTTTTCTTGTAGCTGAATAATATTTCATCATATGTATATACCACATTTTATTTATTCATTCATCAGTTGATGGGTACTTGGCCTGTTTCCATCTTTTGGCAATTGTGAATAATGCCGCTCTGAACATCAGTGTTCAAATGTCTGTTCGCTTTCCTGCTTTCAGTTCTGAGTATAGACCCAGTGGCGGGATTGCCAGATCATATGGCATTTCTATCCTTAGCTTCCTGAGGAAATGCCAAACTGTCTTCCACAGTGGCTGTCCCATTTTACATTCCCACCAGCAGTGAGTAAGTGTTCCAATTTCTCTGCATCCTTTCCAACCCTTGTAGTTTTCTGTTCGTTTAATAGTGGCCATTCTTGTAGGTGTGAAACGATATCTCATTGTGATTTTGATTTTTCCATTTCCCTAATAGCTAATGATGTTGAGCATCTTTTCATGTGCTTTTTAACCATTTGTATTTCCTTTTTGAAAAAAACGTCTATTCAAGTCTTTCACCTATTTTTTTGTATGCAATTTTATTGAGATACACTCACATACCATATAATCCATCTAAAGTATACAATCGGTGCCTCACCAGTATCATCATATAGTTGTGCATTCATTGTCACAATCAATTTTAGAACATTTTCATTACTCCAAAATAAAGAAAAAAAAATAAAAATAAGAAGGAACACCCAAACCATCCCATACCTCTTATCCCCCCTATTATTTATATATTTTTGTCATTGTTTTATTACTCATCTTCCCATACACTGGGTAAAGGGAGTGTCAGTCACAAGGTTTTCACAATCACACAGTCACAGTATAAAAGCTATACAGTTACACAATTATCATCAAGAGTCAAGTCTACTGGATTACTGTTCAAGAGATTCAGGTTTTTCCTTCTGGCTATTCTAATACACTAGAAACTAAAAAGGATTATCTATATAATGCATAAGAATAACCTCCAGATTGATTTCTCAATGCTATTTGAAATCTCTCAGTCACTGAAACTATTATGTTTCATTTCTTTTCCCCCTTTTGGTCAATACAGTATTCTCAATCCCACAATGCCAGGGCCAGGCTCATCCCTGGGAGTCATGTCCTTCATTGCCAGAGAGATTTACACCCCTGGGTGTCATGTCCCACATAGTGGGGAGGGTAGTGAGTTTATTTGCAGAGTTGGCTAAGATAAAGAGGCCATACCTGAGTAACAAACGAGGTTCTCTGGGGGTGACTGTTAGGCATAATTGTAAGTAGGCTTAGAATCTCCTTTGCAGAAATAAATTTCATAAGGGCAAGCTCCAAGATCGAGGGCTTGACTTATTAAATTGCTTTTGCCCATTTTTAAATTGGGTTGATTGTCTTTTTATTGTTGAATTGTAGGATTTCGTTATACGTTCTGGATATTAAACCCTTATTGGATATGTGGTTTCCAAATATTTTCTCCCATTGAGTAGGCTGCCTTTTCACTTTTTTGGCAAAGTCCTTTGATGCACAAAAGTATTCAGTTTTAAGGATGTCCCATTTATCTACTTGTTCATTCATTGCTTGTGCTTTGGGTGTAAAGTCTAAGAAACCACCACCTACCACAAGATATTAAAGATGCTTCCCTACATTTTCTTCTAGGGGTTTTATGGTCCTGGCTCATATATTTAGGTCTTTGATCCATTTTGAGTTAATTTCTGTATAAGGTATGAGATAGGGGTCCTCTTTCATTCTTTTGCATATGAATATCCATTTCTCCCAGCACCATTTGTTGAAGATACTGTCCTGTTCTTTCCCAGTTGAGTGGACTTGGCAGCCTTGTCAAAACTCAATTGACCATATATGTGCGGGTCTATTTCTGAACTCTCAATTCGGCTCCCTTGATCAATATATCTTTATGCCAGTACCATGCTGTTTTGCCACCATAAGTTTGTAATATGCTTTAAAGTCAGGAACTGTGAGTTCAGCAACTTTATTCTTCTTTTTCAAGATGTTTTTGGCTGTTTGGGACCTCTTACCTTTCCAAATAAATTTGATAATTGGCTTTCCCATTTCTTCAAAGTAGGCTGTTGGAATTTTGATTGGGATTGTGTTGAAAGAATGATTCATTTTTTTGTGAATAGAAAAGGGGGCTATCCTTGAATCTATGTGTTGGTTTTGTCTGGAAAGACACTGGTAACTGTGATTGCTTCCGGGAAGGGAAACTGAGGAGCCAGGGTGAAAGGGAGAATTGTATGTGTATATGTTTATGCATATGTTTATGTAGGAATATGTATGTATTTGTGTATATCTCCTTTATTTTTTGCCTTTTGAATTTTGTACCCTGTGCATATATCACTTAAAACTTCCCTTAGAAATATTCCTTCTTAAATCCCACCTCATAAAGCTGTTCAGACACCTCTCATCTCTTTCTGTAACAGCCTGCTTCTGAAGGCTTCACTATAGTCTTTCTTCAGGTTGAACAAAGTAGGTTTTTAGCACCCTTTCTTCTGCTCCTGGCCATCCAGGTGGGCTGGCGCCTGCAGACCCCTGGCTGTCCCGTCTCTCTTAAGGGACACAGAAGCTGAGATGCAGTGGAAGAGGGCTGCTCTCAGAAGCAGCCCTGCCTGGGGAGACCCGGTCCAGAGCAGCTGGTGGGGAGCACGGGGCGCTGGGCATCAGGGAGGGGGTGGCAGGCTGGGGGTGGAAGGAGCCAGAAAGGGAATGGAGGTGAAAGCACAGAGGTGAACTGTGCACTACGGGATCCTGACTACTCCACCTGTGTCCCCTACAGTAACCGGGGGTTATGGGTAGAGTCATGTCCCCCTGAAGACACGGTCAAGTTCTGCCCCCCATTCCTGTGAAAATGACCTTATTTGGAAATAGGGTCCTTGAAGATGTGATGAGTTAAGATGAGGCTGACCTGGATTAGGTGGCCCAGACCCAGTAGGACGGTGTCCTTATAGGAAGGGGAGAAGAGACACGGACGGATGCCAGGGGCGGGCATGACACCGAGGCAGAGGAAGTCCTGGGCTGCTGGTGAGCCCCCGCCGGAAGCCAGGAGAGGGCCTGGGACAGATTCTGCCCCTCAGACCCAGCGGGGGTGCAGCTGCCAACACCTCAGTTTGGACTTGGGTCCCCAGAGCTCTGAGAGAACACACTTCTGGTGCTTTAAGTCACCAGTGTGTGGTGCTCTGTTATATCACCCCTGGGAAACGTGGATACTTAGATTTGCATGGCTACTTTACACTTTTCTGGGTTAAATTTGCTGCTCTCCTCAACCCTTCAGGGTAGGCAGTCGGAAACTATTTCTCTCCCTTTGGGAAGAGCTCGCCTCTGCCAGAAGGATTGAGGACTGACGCACGTCGTCTGACTCCTTCCCAGGTCCCCTTTCCACTGTGCAGCTCCCCCAAAAAGGGCAGAACAAAACCAAAATCAAAAAAAGACCCTTTGCTAAATTGTCCCAAGTCTTACAATTTTTAAAATTTGGAAAACCTTCGTCTGTGGTAGTAGGTGAGACAGACTGGACTAGAACCTCCTGATTGTGATCTAGATCAGAGTCTCAGGGCTGTTGGGGACACCGCTTGGATAAGACCATGGCTGAGGTGGGAGAGCTGGGAGCCTCTTCTTTGCCCACCCCTGGCCAGCCCCGGGCCTGCCACCCCGAGGGTGCAAGAGACTTTCTACTTTTGGAAGAGAAGTCCCCTGCGTAAGAGAAACCCAGAAAATCCTGAGGGCCAGGGTTCTGGGGTCTGGGCCCTATAATTTGGGGATCCCTCTCTTGCAGGGGCTAAGCCCAGAGAGGCAGCCAAGGGGGTGGGAGGGGGAGGTAGGGAGGGGCTGTGGCACCAGGGCTATGGAATTGAGATATCCAGACGTCCCCAGGCCCGGCCGCCCTGCCCATGGGCCCATCCGGCCCCGAGGCTGCACTGCTGCCGCTAGAAAATTTGTTTTCCCATTTTTATAATGCTCTCCATGGCCATTTTGAACTAATTTCATCAGGATAAACAAATTAGGGAAGCAGAAGGAAGAAGCAAATAGCAAAATGTCTTTGCAGACTGGAGACCAGAGTCCCCCAGGGAATAAGACAAGGGCTTCTCTCTTTGGGGAGAGGAAAAGATATTTTATGAAGTGAGGTGCTCTCCTGTGTTCCAACAGGAGGAAAGGAGCTGGGGCAGGAAGGCCGAGGGGTTTCTGCAGGAAGACGGTTTTCTGGCCTCTCACGATAACTCTGGTTGCAGAGAGTTATTTACAATATTGGAGCAGCTCCTGGAGCCCCCGGCTGGGCCAGGGCTCCCCCTCGGCATGCAGGGTGCAGGGCAGGGGCCCTCTGGGGCTGTAGGTCAGCAATGAAAAAGCCGTGTGGCTGCACCCTGGTCGCCTCGCAGACTGTCTTGCACCCCCAGATACTTATCCCAAACCTCTCCCTCTGTCTCGGGTAGAATTGCAAATGTGTGACCCCCCCAAAGACAGCCAGCAGGATCCGGATGTCACAGTCCCCTTTTCCCATCGGACCACACAGCATGGAACCCAGTGCCGGTCCAGCCCCCGGAGAGACGGTCTTCTTCCCCGGGAGGAATCTGCCTCTCACCTTAGGCCCACCCCGTCGTGTTCCAAGATGAAGGTGTACCCCCTCCCCGAGTGGGGGGATGCCTGGCCTCCAGCGCCCAGGGCTCTTCCTCTGTCCAGCCAGGAGGCTGGGCTTCCTGTGACCGTCTGCAGGGGTCTGTGAGCTGAGGGCTGCAGGTGTGCTGGGGCCTGTGGGTGTGCTGGGAGCCTCAGGTGTGCCAGGGACTGCAGGTGTGCTGGGGGTGCAGGTATGCCAGGTGCCAGGTGCCACAGGTGTGCTGGGGGCCACAGGTGTGCTGCGGGCTGGGGACTGCAGGTGTGCCGGGGGCCACAGGTGTGCCAGGGCTGCAGGTGTGCAGGGGCTGCAGGTGTGCTGGGGGCCACAGGTGTGCCAGGGGCTGCAGATGTGCCAGTGGCTGCAGGTGTGCCAGGTGCTGGGTACCACAGGTGTGCCAGGTGCCACACGTGTGCTGGGGGCCACAAGTGTGCTGGGGCTGCAGGTATGCCAGGTGCTGGGTGCCACAGGTGTGCTGGGGCTGCAGGTGTGCTGGGGCTGCAGGTATCCCAGGTGCCGGAGGTGTGCCGGGGGCTGCAGGTGTGCCAGGGGCTGCAGGTGTGCTGGGGCTGCAGGTGTGCTGGGGGCTGTAGGTGTGCCAGGGTCCACAGGTGTGCTGGGGGCTGCAGGTGTGCTGGGGCTGCAGGTATGCCAGGTGCCAGGTGTGACAGGGGCTGCAGGTGTGCTGAGGGCCACAGGTGTGCCAGAGGCTGCAGGTGTGCTAGGGACTGCATCTGCCTGCCCACCGCTCCCAGAGGCACAAGCTCTCTTGCCCTGAGACAAGCTCTCGGGTCTCTAAGTCAAATCAGGCAGCCTCGTTTCCTAAGATGGGAGGCAGGGGTGGCGGGAGAGGCAAGATACTTGTCGCCCAAGTAGACTCACTTCTTACAAACTGGCTGCGAATGGCCAGCGAGGATGTTAGCAGCCTCGTCTTGAGAGAGAAGACTGCAAAGATCTCTTTGATTTTCACAGGCTGCAAACTTCTGCTTCCTGGGGCTCTAACATGGCAATACCTCATTTTATTGTTTTTTCTATAATGATTATGTTTACTTCTAATACATGCATGTATATATGTATACATACATATAGTTTAGAAATTCAGATAGTTCTACAAGGCTTATAAAAAATCGCAATGTGGTCGCATCCTACCACCCCTGAATCTTACCTCTACTGCTCCCCAGAGGGAACCACTGTCTGTGATTTTACTTCTACACCTTGTATTTGCATCCATCCTTCTAAATGATATATTTATAAAGCTGAGTCTTCTTGTTTTTGTTTTACAATTTGTTTTATTGTGGTAGCGTATGTATACCATACAATTTGCCATTTTAACTATTTTTAAGTCTACAATTCAGTGCCATTAATTACATTCACAATGTTGTGCTACTATCACTACTATCCATTTCCAAATTTTTTTCATGGCCCGAAACAGAAACTGCACCCATGAAGCACCCATAACTCCCACCCCCCTTCCTCCAGCCCTTAGTACCCTCTATTTCTTTCTGTGCCTCTGAATTTGCCTATTCTAGATAGTTCATCTAAGTGGAATGATACAACATTTGTATTTTGAAGTTTCATCCATGTTGCAGCACGTTCTGGTTTGCTAATGCTGCTGTTATGCAAAATACCAAAAATGGATTGGCCTTTATAAAGAGGATTTATTAGGTTACAAAGTTACAGTCCTAAGGCCATAAAAATGTCCACACCAAGGCATCAACAAGAGTTACCTTCACTGAAGAATGGCCAATGGTGTCTGGAACACCTCTGTCAGCTGGGAAGGCATGTGGCTGGCATCTGCAGGTCCTTTGCTCCCAGGTTCTGGTTTCAAAATGGCTTTCTCCAAAACGTCTCTGGGCTTCTGTCTTTACTCCTTTCTCTGAGCTCCTGTGCATCCTTGCTTCTTTATCCCAAGGTGTTTCTCTCTAAGCATCTGGGAGTCATATCTTAGCTTCTCTGGGGCAAACTCTGGGCTTCACCTCTTAGCCTGGCATTTCCAAACATCTTCCTGCCTGCATCTCCAGTGTCTCCAAGTGTCAGCGTCTGTGTCAGCTCTTGAGCTCTCTTAAGGACTCCAGTGAGCTAATCAAGACCTGCCCTGATTGGGTGGGGTCTACACCTGCATGGAAGTAACTCAGAGTTCTCACCAACAGTTGAGTGAGTCATATCTCCATGGAAACATTCAATCAAAAGGTCCCACCCTAATCAAGACTAAGAAGTCTGCCCCCACAAGATTGGATTAAAGAACATGGCTTTTCTGGGGCACATAATATATCCAAACCAGCACATAGCACCATGTATCAGAACTTCATTCCATCTTTTTTTTTTTTTTTTAAAGAAATTATCTACTGATTTGTTACTGCGGAAGATGAGGGTCTGGCTTTTTCCTCCTCTGCCACAGGTGCAGATATTCAGTTCCCAACAGAGATCATGTCTTTTTTCTAATCTCAGATGCAATTGGTTATAAGATGCATTATTTATGAATCACTACAAAAGAAAAAATGCTCCCAATTAAACTATGACACAATACTTTTTTTTTTTTTTACCACATTGACTATAAGATGCACTCTGATCTTCAAGATCTTAAGTTGTGAAAAAATGTGTATTTTAGAGTTTAATTAATTATGGGACATCACGATTTCTGAATAAATCACGGATCGGTATTTGCACTATTTTGAGTACGTACATATTGCTCGCAGGGTACTGTGATTACATTTCCACTCTTGTCATCTTTTCCCCTCCGAAGTTAATAATTGCCTTGTCTTTTTAATTACATGGTGTTTGGGTGTTTGCGAGTAATTCCTCCCAAAGCTCTCCTCAATGTGAACACACTGGGAATCTCCCAGCTGTATTCCCTCCCTCCAGGAGATGTGGGGGCATCCTCCCGGAGCTGCTTTCCTGCTCCGAACTCAGGGCTGGGTCTTCCTGGAGCCCGCTTCAGGGGCCAGCCCAGAACTTCCCTTCAGCAGTGTTATAGTTTCCTAGGCTGCTTAGAGCAAACACCATGAAATGGTTTGGCTTGAACAATGTGAATTTATTCACTTACAATTAGAGTCTGCAAAAATGTCCAAATCAAGTCATCAGCAAGGCGATGCTTTCTTCCCAGAGACTGGGAAGGCACATGGCAGTATCTGTGGGTCTCCTCCTTCTCTTCCGGGTTTTGTTGCTTTCAGCTTCTTGCTTCCATGGATTTCTCTTTCTCATTGTATCCATCCCATTTATAAAGGACTCCAGAAAGAGGATTAAGACCCATCCTGAATAAGGTGGGCTACACCTTAACTGAAGCACCTGTCAAAAGGTCCTATTTACAATGGATTAGATTTAAGAACATGCCTTTCTGGGGCACATACAGCTTCAAACCACCACAGCAGCATCCTGGGAATTCTCTTTCCTTCTCTCCTGTGTTTGGTCTTCTGTTCCTTGGAGTTCTTTTCTTTCTTTTTGGTTAATTCTTCGCTTTGTTGGAGCAAGTCCTCTAGTAGCTTCCTGCGAAAGAAGGAAGGAAAAGGTCTAGAGAATGTGTAAATGCCTTTATTCTCCTCTCACACTTGACATTGTAGATGTAGAATAGAGTTTTACTTTAAAATATTTTCCCAATGTCTCAAATGTCTGCTGATATATTGCTGGCACTAAAGTGATGTGTGCATAGGGGAAGCTTGTCGACTCGTGGACTCACTGCAGGGTGCTTCTGCTGTGGCCTGGCTGTTTCACAGCTTTTGGAGCTTGAGTAAATTCATTTGTGATCTTGGTCCCACGATTTTATTTCCTTTGGAAGGCTTTACATGTCTGAGTCCCCCATCCTCTTGCTAAGGGAAGTTTTGAGAAGGGAGTATGAAGACGCCCCTGATGATCCCTCCTTGGGTAATCCCCTCCCCAACAGAAACAACTGGATGCCATTTCCAAGATCAGTTTATTAAAGACACTGTGGCTTCCATCCTGGGGGCTTTCTCTCCAGTCTCCATCTCTCTCTTGGATCAGTTATTCTGGAAGCCAGTGGTCATGTCCTGGGACACTCAGGCAGACTCTGGAGAGGCCTGGGAGGCAAGGACCTAGAGTATATGGCCAACAGGCAGTGAGGAACTGAGGCTGCAAACAATTCCACGAATGCACTAGGTGGGAATCTGCAGCTCCCGTCAAGCCTCCAGCTCTTGGAGGCGACTGCAGACCTTGCCTGACTACAACCGCATGAGGGAACCTGGGTCAGAACCACTCAGCGAAGCTACTCACAGCTTTCTCATCCTCGGGAACTGTGAGAGATAATAAATGTTTCTTGTTTTAAGTTTCTGAGTTTGGGGATAACTTGTTATGCAGCAGCAGGTAACAAATACACAGAGGCAATGCTGTATGTGTTTCCACTCCCCTTTCCTTCTCGAGAGGAGCCCTCCTTAATTCTGTAGGAAAGCTGCCTGTGTCCCCAGTTGGAGGGGTCGGGGCATCTTCATTTCCTTTGCTAGACTGGGGATACTGGTATTTTAAATTAGATGTAGAAGCATATTTCTCTTACATTCATTGTTACACATTTGTAAATGCTTGTAGCTAAATATTGGTATCTATCCTTGTCTCTCCACTGCAAAAAATAAATTATTAAAATAGAATTATTGGATTAAAGCATTTTGCCTTTTTAAAGCTTCTGATACATATTGCAAAATTGCCTTCCAAAGAGGTTTGCCAGTTAATACTCATTGAAACTTACTGGCGTCTCTATTTCCTCATACCCTTCCCAGCACTGAGTAATTATTTTTTATTTTTCTGGCCTGGTATCTAGATGAGAAATGCAAGGATTTCTGAAGAAGTACAGCTTACATTCAGAACTTGGCAGCAGCTTTGAGTGTGAGCAGACTCCACTATACCCCGGCCCCAATCAAGAGTGAGGGAATTGAAGCTATTTCTCCTAGATGATGCATACAGAAGATGTGCAGACAAGTGTTGGAAATCATATGCATGTATTCAGGATGTATGAAAGTCGGTCAGCCATAACATTTTCAAACGCTCTTAGCCCTGTAATTATACTTTTGAGAATTTAGCCTAAAGAAAAAATTCAGTGAAAGGAAAAAGGATATATATATGCACACTCAAAAAAGTTTCTTGTAGCATTACTTATATTAGGCAAACATTTAAACATTGAACAGAAGAGACATGGGCTTAAGAAACTGGGGTATATTTATTTGATGGAATATTATAGTGTTTTTACATTAGCAATTGTAAGTTAATGTAGAAACATAGGAAAATGTTAATGATATAATGTTCAGTGCAGGAGAAGGATATAACATTTTAAGTGTATTATGTTTAAAACTATTTACTGGTTTAATCCCCACAGACGAAGACTGGGAGGAAATATGAAAACCAAAAACAGTTGTGAGAGAGCATGACACCTCACATTTGGAAATTTTCTTCAAGGTCATTGTTGTGCACTGACGATGAAAAGTGCTGATTTCGAAAGGTGGGAAGAGGTTCCTATAAAGAGGCAAACGCATGTGTTACAGCGATAGTCCTGGAAAGTGCTTGGCCTCCGTGGGGCACGTTCCTCAGGAGGCGACGCTGAACGGGGGAAAGAACAAGGCTTCAGGGGGCACAGGGAACTGGGCTGGGAGCCAGGCTCCACGTCATTCCAGGAGAATGAGCCCAGGCAAGGTCTTTAACTTCCTACGCCTTGGTTTCCACAGCTGTGAAAGTGGACGTGTGACACCTAGTTGTGCAGTTGTTGGCGGAAGGGAACATGGTCACGTGTACTTGGGAGCTGGTCTGTAGAAGGTGATTAATGCTTGGTGACGGTTATAAAAATCTATGCTGCTCTTTCTCTGCCTTCATCTTTTCATAATCATTGATACTACAATAGAGAGAAGGAATTCTGCTTTAAAATGCATTTGCAAATATGTTGCTGTTTAATGGAAATGAGAGCAAATGGGACACTGGAGTGCGTGAGTAAAGGATCTCTTCTGCTGGACAGTTATACAAATAGGTTTAATAGTCTCTCTCCTGCTTCTCTAAGTGACTTAGCTGGAAATCTGGATTCTGGAGATAGCGTAGAAAATATCACAAGATCACAAACCTTCTGCTGTATACTTGAGGAATAAAACTGGTTATGATCAGGCGATGGCCAGAAAAAAAATGTTCAGAAATTTTTATTTTTACACAATATCTATCCCTGTGTTATTTTTTTAAAAAATCAGTCACACAGTTGATTTTTTTTTTAGCATATACTAAATTTTGGCTCTTGTCAGTCCAGTGGTTTGAAGTCAGCCCAGAAAGAGCAAGCTGTGCTGAATTTTGCTCTCTGCCACATCAACAAAATTTGCCAATTAAATTTGGATTTCTGGAATCTCCAGCATTAGTGAGGATTATAAAGCACAGAGAGAAAATTGCCTGCCTTAAAGATGCTGAGTAGACACACTCAGGGCCCACCTGATGTACAGAAACCTGTGAACTGAAAAATCCGATCTGAGTCTCCTTGGGGAAGACAGGCCAAGGAAGTGATGGCAATTTCCCAACCATAACCACCCTTTTCTTAGGGGAGAAACCTGGCAACTTGTTTTCGCCAAGTCCTTTCTGAAAGGTTCCTCATTATATTGAGATACCTTTCTCCTTTTCCTCTTCAAAAAAATCTTTCAGCAGTAACTGCAGCTCAAATAACTGGAGTTATTTCCACATTAAAATCCAGGCTTCATAGACCTTTATGGAGGCAGATTCGATTTCAAAGGAAACGTCTTTGGCTTGGTGTTCAGGGTTATACAGGGATCTGGGGAGTTCGTCTTCACTGCTCCTGTTGTCAGAGAAAAGGAAAGGCGAGATTTTCTCTGTAACCACCTTTCCCCCGCTCATCTGTCTTCTCTCCTACCCTGGAATTACAGAGACGGAAGTACCTTCCATGGCTGCTCCCACAGAGCCTCCTGAGGCAGGCTGGGCTCAAGGTCTTAAGTAAAACCTTCAAAACAGATGGTTGTTGATCACGGTTTTAAAGCTCCCCAGGGTCAGACATTCTGCAGCCTCCCTTGTTCACCGATTTCAGTGCTTGACCCTCTTTCATCTGGATAATTCCACCAAGTTACGTTCAAATGGAACCCACCACTCATCTTCTTTGCAAAAACTCACCATCCCCAATAAATCACCTACAAGTATGTCGCTTCAGTTTAAGTCTGCTGTAGAGAGAACTGGAGTTCAGGGGATAACAGTTTTTTAAAAATAGTGTAATTTAAGAGAGAGTTATGAATGCAAATGACTCCTATTCCTTTCCCTGCATGGGCCTTGTTTCAGTTTCCAGGGCTGCTCAAAGCAAGTATATGAAATGGGTTGGGTTAAACAAGGGGAATTTACTCACGGTTTTGAGGCCGGGAAACTATCCGAATCAAGGCATCCTCAAGGCGATGCTTTGTTCCTGAAGACCGGCTGCCGGCGATCCTGGGCTCCCCTGCTACACGGCTAAGCACATGGTGGTGTTGGCTGGTCTCTCCCGTCTCTTTCCAGGTTTCATTGATTTCAGTTTCTTTCTTCCTTGACTTTCTCTCTGTCTGTCTGAATTTCATTCTCTTATAAAGGACTCTAGTGATTGGATTAAGGCCTATCCTGACTGGGCTGGGCCACATACACCTTAACTGAAATAACCTCATCAAAAGGTCCTACTTACAGTGGGTTCACACCCACAGGAATGGATCAGATTTAAGAACATGCTTTTTTTCTGGGATACGTACAGCTTCAAACCACTGCAGGCCCCTGCAGGCCACTTTAGCAAGTCTCCTGCCTTCAGAAACCTCCAGGTAAGAGGCAGGTAAAAAGGTAAAATGACCCTTAGAGGTCAGTGTCCGTATGCTCATGTTTCCCCAAACTCTAGAGGACGAGCATCTGTGCTTTGCTCTTCTCCAGATGTTGACTTGGGAACGACATGTAATTCTCTCCTTCTGACAGCCCCCCACAGTGTTTAGAGCAAGGGTTGGCAGACTATGGCCCAGCAGCCAAATTTGGCCCACTGCCGAACCAAGAGTGGTTTTTATATTTTCAAGAGGTTGGAAAAAAAAACATCATAAGAGGAATACTTTTTCATGAAAATCATATGAAATTCAAAGGTCAGGTCAGTAAGTACAGTTGTATTGGGACACAGCCTTGCTCATTCATTTACATGTTATCTTTGGCTGCTTTCATGTTTCCACAAGAGCACTGAGGCGTTGGGCGGTCTTGCATAGCTGTGACAGACACCATCGAGTCCACAAAGCCTAAAACGTTTACTTTCTGGCCTGTCACAGAAAAAGTTTGCTGACCCCTGTCTTAAGGCTCCTCCTCCCTTTGGAATCCATCCTGCTTCCCCACAGGGAGGCGGGGAGCTGCCTCTCCTCACAAATGCTGGAAAGCACTGAAACCCAGACTGTGCCTCCTGGCCTGGTCTCGTTGGTGGGGTTGACCGGGGCAGGGGAGGCTCAGCCAAGTCACAGTTGGTGGGGAGAGGGGGTGTACAGGAAGGAGGGGGCCAGGACAGGGAGGGGTCCACTGTGGTCCCAGTTGTTTGCAGCAATCTTTAGACTGTGACATAATTAGAACTTGCTGTTTCTAGGCCGGGGTCTTCTTCTTCTGGAGAATTAGATCCAGTGGCACCTAGGGAGGAGGGAATCAAGCACAGCTCCTCCGGCTTGGCCTCACTTGGTGCCATGTGTGGAGATGGGAAAGGCTGGGAGGGACCAGGCTTGGGCAGGGAGAAGGAAGAATCCAGATTCCATTTTGGCATTATACTAAGTGAAATGAACCACATATAAAAGACTGAATATTGTATGATTGCACTTCCATGAAATACCTAGATTAGGCAGATTCATAGAGGAAAAAGGTAGATTAGAGGTTACCAGGGGCTGGGGTGGGGGGAGGGGGAATGGGGCGCTAATGTTCAATGAGTACAGAGTCATGAGCAATGAGAAGGTTTTGGCCATGGAAGATGGTAGCACCACATTGTGTATATAATTAACGCCATTAAAATTTTATACTTAAAAATGGCTCAAATGGCAAATTTTATGGTATATATCTATTACCACAATAAAAAAAATAGCTTAAGAAAATAAGTTCCGTTTTGGGTGGACCAAGTTGGTGACTTGTTTAAGATATCCAAGTTGAGGGGACAGTAGACGACTGGCTGCAGAGCCTGGGCTGGAAGCATGGATTGGGGGTCATCAGCTTACAGTGATACTGAAACCCGTGGTGGTGGATGTGATCACCAGAGAAATGAGTCTAGAGAGAAAAAGGGGAGGTCTGAGGACTAAGAAGAGACCCTTCAACATTTAGAAATCAGGCAGCGGGAGAAGAGCCCATGAGAACGGGATGCTGGGTCTTTTGACAACTGCTCTATCCTTAGCACTTAACATGGGACCTGGCCTACAGCACGTGCTTCATAAAAATGTGTGGACTGTATAAGTGAATTTGAATACCGATTAATTAGAATCTTCAGCTCTAAACATATTCCATCACAATAGCAATATCATGCTTGCATATTGTTTGCCTCTCCCTTTCTCTCTCTATTTTCTTTCTTTCTCATCCCACCTCTCCTTCCCTTTTCTTCTGTCTCCTTGTGTTCTCTGTCATGCGTTAAACCCAGTGGGGGCACCCAGGCCATGCCTGAGCTGGTAGATAATACCCTTCTGTTTATCTATATTAGTTGTTTTAAAAAAACGTTATGCTTGTTCCTACTGAAACTCACCCTCTCCTTGAGCTGTTTCTTGAGCTGGTTAAAGCTATCGACCTCAATTCCTACCTTCTTAGACTGATGCCTCACAACTTGGTGTGATCTGTGATCCCAATTAGGAATTTCTCAGTTACATCATTGGGTAAGGATAGATACACTCAGCACGGGCTCCAGCTCTGACACGAGTGAGATCACACAGGATTCTTCCAGGTTGTGGCTGAGTCATCGATAAACCATCTTTTTCGATGAGATTATTCAGCTTTCGGTGCCTGCACTTCAGAGAGAAAAGTCTGTTATTTCCTCTTTTCTAGTTGATATAAATTCGTTAGAGATGGAATCTAAGGTCATACTCCAGCACAGAGAGATTACATCTATTGCTCATTCCTTATCTACATGGCTCATCTATCGTGGAAGAAAATTCAATTGGTCTGCCAAGATTTCACCATCACAAGGCATTGAAGTGAGTGCAAATTTGTTGTTTGTTGTTGCAAGACTCACTCTTGACATGGACGAGAAGTGGACTTGGGTTTTGGCCTGCTTGGGAGTTGGATAGGGTGGGGCAGAGGAAACCAAACAGACTTAAGGCTTGGGGCCATACTTTTCAGGAGTCACTCCACATAGATTTTCTCATATAACATTCACAACAGCTTAGAGAGGTTGGTGTGATTGCCCGTTTTCCAGTAGAGGTAGAGAAGCTACGCAAGGCCATGCAGCTGGTGGGTGGCAGGGATAAGAGTTTGAACTTCACATCCTTCAGAGTTCACACTGACTCTCTGCAGCTATAAATGCTATGGTAACCTCTGATGGTTATCTTTAAATGCCTAAGGCTTCAAACATCACAGGGTACATATGACTTCAAAATTTATGATTCTGATCTCTAAGACCCAGTCTCCATCTCCCACTGCATCTTGGACATTTCCACTTGGATATCTTTCCTTGAGCTGTAGCTCCTTGAACTGTAGCTCAATCTTGAGCTGTAGCTCAACATGTGTGCTGGTTTGTATACATTATGTCCCCTAGAAAAAGTCATAGTCTTTAATGCAATCTTGTGGGGGCAGACATATTAGTGTTGCTTAGGTTAGAACCTATTGATTGTTTCCATGGAAATGTGACTCAATCAACTGTGGGCAAGATCTTTGGATAATTTCCATGGAGGTGTTACCCACCCATTCAGGGTGGGTCTGAATTAAATCACTGGAGCCATATAAAGAGTTCACAGACAGAAAGAGCTCAGAACAGCTTTAGCTGAGACAGACATTTTGAAGACGGCCATCGGAAACTGATGCAGACATTTTGGAGAATGCCATTTTGAAACACAACCTGGGAGCAAGTAGACACCAGCCACGTGCCTTCCCAGCTAACAGAGGTTTTCTGGATGCCAATGGCCTTTCTCCAGTGAAGGTACCTGTTCTAGTTTGCTAATGCTGCTGGAATGCAAAACACCAAAGATGGATTCGCTTTTATAAAAGGGGGTTTATTTGGTTACACAGTTTCAGTCTTAAGGCCATAAAGTGTCCAAGGTTGGGAACCTTCACTGGAGGATGGCCAATGGTGTCCGGAAAACCTGTTAGCTGGGAAGGCACATGGCTGGCATCTGCTCCAAGTTCTGGTTTCAAAATGGCTTTCTCCCAGGATGTTTCTCTCTAGGCTGCAGCTTCTCTCTAAAATGTCACTCTCAGTTGCTCTTGGGGTGTTTGTCCTCTCTTAGATTCTCTGGAGCAAAAGTCTGCTTTCAAAGGCCGTCTCCAAAATGTTTCTGTTAACTGCAGTTCCTCTCTCAGCACCTGTGCATTCTTCAAAGTGTCCCTCTTGGCTGTAGCAAGCTCAATCCTTTTGTGGGAACTTATGTAGTGCTCTAGTAAACTAATCAAGGCCCAAGCTGAATGGGCAGGGCCACACCTCCATGGAAACTATCCAACCAGAGTCATCACCCACAGTTGGGTGGGGTCGCATCTCCATGGAAACACTCAAAAGAATTACAGTCTAATCAACACTAATACATCTGCCCACACAAGATTACATCAAAGATAATGGCATTTTGGGGGACATAATACATTCAAACTGGCACAGTACCCTTTTGTTGTCTTACCTTGAACAGTTTATGTCTTTAAGACTGTAAGTTTGTAACCAAATAAACCCCTTTTATAAAAGCCAATCCATTCCTGGTGTTTTGCAAAATGGCAGCATTAGCAAACTGGAACAACATGTAAACTCAAATAATTATCCCCCCCCCCCTCCAAACCCAGACTGCCTCCCCTGACTGTCCTCTATTTAACATCATCCTTTCAATCTTCTAAAAAATTGGGTTATTTTCCAACTCCTCCCTGGGGATTATTTCTCTAAAATATCTCTTGCACTCATCTTCTGTTTCCATCCCGGAGATCACCATCTTTTTTTTCCCTTATCACCTAGGTCTTGGATTGCTATAACAGCTGAATACGTCTTTTTTGAGCTGTCACAGTGGAAGCACTGGTTCAACCCAGTTGCTTAAAACCGTGGCTCTTGACTTTGCATATTGGAATCACCTGGGAATTTAAGAAATGCTAAAAATTATCTATGGTTTTGGGCCCCCCTTTTTTCCTCAGTACCTCGGCATTACAGTGGCCATATCAGGAGTATTTGTATCTCAGACCAAGGATGTCTAAGGTTCTGGGGACCAGATGTAGCTCCCAGTTTTTTTAAGAGGTGTGACTTCAGAAGCACTCTTTCTCCTGGGCCTGGAAGAAAGCCAGCAAGCAAGCGTGACTGCCAATAAAAAGAGTCAGGTAGGTGAAAATTAGCATCCTTGCTCCCTCCACTTTCCAATGTGCCCTCGAAGGTATTTCTTCTATTTTGCAGTGACTTCCTTGGAGAATGGTACTCTTTGACCTTCCCACTAGAGGGCCATGCATCAGATGGGCTAGCCTCACCATTTAGATACTTTCTGACTCTACTTCCAGAGGACAGTTGCTTGGCAAATCCGCTGAATTAATCTAGATTGTAATGACCTACTGTAGCATTCCTTGATTGGGGTTCCACACAACACTAGTCCTATTAGGTGCTCCTCACCATGGCCACATAACTTTAAGAAATCTCCTGGAGATGCACTTTTAGCGTGTGAAAGGGCCAGTAAAGGTCTGAATTTGAATTTTTGTTTAACCTAGTTTATTCTATTATTTTCCAAATGTATTTGACAACAGAACCCTTTTATCCTCAAGCACCTATTCCGATGAAGCTAAAATAGCAATGCTTATGGGATGCATCACGTGGTCAGAGATGTTGAAACATGAGAAAAATGGCCATGGTGATCGTTGTGTCATTGGTTGTAAGAAACATCCTGATTTCAGAGACGTTAAAACGTGAAAGATTGTGCATCTAGGTCTCAAATCCAGTAATCCACGTAACTTCTCTTGGGACTAGTTTTGTGGAACACACTGTGGGGACCCCTGGGCAAGACAGCTCTATCTTAACAGGGATGTTCTGGTATCGATTTGCTCCCCAGGCAGAACATGGGCAGGACAGGGAGGGGAGGCATCTGGGGGAGAAGGGGATCCAGCAGCCGACACTGCTCTATTTCCAGGAGGACTGGCCTCGAAAGGAAGGGCCAATGTCTTCCTTGTTGGCTGGGCTCTGACTGGGGGAAGCACGCGATAGCCCCCTAAGTGGAGAGAAGAATGGCAAACTCCAGGAGAAAACTGCCCACCTGCCTGGCTTCCTAACACTGAGAGGGAGAGAGAGCCTCCGACATGCCCAATGAGGCACATCATGGAACAACACGGTGTGCGTCTTTTGTAGTCGAGTGGCTGGGGTGGCAGTCTGGGGAGGGGGCCGATGGGGAGGGTCTTAAATACAGCTCTGCCCTAGTCCAGCTGTGTGAACTTTGGTGACTTTCTTAATCTACCTGAGCCTCAGCTTCTTAATATGTAAGTAGAACTACATAAAGGTAACCATCAGATAGGTGACATAAGACATCTTGTGTCTTATGGGACAGAAAACTGACTGTGATGCTTTAGCTGAGTAAGGCTTTCTTTTTCTCACACCTGGTAGGAAGCCCAGAGGGCGGCCTTTCAGGGAGGGTGGTTGACAGCAGGTTGGTGACCCTGCATCCCAGCCGGCATCCTTCTCCCTGCTGGGTGTCCTCAGTGGGAGGCATCCATCTTCATGTTTGTCTCCTTGTGGCTACAAGATGCATCTAACTCTGCATTCCCGGCAGGAAAAAGGAAGGGAAGGAAGAAGTACGTGGAAAGCAAAAGTGTCCCCAGAAATCCCTAGCAGCTTCCAGTGACAGCCCACGGGTCCGAGCCCTGCCACACAGGCACCGCTCGCTGCAACAGAGTCTGAGAAGGCAGGCGTCAGTGGGCGCTTTGCCATCCTGAACAAGATTGGGATTTGTTCGAGAGAAAGAAGGCAAATGTGGCACCTGCCACGCAGGTGACCTCGGCGCTGTGGGAGGTACGGAGGAGATAACACGTAGGAAGGGGCCCAGCATCAAGCCTGGCAGACGACACCTGTGCCAAACCCTCTTCTTCCTTCCACACCTCCCGCGGCAGAGACTTCTCCTCCCCCTCCTTCACATCTGGAGCAGGTGTTGTACCTGGTGGTTGTACCACAAGGTGCATGTGATCCAGAGGGAGTCAGAAACTTGGTGGTGATACCTTGGCTCCAGCGAACACAGGGGAAGAATGGAGGACATTTTGCAACAGGAGGTGCTGGGTGGACACCAATTTGTAACTGGGATACAGAGCAGGACTGAGGCAGTATTCCACGTCTGCTGGAGAAGGCCAGTGCTTCCCTGACTACCCCAGTGGAAGTGCTCCCTTCTCTCCTGGATGCCTGGGGGGATGGCTGCAAAGCTGATTTGGATGGCTTTACGGCTTCTTTTATTGTTATTTTTATGCATTTACATCTTGTGTCTTCAACCACACCATCAAGTTTTATCTTTATCTTTGTTTATCTTTGTCTGCTGCAGGCCCCTCTCCCCCCACCTCCCCAATCCTCCCAATAGTTCAGAGCCTTCAGGAGCAAGGCAGGGAACCAGGCAAGCCGGGGTAAAAGAAGGCAGCACCCTGGAATGTGCACGTCACCTGCTCGGAAGCACAGGCATTTAAATTAAACAACCACCACCATCAGGAAATGGTCTTGCCCATCAATGGCAACAAACAGGACAAAAAGAAAATCAACAATTCATTTCGTGCCTCCTGATAGAAGTACCCACCTATGAAGAATTCTTGTCAAAAAAAACAAATCTCAAGCTGATCAAGCTTCTAGATATGATTGCTGGTTTCCTGGAAATAAAGGAGCCGAGGAACCTGTTAAATGGTAGGGCAGGAATGCTTTGTGGGAAAGCCAATAGGACAAAATGACTCAGTTTCTTCAACAAATTGATTGCAAGGAAAATAACATTGGAAGGAAAATCTTTAGATTAAAAGGGACTTAGGAGAGTGTTCAACCAGTTGCAATGCATATCTTGTTTGATTCCTGATTCAAACAAATTGTAGAAAACATTTGTGACAATTAGAGAAATTTGAACAATGACCTGATCAGGGAATTACTATTAGTTTTTAGGTGTGGTAATGATATTGTGGTTATGTTTTTGAATAAAGCCCTTATCTTTTAGCTACATATTGAAATAATTTAGAGATGAAATAATACGCTATTAGGGATTTGCTTCAAAATAACCCTGTATGTGTGGAGGGGAAATAAGACTAGCCAAGAACTGATCATTGTTGAATCTGAGTGACGGGTTCATCATCTTATTGTCTCTAAATTTAGCTTATGGGTTTTTTTTTGTTTGCTTGTTTTTGCATAAATAAATATTTATTTTGACCTAGTAATTATGCAACAATAAATTATTTAATGTGTTGACTAAATCAACGAACGAACAAACAAATGAACAAATATGGCAGAACGTTTGAAGTGGAGACTCAGAAAATGAAGATATTTGACTAACATCTTTATGTTCCACAACTTTCTCCCTTTGCCCCATCAAAACTCCTGTTCTTTCAACTTTCTTATTTTACTTTTAGTTTTAGTTTTTGGGTTTAACAACAGGAATTTATTGGCTCACAGTTTCAGAGGCTGGAAGGCTTACATCCTCCCTGTGTTGGTATCTTCTGGCTGGCTGGCCATCTTTGGGGTTCCTTGGCTTTCCCGCCACATGACAACGCACATGGCGGCATCTTCTTTCTCTTCCAGGTCCTGTTGACTTCCAGTTTCTGGCTGCTCCCTGCAGCTTCTTTGTTTTGTGTCCAGTTTCCTTGGCTTATAAGGACTTCAACCATTTTTGATTAAGGCCCACCTTCGTTTAGTTTGGGCACAGTTTAACTAATGTCTTTTTAAAATATATTTTTTTCTTTTATTGGATATATTTTGCCTATATTTGAAATGTTTGTAATTAAAAGTTAAAAAAGAAAAAAAAATCATTGGGCCTGCCAAAAAAAGCAATCCTCTGGCAGACAGAGAAGGATTTCCATGAGGCTGATGAAGCTTGTGCGTCAAGCCTTCTCACCAGCACAGGCCCCTTCCGGGAGAATTTTGCATTCATACTTTTTCTTAAATTTTTCTCCGAATTGTAAAAGCTTCAGGCCTCACAATACTTGGGATCTATCCTTGATGATAGGCAACCAATGGACTCCATTTTAAGTATATAATAAATGTTTGCCAACAAGATTTTTACAAACACTTTCTAATGAAGATTTTCAAATATAAACAAAAATACGCATGTAGTATAATGAACCTCAGGTACCCCTCCCCAGCTGAAGTTATCATGTTGCTCTGCTTCATCTTTCCTTTCTTCTTTCATCCTCCTCCCCCTTCAACCTCTCTTCCCTCTTCTTTGCCCCAAATAGCTTATATGTTTCTCCATTTTCTTTCATAACCACAATATCATTATCATGTCTAAAAAAATTAGCAATAGTTCTTTAATGCTATCTAAGACCCAACCCGTGTTCAAATTTCCCTAATTGTCTCAAAATGGTAGGGTTTTAAGCGAAGATCTCCAATTAATGTCAGAAATATGGAATAAGAGCCATTAATTAATTATCTCCCTTTTCCTATTAAATGTTAGTTTAAGTCACATGTTCTACCCCCATCCCAGGTGATACCGTATGAAAGTATTGACTGAACTTGACCTTTCTGTGACAATGTAATTGTGCTTGTAAAGTCAAAATAGTCGTATTTATCAATGGCCACTAAGGGCGAGTAAACAATAGGTGGTAGCCAGCTGTGCTGGTTTATATATATTATGTCCCCCAGAAAAAGCCATGTTCTTTAATGCAATCTTGTAGGGGCAGACATATTAGTGTTGATTAGGCTGGAACCTATTGATTGAGTGTTTCCATGGAGATGTGACTCAATCAACTGTGGGCAAGATCTTTGATTGGATAATTTCCCTGGAGGAAATTCAGGGTGTGTCTTAATTAAATCACTGGAGCCATATAAAACAGCTGACAAAAAGAAGGAATTCAGAGAAATGCAGCTGAGACAGACATTTTGAAGATGGCCATTGAAGCTGACACAGACATTTTGGAGAATGCCATTTTGAAATGCATCCTGGGAGTAAGCAGATGCCAGCCACATGCCTTCCTAGCTAACAGAGGTTTTCCGGGCACCCTTGGCCATCCTCCAGTGAAGGTACCCGATTGTTGATGCCTTACCTTGGACACTTTATGGCCTTAAGACTGCAACTTTGTAACCAAATACACCCTCTTTATAACAGCCAATCCATTTTTGGTATTTTGCATAATGGCAGCATTAGCAAACCAGAACACCAGCATTCTGCCTTCAGTGTGTGCCCTTTCATTCTAGCCCTGCTTCTCTGTAATTACCTAATGTTTCAGTGCAGGCTTAGCATGCTCTGTAGAACATATCAGGCAGAATTGAATGCATATTCTATGCCGCATGCTAGGCTTACTATATCTTCATAGTTTGCTAAGCATAATGAGGTTAAGGACCAATAAAACTGCAAGCTCATCCATGAAATCCTTGGGATAAAGGCAAGACGAAGGAGAGAGAAAATGCTCGTCAGATTTGAGATGGGTAGGTCTTCAGGGACCTTATAACCACACTGCCTCTGTGGCATACAGAGGGTAAAGTATGTATTGGAAATTATTCAGGAGAGAATTGACTCACATACTGGACACTTCACGAGCTTGTCCTGGAGAAGAGGGAGGATGGCACGTCTATCTCCGGTTGTTTCTGGGGGTGTGTGTATTTCAAGGTGAGTCAGTAAGTGAACAGGAAAACACTGAATGATACTTATTGGATCTGGAAAGAAGCTCAAGACCTTCTGAGATTATTTGGTTCAATGGTGGGTGATAAGAGGAGATGTTGATGCTGAGGACCACCAATTTCAAAGCAGGGAAGTAGTGCTTCCCAGAGGCAGGGGACATGCTGGGGCTGCAGGGAAAGGGGGTGAAAGAAGGTCATGATTTTCGAGGTGGATAAAATTCACATGAAAATGGTTGTGTTTGGGGGCACTCATATGACTTAGGTCTTTTTGCAAAAGATGGACTCAATGAAGTGACTGACAGAAAGGAGGCGGTGACAGTGGCTATGGGCATTGGAATTAAACGGGTAGTATCTGCCCAAAGCCTCTGAGTGGGATGATCATCTAATTCGTTGTGCAAATGGGGAAACAACAGCTCTAAAGCCTGTCTGTTCTGACAATTTGAATGCATGGCCACCCTGCCACTGACCCTCTGCCTCTGGCTGGAGATCCGTTTAAGGGTTCTCCACTGTTTCCACTGTGGACAGATGCTTGTTCTCTCCCTCTCAGGAACCTCCCGAGATATGCCCTCCTCTGGGTTTCTGTGGGAGCAGGTCAGAGCGGTGAACCTGCCAGGCTTTGAAACCAAAGGAGCAGAAGAGACGCATCCTTGGGCAACACTGAAACAATCATTAGTGATTTTGTCAGTTGAGGTTCTTGGATTCTCTTCTTTATGCTGTGGAATCTGAGAGAGACGTTTTACTTTGTCGTTTCCTAGAATCAAGGAACTAATGCCAACTAATACCAGCAAAATAACTTCTAAAATTTACAGGAAAATGCTTGCCCCAGAGCCCCTTAATTTCTTGAACCTGTGCTTAAAAAAATCTCCTGGTTTTAAAATTAATTCCTGTCTACAAATTAGGCTTTGGAAAAGTGTGGAGGAAGAACTTTTGCTACATTATTATTCAAGAAGTTCATGTGTAATTGCCAAGAACTGTCAAAGGTTGGAGATTTTAGCCCACTTTCAAGCTAATGAGTTAGTCTGCCAGTTTTGTTGACACTGGCGAGACGTGAGACTGCTGGATCAGAGAAGGACAGTCTATTCCTCACACAGCCAGGGCAGGTGAAGGGGGTGAGGGGGGGTCCCCTAGCCTCATTTCTCAGACAGTGAGGTGAAAAGGGTCTATTTTCCCACTTCAACCTCTTTTAAGTCTTTCTGGTCATCCCAGCTGGCACTTCTCTTGCTTTGTCTGCAAGATATATAGAAAGAAGAAAAAGCCCTTACGTCAACCAGCCCTAATTCCGAATGCCTTAACTATTCTCTTACTGCATAGAGCCGGCAGGAATCTCAAACACAAGTAAGTCCAACTTGTCCATTTAGATGCGTGGTGTTCCCTAGTCAGAAGAATATGGCAAATACTGAGTTTAAAAATTTAAATGGGTACAACCAGTTTGGAGAACTGATTGGCAGTTTCTTATAGAGTTAAACCTACCCATCCGATAGCCCAGCAATTCCATTCCCAGATGCTCACCAAGGAGAAAAGAAAATCCATATCCACAGAAAGACTTGAACAAGAACGCTCATACCAGCCTTATTCATAATAGTCGAAACCTGGAAATAACCCAAATGTCCATCAGAGGAGAATGGATAATCAAATTATGGTATATCTGTACAATGGAACACAGATCAGCAATTAAATAATAATTAATAAAACTACTAATATACATAATGACATCAATGAAACTCAAATCTCAGGTGAACAAAGGAAGCTAGACACACAGATAACACATGCTGCATGATTCGATTTTAGTAAAGTCCAAAACCCAGCAAACCCAATCTATAGTGATGAGTCAGACACTGATTACCTCTGAGAGGGCCATATGGGATTGACTAGAATGGGTATGGGACAGTTTCTGGGGTGGTGGAAATGTTCTATATCTTGTTTTGAGTGGTGATTAATTGAGTATTCCACTTGCAAATCTCATTGACCTGGACACTTAAGAGCTGTGTATCTGTTAATTATACATCAATTAAATTTTTTAAAAAGTTAAATGTATTTCTTTACTTTGGGACTTTTTGGAGGTTTTCATAAGCAAATATGCATTGTGAATCTCTCAGAGGAAAACACAATCTGTGGTGTTAAACACATTTAAGGAAGGAACACTTTTTGAAGGGGCATCCCCAGGAGCAGAAAACACTGTTCTGAGAGGAAATGAAGTTTTGGTCTGAATATTTACCTTAGTGCCTTTCTCTATGCTTACTGTTTTCTGTTGCTTACTTCCTTCTTTCTACCTGTCTACTCAATGTAAAGATGGACTGCTCGTGCCAACTCATGAGGCAATAAGCTGGTTGACTTTATGTGTCAACTTACCTGGGCTATGGCGTCCAGTTGCTTGGCCAAGCCCTAGACTAGTTGTTGCCATGAAGGTGTTTCATAGATGTGGTTAGCATCTCCCAGCAGTGGACTTTAAGTAAAGGAGATTATCTTTGATAAAGTGTGTGGGTCTTGCTGAATCTGTTGAAGGTCTTAAGAGTAAAAACTGAGGTCATCCAGAGAAGAATTTCTGCCTCAAGAACACAACATAAACTCCTGCTGAGTCTCCAGCCTGCCAGCCTACTCTACAGATTTCAGACTCTCCAACCTCTATGATACCATGAGCCAATTCCTTAAAATAAGTCTCCTAATACCTATAAATGTACATATCCCATTGGTTCTGCTTCTCTGGAGAACCCTGACGGATTCAGGCAGGATGATGACCACCCTCTGGTCCAGTTCTCCTGCCTTCCCGCTGCTAGACTGGAGCCTGCCGCAGGCACCTCCTCTCCCCCAGGCCACCAGCCAGCGCCTCCCATTGCCCCCCATTGCCCCCCATCAGTGGCAAGAGACAGTTGGGCAGAGGGAGTGTGGCCATGTGCTGTACTCGCAGGACTTGGCCCACGTCAGCCTCACAGTGCGCTAGTGCATAAGTTCACTCTTTTACAACCTTCATTTGCTCCTCAATGTATCTGTCACAGGACAAGTCTCCCAGGAAGGCACGATTCCTGCTTGAAGAGGAGACAGTCTCAGGAACATGACTTTTCAACAACATAGAACTGCAGCATTAGGGTGGTGCTACAGAACGGGATCCAGTCTCGCTTTGATCTGATTACTTCCCCTGCAAACAAGTGGGCTCCCTTTTTTTCCTAGGGGTTGGCTGAAGGCAAAGATGATAATACAATTGCCTGACATAAAAGGAGACTGACCACCTTGACCCAAAGGGGTAGCCATTGTAGCAGAAATGCCCTCTATGTCAGCAAAGGGGGTCCCAGAATGTAGGGGCTCTGGGGCTTGCCGGGACTTTGCTGCACATTTGTGGGGGCAGCATTTATATCCCAGAGTTCAGGTAGGAAGGAAATTCCAAAGCTGGTGCTTTGATGGAGGGGTGACAGAGATCTCTCAGTTCTGACCCTGATGCGTCCAATGGGGTTTTTTTTTTGTTTGTTGGGGAGAGGAAGGAGGTGGCCAGCTTTACAGATTGTGTAGAATAGAGGGCAGTCATATGAAATGCATCCTGGCTGCTTAGTCCTCGTTCAGTTCAAGCATCGTATACACTCTTTGCTTGAACTGGTAGCGGCACAGGTGGGGAGGTGAGATCAGCAATCAGTGTGCATCCAGCGGACATTCCCTGGCATTGACCATTGCCGTGACCTCGCTGACCACCTTCAGAAGCATTATTTAAAGACTCGAAGCTTCTTAGGGAGCACCACTTCTCAGGTAGTTGACTTTTTAAGAAATTAAAGTGCTGCAAAATTGATATTGTGTGGGCTTGTGTGGTTCAGGTAGAGTTCTATGTTTTCTAATATGCACAGAGAACCTTATAACCACAATGGGGATACAGAACAGTTTCATCACCAAAATCCCCCTTTGCTATCCCATTCTGATCACATCCTCAGCCCACCCCTGGCCCCTAGCACTCACTGATCTGTTCGCCATTGCTCTCGTCTCATCTCTATGAGAATGTCATATAAATGCGATCATTGCAATGCGTAATTGAGTCTGGCTTCTTTTGCGTGGGATAATGCATGTACAATCTATCTGAGTTGTGTGTTTTGATGTTCATTCCTTTTTCTTTCTCAGTAACCACTGTATGGAAGTACCACGATTTGTTTATTCACTCACCAATTAATGGATATTGGGGTTGTTCACTGTTTTCTGAGATTCTGAATAGAGCGGCTATAAAGTTTTCTGTATAGGTTTTTGTGTGAACATACGTTTTCATTTCTGTAGGGTAAATATCTGTAGGATTGCCAGTAAGTATACATTTAACTTCATAAGAAACTGCCAACCTGTTTTCCAGAGTGAGTGTAAAGTTATGCTCTCTTACCAGCAATGTATGAGAGTTCTAGTAATTCTGCATCGTCATTAGCACTTTCTTTTTTAGTCATTCTAAGAGGTGTACAGCGAATAGCTGTGGATTTATTTTTCATTTCCCTAGTGGCTAATGATGTTGAACATCTCTTCACATGCTTATTTGCCATCCCCAGATCCTCTTTGGAAAATTGTCTGTTCGAGTCTCTTGCTTATTTTAAGTTGGATTATGTGATTCCTTATTGTTAAGGTTTAAACAATTTTTTAACACTTTATATTTTGGAAAAATTTTAGATTTACACCAAAGTTGCAAAGATAATACAGAGAGTTCCTGTATACCTCTCACTGAGTTTCTGTTTCCCCTAATGCTATTATATTGCATTACTGTGGTATATCTGTTAAAATGAAGAAACTAACATTAGTACATTACTATTAACTACAGAATTTATTCAGATTTACTGGATTTTCCATTATTGTATTTTGTTGTTCCAGAATTGTCCAGGTTACCACGTTGCATTCATCTGTCATGTGTCCTCTGTCTCCCCTGGTCTGTGACAGTTTGTTCATCTTTCCTTGTTTGTCATGACTTGGGCAGTTTTGAGGAATACTGGTTTGGCATTTTGTAGAAGGTATTCTTGAGCTTTGAGAATTCTTTATGCAGTCTGGATACAAGTCCTTTGTTGGATATGTGATTTGCAAATATTTTCTCCCAGTCTGGAAGTCTCTTTTTATTCACTTAATCATGTCTTTCACAGAGGATTTTTCTGTAGTTTTCTGTTGTTTTAGTGTCTTTCTCTGGTTTTGATATCAGGATACTAATGACCTCATAAAATGAGTTGAGAACTATTCCCTCACCTTAGATTTTCCAGTAGAGATGGTATGGGTGTCATTTTGTCTTTAGTTGATTGGTGTAATTTGCTCGTGAAATCATCTGAGCCTGGATGTTTCTCTTTAAAAAGCTTTTAAACTATGAATTCAGTTTCTTTAGTAGTTATAGGATTATTCAGGTTAGCTATTTCACCTTAAGTGAGTTTTGATAGTCCGTGGCTGTGGCAGTTTGAAGCTGAACGTACCCCAGCAAATTACATTCTTAATCTAATCTATTCCTATGTATGTGAGCCCATTTTAAGCAGGATCTTTTGATGAGGTTACTTCAATTAAGGTGTGGCCAAGGCCAGTCAGGATGGGTCTTAATCCTCTTACTGGAGTCCTTTATAGACAGAGTGAAATTCAGACAGAGAAACCCAGAAAGAGTAGTCAGTGCTGAACCTCAGCTGAACAGAAAGAGAAGAGAGAGACCAGGAGATGCCACCATGTGCCTTGCCATGTGACAAGCTAAATATCAAAGATCGCCAGCAACTCACCCCAGAGCACCACAGTCTTCGTGAAGAAAGCATTGCCTCGATGACACCTTAATTTGTGAATGAATAAATTCCCATTGTTTACCCTGACCCATTTTATGGTATTTCCTCGAGCAGCCTAGGAAATTTAACAATGGTTTTCGAGAAGCTGGTCCCTTTTATCTAAGTTGTCAAATTTATGTGCGTAGATTTGTTTGTTACAATTCCTTATTTTCCTTAAATATCTACAGGGTCTGGTCTGAGATCCCCTTTTCATTTCTTGGTTGGCAATTTGTGTCTCCTCTCCTTTTTGATTTGTCAGTGTTGTTAGAGATTTATTAATGTTATCCAAATTCTTCAAAGAACCAGCCTTTTGTTGTATTGTTTTTCCTCTTTTTTTTTTTTTGCTTAGTTTTGTCAACTTCTGTTCTTTTTATTATTTCCTTCCTTCCTTCTTGCTTTGGGTCTATTTGGCTCTTCTTTTTCTAGTTTCTTAAGGTCATTGCATAGATTATTGATTTAAGTATTTAATGCTATAACCTTTACCTCTTGTTGGCTACATTACACAATTTCTGATATGCCATATTTTCATTTTACATGGTACAAAACATTTTATAATTTCCCTTGAGGCTGCCTCTTTGATACATGGATTAGAGGTATATTGTTTAATTTTTAAGTGTTTGATGATTGTCCTGTTATCTTTCTGTTACCGATTTTCTAGTTTAATTTCTCTTTTGTCAGAGAACATACTTTGTATGATTTCAGTTCTTTAAAAATTGTTAAGGTGTATGTTATGACCCAGGATATGGTCTCTTTTGGTAATCGTTCCATGTGGACTTAGATACGTATCCTGCGTTGTTGCACAGAGGGTTCTATAAATGATTAGATTCAGTAGGTTGATGGTGGTGTTCAGTTCTTCCATGTTTTTTTTCTGATTTTCGGTCAATTGATTCCATTGATTACCAAGAAAGGAATGCTGATATCTCCATCTATAACTGTGGATTCATCTATTTCCCCTTTCAGTTTTGACAGTTTTTGCATCATGTATGTTGAAGTTCTGTTGCTAGGTGTATTCACATTTAGCATTGTAAAGTTTTCATGGTGAATTGACCCTTTTAGCACTGTCCCTCTCTGTCCCTGGTGTTTTCTTTTCTCTGCAGTCTACTTTGTCTTATATTAATATAGCTGCTCTAGCTTTGTTTTGAGTAATGTTTGCATGGTATATCTTTTTCCATTCTTTTGCTTTTAACCTACATATATCATTATGTTTGAAGTGAGTCTCTCTATTTCCTGCCATTTAATTGGTGTGTCCAGATCATATACATTCAATGATCATATATATTTAATGCAATCATTGCTATTAGATTTAGGACTACCATTTTATTACTTATTTTCAGTTGTTTCCTCAGTTTTTCATTTTTCTCTTTCTTGCTTTGTTTTGAGTTATGTGAACTATTTTTAATATTCTATTTTAATTGATCTATTGTGATTTTTGACTATATCTCTGTTTAGGAATTTTAGTGGTTACTCTAGGGATCACGATATATGTACTTAACTTTTTACAGCCTACTTAGAATTGAAATTTTTCTATTTCAAGTAGACTATAGAAACATTATCACCAAATAGTTCTCTTCACTCTCCTTACTTTATGTTGTAGTTGTATGTTACATCAACATACACTGAAAACTCCATTAATCAATATTATAATTTTTGTTTTCACCAAAAACATATTTTAAAGAATTTAAAAGGAGAATAGTCCATGATATTTATACACGTATTTGCCTTTTATTTTGCTCTTTCTTCATGCCTGGTGTTCTAACTTTCCTGCTAGGATGGTTTCCCTTCTATCTGAAGAACTTCCTCTAGCAATTTTAGAGCATGTCTGCTGCCAACAAATTCTCTTATTTTTCCTTCGTCTTTGGATATTTTTAATTTCACCTTCCTTTCTGAAGGATGTTTTCTCAGGATGTAGAATTCTGGAGTGAGAATTATTTTCTTTTAGCACTTTAAAACTATTGTTCCACTGTCTTCTGGCCTCTAATTGTTTCAGATGAAGCAGGTGAGAAATTCTAGTCAGTCATTTTTTCTGTTCCCTATAAATAATGTGTCATTTTTCTCTGATCGCTTTCATGATTTTTTCTTTGTCTCTTGTTTTCAACAATTTGATTATGATGTTTCTGAGCATGAGTTCTTTGGTTTTTCTTGTTTGGGGTTTGCTGTGGTTGAATCTGTATGCCTTTTGCCAAACTTGGGAAGTTTCAGTCTTTATTTTTCAAATATTTTTCATACTATACGCTTTCTCCTGTCATTCTGGACTCTGATGGCACAAAGGTGAGACATCTTGCATTGTTCTACAGGACCCCGAGGTGCTGTTCGTTTCATTTTCAGTGTTTATTCTCTCTCTCTTGTTAATATTAGATAATTTCTATTGATCTATGTATTAGGTAGGATTCTCTATGGAACAGAACCCCCAGGAGATATCTGTAAATATCCCACAACTGTGGGAATGCACAAGTCCAAATTCTGTAGGGCAGGATGTTCAAGTCCAAATTACTTAGGGCAGGCAGCAAGCTGGCAACTCTGAAGAAAGTCTTCAGTGCACTCCCCAGGAGAGGCTGGCTGGTTGAAGAAGAGTGAAAGTTCTCTCTTCTCCCTTAAAAGTCTTCAGCTGATTGGATTAAATCCAACTGATTGTATTCTCTCATTGCAAAGACACACCCTTAGTTGATTGTGGATGTAATCAGCCACAGATGCAATCAACTGACACAAAATGTCCTTGCAGCAATGTTTAGGCCAGTGCCTGCTTGACCAGACAACTGGGCACCATCACCTGGCCAAGTTGACACATGAACCTAACCATAACAACCTATCTTCAAGTTCATTTGCTTTTCCTCCTATCACCTCCATTCTGGTTTTTAATTTTGGTTATTGTATTTTTCAGTTCTAAAATATTAATTTGGTTCTTCTTTTATATCTCCTATTTGTTTGCTGAGACTTGCTACCTTTTCATTCATTTCAAGAGTGTTCACTCTTACTTCTTGAAGTATTTTTGTAATAGCTTTAAAGTCTTGGTCAGATCATGACCACATTGGTGTCATCTTGGCATTAACATTCATTGGTTGTCTTTTCCCATATGAGCTGAGATTATCCTGATTTTTCATATGCTGAGTAGTTTTGGAATGTATCATGGACATTTTGAATATTATGCGATGAGATCCTGGGTCTTATTTAAATCCTCTAGAGAATGCTGATTTCTTTTCAAGCAGGCAATTGACATGATTCAGTTTAGGCTGCAAGATCTGACCAGCCTTCTGTTGGCTGTGGTTTCAATGTCAGTTCTTTTCTCAAAGACTGTGAAATGTTATTTGGATTTCTCCTGTATGTACTCCATCTCAGGGTCAGTCTTGGACCTAGATGGAGATGTCTCTGTTAGTTCAGTCTTCAGAGTATTTGGGATGATATTTACGATCAAATCCAAGCATGTGTATCACAGGTGTGAGCCAAAAATTAGTAAATAAATTCAAGGGTTTGTTTTCCCAAGTTCCTTCCCTTTCATGATCTCTGTGGTACTTCCCCATTTTCTTGGGTTCCCCTTTTTGATCCTCCAGCCAGAAAGTGTGGGCTTTATTTACTTTGCTCTTCTGTTTACTGACCCTGACTGTATCTATGTGCAGGGACAAGTGTTAGGAGGATACAGAGAGGAAAAATGCAATGGGCGACTTCCCCACCCTCTTGGAATCATCCTTCCTTTGATTAGAGAGGAAGGTGCCTGTGGGTCTTTGCAGCTGTCACCGTCACTCCCAGAAGACCACTTTCTCATGCCTTGAAACTGAATCAGAGGGCTCTCTCTGTCCATGCTGATGCCCACTTCTTGGTTTTGGGCTGCCTTGAGTCCTGTCTAGGGAATAATGGAGGGAACAAAAAAAAAAACGTATATTCACAGCCAGTTTGGCCGTCCTTCAAATTCTGGTCTTCGTTCCCATTCCACCTGCTACTGTTCACTTTTGAGGGTCCTGAGATAGCTGCTCCATGCATTCTGCGCAGGTATTAAAGCTGCAGTGAATGGGTGAAGCATGGGGGAGTGTACTTTCTCAGTCTCACCCAGAACTAGACTCTGTTCTTTGACTTTTGTCATAACTATCAAGATTTTTGTGTGCTGCCTTGGCTCCTTCTTACCTTGGCTAAGCCACTTGCCTCAACGTTGAACTTTGACCTCATTAATAAGCAGCTTTCCAGGCCTGGGACACAAACTTCCCCAGAGCCCCAAAGCAGGGTCTGTGGCCACCACCCATACCACCCATACTCCTCGCCCGGAAACCGCAGCTGGTCCCAAACAACAGGCTCACCATCCCCACCACCATCGGACCTCCAGTCCCTTTCCCTTTTCTCACTAATCCTTTAAGTGACCAATCCTTGACTCCTGCAGGAGATCTACTAACCTCCACTGTGGACCCCAATAAGGGCACCAGCCCATGGGTCCCTCCCCACCCACCGGTTGAGCCACTGGAGCTGACTGCGCTTCCCATCCAGCTCTCACGTCTGCCCCCGCCTTCTGGGACTGTGAGTAACAAATTATCTTTTCTCATGCACAATGACCTCAGTTTCCCATTGTATTGCACCTGACCTCCACCTGAACCCAAACTGAAAATCTGACTTAACTCATTGGAAACATCCCTTAGTCTGAGAATTGGAGACACTCCCCAGATGACAAAGTGGGATGAACGGGTCATCCTGGGAGTTTATGGTGGCAATTGTCAAATATGCAGTTTGCATATTTGTGTGTGTAGGAGTGCAAATTAAGTGCTGAGCACAGGCATCGCAGGCTATTACTGATGATACGAAGGCTCCAAGGAGGGGGCCCTCTCCAGCCAAACCCTGTCCCTGGCCGGAGCGGAGGGCACCATCCTAATTCTAGCCCACTGCCCGTCTGGAAGCAGTGCCTTCTCCGCCTGCTCAGCAGGGACAGTTACTGCAGTAGCAGCTGGTCTGCAGCTGTGTAACTAATGGCCTCATGAGCCCGTATAATATCCTGGACATGGAGCTGTAAGCCCTGCATCTCCTTGAAGATCCCTTCTGAAACCCACTTTTTTCTTTTTATCTATTTCTTCCCCCAGTCCTTCCTTATGGAGTAAGGCAACTTTGGAAGATAGTGATGAAATCTATATTGGCAGAAGTGGGGTGGGTGTGGTGTTTGTGTACAGAAATGAATTGCAGTCATGTTGCAAATGTTGTTATCTAGGCAGGGCGGTCTTTTGTGGGGAAAAAAAGCTGCAGTGCAGAAAACCCTGAATTGATAAATATATAGCTCTTGTTGCCAATGTCACCCAAGGGATAAACAGCTTGCCTGCCATAAAACCTTGTTAGTCCTGCCAGGTGAATGAAGGAATGTAAAGATTTGTAGCCCCGGTCTAACTAAAGCTATTATCTCAAGAATGTCTAAGTGCTGTGTAATAGGTCTATTTGAAGATTTCAATTTACCTTTAGTAGGTTTGCTTTCTTTTCCTCCACCAGAGAAGACATTCAGCCTGTTTTATTGTTTTGGATTCATTTTCAGGGGACTGAAACTATCATAGCCCACCTCCCCAAATAGTAAAAACACCACCCATTTGGGTGTTCTCCCCCTGCATGCATAATCTTAAGAGGGAGTTCAGTCTGTGTGGTGATGGGGTCCATTTTTGGTGGGCATACAAGTTGAATGGTAGTTGGCATGGTTGTGAATCTATTTGTAGTTGAAAAACATACCACAAATCTATGAAAAACTCAGAGTCTCTGGAAAAGTAACATCATAGTTGTAATCTTTTCCATATATATATATATATATATATATATATATATTTGGTGAGTATAAGAAATGCAAATTCTTTTGATGAATGTTTACTAAGTATTTCTGAATCCATGGTCGTGTATTAGGAACTGCAGCAGATTCAGAGAATATTCTAGATCCTTGCTCTCTCAGGGCTTGCAATCTGCTTGTGAAGATAAGATGCATTCAGATATGGCACTCTCTCAGTTATCCAGGTAAGAAGCCTTAGGGTGATCTTTGACATCACCGGTTCCTCCCTTTCCACATTCAACTGTTCGCAAAGTCCCCTTGATCCTATTTCCAAAATGGTTCTCAAATTTACTGTTTTCCTTGTCCTACCACAGCTGCCCTCTACCAGGCTATTCCTGACTTTTTCCTGGAATATAGCAATTTCTTCCTAACCAACCTCTAATCAAGTCACATTTCTGATCCCATTACTCCCTGACTCAAAAATCCTTCATGTTTCTTCATGATGTCCAGAATAAGGCCCAAATTCCCTAGCACGTGAGTCAGGCCCCACCATCTCACCTTAACTTCCTCATTCGTGTCTGGCTTCCCCTGCATCTGTAATAGCAGTTGTTGTCTCTTTTAGTTTGCTAAAGCTGCTGAAATGCAATACACCAGAAATGGACTGGCTTTTAACAATGGGGATTTATTAGGTTACAAATTACAATTCTAAGGACATGAAAAATGTCCAAATTAAGGCATCAGCAAGAAGATACCTTCTCTGAAGAAAGGCTGCTGGCATCTGGGCTTCCTCTGTCAGACGATAAGGCGCATGGCCAGTGTCTGTTGATCCTTCTCTCCCAGGTTTCGTTGCTTTCAAGTTCTGGCTCTTTCCATTTCTGTGGGTCCTTTCTTGCTTCTCTGGCTGTTGCTCTCTCTAAGCTCTCTCCAAATGTCTCTGCCTTTTATCCTCTCATAAAGGACTCCAGTAAAGGATTAAGCCCCAACTTGAATTGGCTAGCTTACATCTCAATTGAAACAACTCAATCAAAAGGTCCTACCCACAGGGGTGGATTGAAAGAATATGGTGTTTTCTGGGATACATAACAGCTTCAAACCAGCACATTGTCTGGGAAAGCCATTTATTTTCCCTACCCACGCCTTTGTTCTTGGTAGCCTTCTGTTCATACTTCTCTCCTTTCTTCTGCAAAGTAAATCATCTTTGTCCTTCAATACTCAGATCAATTGCTACTTCCCTGTGCAACCAGTCAGTGGCTATAGGTCCAATTTCCATTCTCCTGTAGCACTTGTTTAGATAACACTCATTCATTATTCATTCATTCATCTATTAGATTTACTCATTAAACAAAACCTTGGAAACCTTGGAAACTCATCCAGCACTACTGAAGTGTGCTCTGATGACAAAGACCTGGCGAAGGGAAAGTTTTGCCTGAGAATAGAGTGAAGGGGACAAAGCTTTGCAATGTCATTCATCTCTGTCACTTCACTGCTGTCTCAGTGTCCTCACCTAGATTGTAACAGCACCCAACTTTTCTCCTTGCTTCCAGTCTCTCCCACATGTGCCTGTCCTGCACCTATCTGTGCTCTTCTCCTAAAACATTCACTTTATTAAAGCTCTTCCCAATTAACAAACCTTCAGGGACACGGGGTAAGGCCAAGCTCTCCAGTCTGTCACATGAAGCGCTGAGCCTTGTGGCCTCTGCCCAGAACAGCTTTGCCAATCTTTCTCAGCTAATTTCCAACACAAACTGCCTGCCCTGATGAATGGCTCTATTTACTCACCTGACCTTCTTGCCTTCCCTCCTGCTGGAAAATCCCTTCACTTTCCCTTCCTATATTTCACGATCCAAGTGCAGTTCTTTATCGACTTCACGTACACAGTGAAGACTTGATTTTCTCAGCTTTTCTTCTCTCAATTTTTGTAGCTCTTATGGTCTGAGCTACTCGCTTTATGTATCATCATGAATTGTTTGGGATTTTTATTTAATGTTTCATGGGAATCTGTTCTCTCTCTTCAAACGGAGTATAAACTGAGGGCAGGATCCATGCTGCAGATACTTCCTGGATTTTAGGATTTTACAAAGTGAAATATGATACCTTAAATATGTAAATCAATAACTCACCAAGACTTTCCACATAAATAAACCCATAGATCTGCAAACACCCTGAGTCTTGTTTTGTATTTTAAAAATATGCTCAGTATTTTTATAGGTACTAAGGGAAATACGAAGTGCAATTATAATGACTGTGAATATGTATAATTGGTCCTCATTATTAGTGAATTCTGTATTTGCGAATTCACCTACTCGCTAAAACTTATTTATGACCCCAAAAGCAACAGTCGTGGTACTTTTGCAGTCATTTGTGGACCTCCACAGCACAGCAAAAAATTTGAGTCCCCAAGTGTCACATTCCCAGTTAAACAAAGTGGCAATCTACCTTCTTGTCTCGCCTCTCATACTATAAAGCATCCTTTTTTTGTGGTATATTTAGTGCCAGGTGTTTTGCATTTTTGCACTTTTTGTTGATGATCTTGCTGTTCAAATGCCCCCAAGTGTAGTGCTGCAGTGCTGTCCAGTGTTCTTAAGTGCAAGAAAACTGTGATGCACCTTACAGAGAAAATACGTGGTAGAAAAGCTTCAGTTAGGCACGAGTTGTAGTGCTGTTGGCGGTCAGTTCAAGGTGAATGAATCACATTAACTAAGTCAGCTTTAACTGGAAGTACACATACAAGTTACGTATTGATTGGTGATGATAATGTGTGTCCAGAGGCCTAACCCTGTATTTCCCCCCGGAGTGAGGGTTTAGTATCTGCTAATTCACTGTTGGTGGCGACTTCGTAGAATATATTAACTTCATAGAATATATTAACTCCTGCAAATCACAAGAATCAACTGAGTGCTTACTGCGGGCCAGGCAGCTCTTCAAGTGCTTTTCCCTGTCATGTTGGCTACAATCCTCCCAACAACCCAGGGAGACTGGTGCTGTAGTCGTCTCTATTTTACAGCCAGAGAAACCAAGGCACAGAGTGGTGAAAACCATTTGTCAAGGTCAAAGGGCCAGACCCCAGGCAGGTGGAACCCAGAGGTCGAGGGCCTAACGACAGAGCACACTGCCACCTCGCTCCCATAAGGAACACAGGATTATGGGCTTTGGTGAGGAACAGATAGCAGAATTGTAAGTAGAGGCCAGAAGGAAAAGGCCTTAAATATGATGTCAAGATTTTATGCCCGGGAGATGGTGCCGTCTGTGTTAATGAACTCAGGAGAAAGAAGAGTTCATTAACTGTAGAATCTATTGTTAAATCCTATTTCTTATGACATTAAGGAAGAAAATATGAAGTCTCCAATTTGATTGCTCTGTATTGGATAGGTATGATCTTTATTATTATTATTTCTAAGATGCCCTAACCAAAGTCTACACTTTGCTGAGGTTTTCATTAAAAATTTCTTTTCCAGATCTAGCAAATGCTTAATCTTTTCCCTTCAATAGTGTGAAATTCTCCCTGGGGGGTCCTAAGTTCTTTAAATATTTTAGATTTCTTCTGTTGGCTCTCCAGGAAGCCAATTTTGTCTCTAAGCCCTTGAGAGTAGTCCAGCTACATCTTTTGCACACTCACTGCCTCACAATAAAATGCTGCCTAATTACTGCCTTTGTGGAGTCCCAGAGGTGTGAGTTTTTGTCTCCAGGATATCACTGGGGACTATAAACTCTTCTCAGATAAGAGACAAACCTCTTCATTATTTAAATCCCTAGGTCTTGTACCAGAACCAGATTGCTTCCAGTCTTGTGAGAGAAGTGATCAAATGAAACAATGCAACTCATCTGGATAATTTCTAACTTGAACAGTTTAAGGGAATGTCCCTTTCTGGTGGGGCCCAGCTCTACAGGGAGATCCCCAAAAAGTCAGAGCCTTTTATTTATATTCTTTTTCATTTCTGCTAGGAGGAAGGGGGCTCAGAAGTGAATAGTTGAGGAAGTTTTACTTCCTTTCCTATAAAGACCCAAAGTCATGGGTCTAAATGGAGCTCTACTCTGAATTTTACCTGGATATTTTCTTCTGATAACAGCTTCTTTAAGAAACTTGAGCCAAATAGCTAAACCTATGTTTTTACTCAAAACTAAATACTTTTAATAGATAAATATTTCTCATTTATATTTATGAAGTACATTTTCATCCTATTTGGGTAACCCTAATTAGATAGAAACATTAATTTGCAATTGTGTTGGAATTGAATGGAAGAAGCTAATCTTAAATAACACATCATTTCCTTATTATCGGTGGGAAAAATTACAGGATTGACGTGCTTATCCTGAATAATTTTTTTTCTTTGAATTTAAAGGTGTTCAATGTTCTGATCACCACGACGTAGGGAAGTTACTGCGGAGTGTTTCTGAGAAGTGGCTCCTTGCAGAGGACTAGTGTCAGGGAGGGGGTGGTTTGCAGAGCTCAAGAGTCTCCTCTGCCTTCACCATCTTCGCCTCACACGTGCCCCACGCTCTCCTTCAGCAGCAGCAGCTCAGGAAGGACATGCCACATCTGTGGTGATGGGATTTTAGGATCTTTGTGGCTCAAGCTCAAGATCCGACTTCCAGATCTCTTTCCCAGATGACCTTGGCTTACGTACATCCTTCCCTGGAACAAATTGATGGATATTTTCAGAACCACAGAGCCAGATCCTTTTAAAACTGGGCTCTTTCAGCAGCCACGAAGACTCAGAACTGTTTCTGTAGCTGTATGTTTGAATTGTTTGGGGGAACTTTCAAAACTACTGATGTCCTGATCCTCCTCATTCCCCACCCCCCAGAGCAAAATTTCAGTTGCTCAAGGTGGAGCCTAGACATCTGTGTTTTTGGAGTTCTCCAGGTGATTCTGCTGTGCTACAACATTGAGCATCAGTGTTCTAAAGACCTTCGCCCCGCCTCTGGCGGCTGCGGTGCACCTTAGAGAGAGCAGTGACAGGGACATTTTAAGATGTAAATTTAGTGAATTGCCAAGATGAAAATCACCATCGAAGTAAAAAGTTCACAAGTATTACTCTCTTTTCTTACAAAAGATTGCTAACACCTGACATCAGTGTATCACCTTTTCCCTTGTAGAGCACGTGCCCACCTACCACCCATTTTGTCCTTACAAGCACCCCGTGAGGGAGAGAGGAAAGGTGTTCCGATGTACATTTTTTTTACAGGTTGGTAAACAAGGCTCAGAAAGGTTGAATGATGGGTACAGGATCACACAACTAAGTTGCTATCAGGGTTTGGGTTAGAATCCAGGTTTCTGGTAACAGATTGGCTTTACTGTAAATTAGAACCAAACAGTTCCAGCCCCTCACTCACGGCTGTGATCACAGGTGTCATTTAACCTCTCTGAACCTCAGTTTCTTCCTCCACGAAATGGGAGGTGGTACCTGTACCCACCTCACAGGTTGCTCTGAGGATCAAGTAAGGGATAAAGCATCTCATAGACGATAAAACCTGGTACAAATGTAAACTGTGGCTATGATGATTGACTAGAGGGAGAACACAGTGCTGTTAGAGGTCGGGTTATTTATAACGCTGTTATCCTGCTCTTAGGATTTAAAATTAAGCCCAAAACATAAATTGTTGCTTTCATCAGATGTTATTCTTTCTAATATAGTCTGCATCGGTTTTTGGCCTGGATTATTAGCTACCAGCAGAATTGACCTGAGCAGACGGGGCTTTCCAGGGTCAAAGAAGCATCTGAAAGGGGAACACGAAATCCATTTTGGATTCACACTCCCCTCCCCTGCTGCATTCCTGAATTTTCAGTCTCCTGAGAGCATCTGAAGCAGCTGTTGTATGTGTCCTCAACCACCCTTTAAGTCAGTAACATGCTCTATCACTCACTTTGGCTTCCTGGGACTATTTTGGAGGACATGGAATCAGTCAGTCATGGGAAACTTGATTAAATTACTTAAATGGCTCAACCCTGGACCTCACTGCTCGAGGGTGGACTTGGGTTAGCAGGGAAATGTCTGAGGGATGTCTGAAGTTTCTTTCCTAAATAAGGAATCAGTTAAGAGGTGGGAGGAAATAAGTGAGTTCTTTCAATCCCAAACTTGGAACACTTTCATCATTCAATCCTCTGCCAGTTAGACAGCGGATAGCACTTAGCGTTAGATAGAAAGACACTCCTTATTTACAAATGTGGGTCATTTTATACCTATTTTTTATTTAGCATTGTCAAGTTCCACTATATTTTTCATAATTCTCTCCAGCACAATGCTCTCTGACGGTAGATTTTCAATAAACGTTGTCAGGAACGTCTTTCTGTATGACATTCATTAATTTATTTAGTCGTATGAGAAACATTTATGAAGTTTTGACTTATGTCAGGCACTATAATAGAGTTGGGGAAACAAAACTGCAAAGACCTAGTCTCTCTTCTCAAGGAATTTATGGTTTAGCAGGGAGACAGATGATGAGGATTCAGCACCAGTGCTGGGAGGGTGGGAGGTGTAGGGTCCTACAGGGGCACAGGGAAAGGGGGCGAGAGGTGGGGAGAGGAATCTTACAATAGGGGAGAGTGGTTACAGGCAGAAGGAAGAGGTGTACAGGCATGGAGGCAGGAGCACGAGATGGCTGCAGTGTAGAGAGCAAGGAAAGTCAAGCAGGGGCCAGCCAGGGCTGTGTCCTGTAGGCCATCGTCTTCCATACCCATTGGTGGTTCTTGAATGACAATCAATGCAATAGAACAGAGAATATAGAGACTGAGTTTTGGTTCATGAGACTGGTGTATCAGTTATAGATATATGTTTGAGTGTCGGTGTGGGTGTACATATATATATATTTCTGCACTGAGTACAGAGGTTAATAGTAAAAAATCCTTCAACAGATTGCTGTAGACCAAAAGAGTCATTGAAGGGTTTGAACCAGAGGAGTGAAATGATAAGATTTTTATTTTAGCACAATTACTCTGGCCACAGTGTGTAGAATGGATTTGAGTGGTTGGAATGCAGCATGATGGAAGGTACTGGGGCAGCTGTTTTGTGCAATGAGGTAGAAGCCACATGTTGAGAATGGCAGACAACAAGATAGAAGGAGCTTGGGTCCCTGGTGGTTATGGAGCTGCCATAGCAGCCTCAGATTGCCTATCCAGAGTTTTAAGTGAGAGATAAATAAACCTGTAGTCTTATTTAGGTCTCTGGTTTTTTAGTGTAACCACAGGCTAACCAATGCCCATAACCATTGGACATGCTAGTGCTGGGCAGACTCTAAGATGGCTCTTAGTGATCCTCACCTCCTAGTACCCACAACCCTGTGTCATCCCCTCCCCTCAAGTATGGGGGGATCTTGGGACCCACTTCCAACAAACAGAATGTGGCAAAGGGGATGGGATGCCACTGCCACAAATACTTAAGATTCTGACTTCCATCTTGCTAGCAAGTATCACCCTTGGCGGCTTTGACAAATCATGCTGGAACTTTGTAGCTGCCCTACAGAGAAGCTCATATGGTGTGGAACTGAGGGCCTCTGACTGACAGCCAGCGGGGAACTGAGGCCCTCAGTGCAATGGACTGTAAGGAGCTAAGTCTTGCCAACAGTCACATGGCTTCCCTTCCCATTAAACTGTCCGATGAGACCCCATCCCTGGTCGATGGCCATGACTGCAGCCGTAAGAGACACTCCGAAGTGGAGGATGCAGCTAAGCTGCACCCGGATTCCCGATCCAGAGAAACTGCAAGATAATAAATGTGTGTGGCTTTAGGCCTGTAAGTTTGCAGTAATTTGTTATGCAGCAGTAGTTAACTAATACACTGCCCAATTCCTCTTTGCCTCTCTCTTGGTTTCAGCCTCTTATCCCTGGCTTGACAGCACTCATAGCTGACACCCATGCCAAACCAAAATACACTTTCATACTTTCATAATCATCAGATAAGAAAAAAAAAGTTGGATAATTCCATGATATGGTGATGGAGGAACTCTTTTACCCTGCTGTGTGAGTATAGATTGACATAACCACTTTAGGGAACAATTTAGTAAAATCTAGGAAAATTGAAGATGCACGTGTTTTGCCACCCATCATTCTGCTTCTTGGCATCTACCTGACAAAACTTTTCATACATGTGCACAAGGAGATATCCAAGGGGGCTCGTGGTACCACGTTTAATATAATTAGCAAAGGTTGGAAACAAACAATATCCATGAATAGTAGGTGGATGAACTGTTAAATTAATATGACAGTTAAAGTGAATGATAAACCTACATTTATCAATATGGATAAACCTCAGAAATACAATAGTGAGCAGAAAAGGGAATCTCAAGAAAACACATAGTATAACATTTATACAAAGCTTGAAAACCTGCAAGGCAAAATTATATAATGCTCAGACTATAGAGATATGTAGTAAGAATGAAAGCATGCATTGGAAAAATAACATCAAGATCAGGTGGGTACCAGGTGTTTGTTTATTTTGTGACTAATTTTTCGTATGCTTGAAATGTTAAAAAACACTCAAATGTTTTTTAAAAAATTTTTGATAAATAAAATTAAAAAAAAACCCACTCAAATGGCTCTCTGTTGCAAAGGTGTAAATCCTGGCACAGATCGAGGAAGAAACATTACAAAACTTAGACAATTGCTGCTCTTACTTTATTTCATTTTAACTTCACTTGTGGATAGGAAGAACAGGAAACTGGTGAGTGGGGAAAGGGTCAGAGATGAGTCTGAATAAGGCAGTTAGAGTTTGTTATTTCAGTGGGTAGTTGCTCTGGTTTGCTAATGCTGCCATCATGCAAAATACCAGAAATGGATTGGCTCTTATAAAGGGGGTTTATTTGATTACAAATTCACAGTCTGAGGCCATGAAAATGTCCTGATTAAGGCATCAACACAAGTATACCTTCACTGAAGGAAGGCCAATGGTGTCCAGAAAACTTCTGTCAGCTGGGAAGGCACGTGGCTGGTGCTCCTCTCTCAGCTCCTGTGCATTCTCCAAAATGTTGCTCTTGGGGTGTTTTGTCCTTTCTTGGCTTTCCAGAGCAAACACTGGGCTAGCATCTCCAAAGCGTCAGCAGAAGTCTGCTTTCATCGGCCATCTCCAAAATGTCTCTCTCAGCTACTCTGAGCTCCTTCCGTTTGTGAGCTCTTTTATAGGACTCTAGTGATTAAATCAAGACCCACTCTGAATGGGCGGGGTCCATATCTCCGTGGAAATAATTTAATCAATTGTTTAGCCCACAGTTGATTGAGTCACATCTTCATGGAAACACTCAATCAAAAGATTCCAACCTAATCAACACTAATACATCTGACCCCATAAGATTGCATTAAAGAACATGGCATTTTGGGGGGCATAATACATCCAAACCGGCACAGTAGTGAAGATTTTTTTGAATCCTGAAGTTTGAGATGGAACTTGAGAAAGGAGCAAGACAGCCTGATGAACAGAGGGAGAGAATATCAAGGAGAATAATAGGATGATGAACAGTTTGCTTGGAAGAGCTAACTATTTAGGAATGATTCACATATGCCATCATTTATGATTTTATATCGTGTAGGCACACAAGACCTACAACGTACCAGAGAGACAAGAAAGAGGAAAAGAAATGGAATTTCTTCCCCAACCCCATCACCCTTAATTCTCTTATAAGAAGAGGCACAAGAAAAATAGGAAACGGAGGGATTCTAGGGATGCCTTGTGTCTTCTTGGAAGAGGAAAGCAGTGGTATTGCTCCTTTTTCACTCAGACTTCAAATGTTTTGTGGTTTGGGGTGCTTGGCATAGCATTGCCTTTCATGACTGGAAAACCCAATCACAAGCTGCTTTCCCTTTTTGACATGCCAACCTGCTTTGTAACATGCTCTTGATTCGCTAGAGATACTCTGTGTGCCAATGTTTGCCTGAGTAAGTCACACTGGTTGTGTATTCCTCTACAGAACGTTGTAAGGTCCTCAGACAGTTAGGTGAAAGGAGAAGTGTGGCCAGCACATCAGGGACCTGCAGTGTAGACCGATGACTTGCTGCATTACTCCAGACATCAGAGATGATGTTATATTCATTCATTGAATCTTGTACCCACAGTACTCCAGAGTGTTACACATCCACTTAACAGCCTGGGTTTTCTGTTCATATTTCTAAATTAGTGTTAAAAAAAGCTAAATCATAAGGAGAATCCCCATAGACTACTGCCAAGAGGTTTTGTGTTTATTTTGGCAAACACAGGAAACATTTGGAATTCCTAAAATGTGGAGCAGTTCTTTTCATTAGGAATATGTGATTAAGTGAGGCTGGCCTAATAGGTGTGGTCTTTAAAGGAAGTCTCGCTTCTGATGGGAGAGCTGAAGCCTACGTAGATTGTGCATGAATAAAATAGGGCAAAAGCCTCTATTACCTCTTCATATTACCTGCAAGAACCGGTAGCATCAGGGAGACAAAATTGACAGCCTGAAAATCTATCCTTTCAATCCTTCCCTTTCACTGCCCAGTTCTGCTTCACTTTCTGCAGATTCTGGTGCTTCCTGGCTTTCTTCATCATGGCCTTTTTGCTTTTTCCCACTTCCTTAAAAAGGAGTGAAAACGTGTCAAGTGAGAAAGCTGAGTTTCCACATGTCTGAAGAGGTCAGGCTCCAGATGAATGCTTGGTATTCTGGACACACTCTTGCAGACAACCGCAGGCTCCTCGATGGTGACCCTCCCAGGCCAGGCCAGGCCCGGGTCTGACAAAAGAATGAATAGAATAAAGCTACTGCAATAGAACTGGGTCCTCCCCTTCCTGCCCCTGGAATTCCGAGCATCTCTACCTGTTAGCAATTGCCTCTCTCGGTGCTGATTATTTAAGAACAACCCCTGCCCCTGCTTCCTCTAAAACTTTTTAACTGTCACAGTAAGTAACAGATTTTACTTCACAGCCCAGTATACCTATTAGTCAGGATCCAGTCAGGAGGGAAAAAGAAACCAGGGTAAGTATTTCAACAGAGAGAATTTAGCTTAGGGAGTCAATGAAGCAGATGTTGGAGGACTGGAAAAGTAAACAGGGAACACTGAGGTAACACATCATTATGTAATGACTGCAAGAAGCAGCTACTGCCTCTAGGGCTGGAGACTAAAGAGAGGAGCCGGTCTGGTCATCAGAAGCTTGGAGGGGAGGCCTCGTGGAGCTGAGACCCAGACTTCCAAAGATGGAGCACAGCAACTGCTGTCGGTACCTCTGGAGCTTGGAGGGGCCCAGCAGAGATGCGACTCAGATCTCTGAGAAGGGCCTGGCTGATAGGGAACTCTGGGGTGGAGGGCGGGGAGCTTGAGGAGGCTGGCTCTAGAAGTGCATTAAGACGTGATCAGACAGGAAAGCCTCTGCCACCAGCCTAAAGGCCATTGCTGGGCGATTGCCAGGAATAGGAAGCCAACAGGAAGGAGCAAGTCCCTGTCTCCTCCTGCAGCCATGCACGCTCCCCCAAGTGCCTGTGACGACAAAGCAGAGAACAGAAGGGTAGCATCCAAACTGAAAGACAACAGCTAATACCTGCCTCACAATATTGCAATTCTGTGAGCATTTGGCACACTCAGAATTTCATTTCCTATTGCCTTCCATTCAGCTCTGCTTACCCTACTCTCATTTACCCAGGCACATTTTCAAAATAAAAAAGTTGGAAGAGACCCACCAAGTTGATTTCATGACCTAATAGGAGGTTGTGACCCACAGTTAAAAAAAAAAAACTGCTCTAGGAGATATTCTAGGACAGTGGATTGGGACCCAGGGCTACCTCCTTTCCCAACTGCTTCCAGAGCAACAGGGTCTTAGAGGAGTCACCTCCGAAGGTGTTCACTTGCTGAATACATGTGGTGGCCCACACTTTTCCAGAGACTTCTGGAATATTTATATTAAGAGGCTGCAAACGTCCTGGATAGCACTGTGTTCCAGTTTGCTAATGTTGCTGGAATGCAAAACACCAGAAATGGATTGGCTTTTATAAAAGAGGGTTTATTTGGTTACACAGTTACAGTCTTAAGGCTATAAAGTATCCAAGGTAATGCATCAACAATCGGGTACCTTCACTGGAGGATGGCTAATGGCGGCCGGAAAACCTCTGTTAGCTGGGAAGGCACGTGGCTGGTGTCTGCTTGCTCCTAGGTTGCGTTTCAAAACGGTGTTCTCCAGAATGTCTGCATCAGCTTCCAATGGCCGTCTTCAAAATGTCTGTCTCAGCTCCAGCTAGCTGTGAGCTCCTTCTGTCTGAGCTTATATAGTGCTCCAGTGAACTAATCAAGGCCTGCACTGAATGGGCGGGACTATGCCTCCATGGAAACCATCCAATCAGAGTTATCACCCACAGCTGGGTGAGTCACAACTCCATGGACACAACCCAATCCAAAGTTTCCAACTTAATCAACACTAATATGTCTGCCCCCACAAAACTGCATTTAAGAATACAGCTTTTGGCGGGACATAAAATATCCAAACTAGCACACACCACAAGGAGCACTCCAAGGGAGAGGAGGTTTTGCTAAGGAGAAAAATTAAAGATCCACCAATCAAATATATTTATTCTGTTTTTATTATGAATAAGGTATTATGAAGGTGTTCTGAAAAATACCCAGAAACGCACATCAGAGGATCTTGAAATCTAGAGAGGAGAAATGATGAAAGCCAATGAGAAACATTAAATGTTTCTCATACAAGGAGGTAAGGTTAGCTGTGAGTGATGGAGGCAGGAATTTCTGTGGGTATAGAGCAGGATGATTTGACTGCGAATAGGAATGGTCTGGAAAATTTCAGGTAGAGGGTGGGCCTTGAGTTAGTTTTCACAGAATAGGGAGAATTTAGATGGGGTTGGGGGATGGCATCCCAAGTGGAGAAAAAGTAGGAGTAATAGAACAAGGTAAGGAAGCTCAAGAATTTCAGCTCCTCTCTTAGCTCCTGTGTGCCCTTAGCATAGTATCAAGTACTTGGAGATCAAACCAGCAAAGGCAGTCTGAGCATCAACCAGAGCTGAGAGCTGAAACTTTGGAAATGGGGAGGGTGTAGAGATGAAGTCTTGGGAATCATGTCCTCATTTTAGGAGCAGGTAGAAGAGCTAGTGAATAACACAATGAAGTAGTGGTTGGGAAGCTCTGATGAGAACCAAGGTCATGGACCACTGTGCTGGTTTAGATATATTATGTCCCCCCAAAAGCCATATTCTTTAATGCAATATTGTGGGGGCAGAGTTATTAATCTTTTTGATCAGGGTGTGACCTCTGGATTGGATATTTCCATGGAGATTTGACCCCGTCCATTTAGGGTATGTCTTGATTAGCTTACTGGAGTCCTTTAAAGGGAGCTTTCACAGAGAGCAGAGAGATGAAAATGCTCTGGGATATGCTAAGCCAGGAGACCCAGACAGTTGCTGATGCTTTGAGATGCTAGCCCAGAGTTTGCTCTGGAAAAGCTAAGAGAGGACAAAATGCCCCAAGAGCAGCTGAGAGAGACTTTTGGAGAGATGCTTGGGAACTGAAAGAGATGCTCAGAGATGCTTGGAATTGAGGACAAAAGGACGTTTGGAGATGCTAAGCTAAGGATGCAAGGAAGCTGTGAGAGGAGCTGAACATAACCTGGGACCAGCAGTTGCCAGCCATGTGCCTTCCCAGCTGACAGAGGGGTTCTGGATGCCACCAGCCTTTCTTCAGCAAAGGTATCCTCTTGATGATGCCTAAGTTTGGACACTTATGGTGGTAGATCCATATTTGTAGCCAAATAAACCCCCTTTATAAAAGTCAATCCGTTTCTAGTATTTTGCATAACAGTAGCATTAGCAAATTGGAACACTCACTAAAGAGGGTTGGTCAGCCAAGTCACATGCTACAGAGGTCAAGAAGACTGAAACCCAGGGGAAAACCTCTGGCTTTGAACCAGGTGCACTAAGTCTCTTTAACAAGGGTGGTGGTTCTTGACCACACTGCCTGATGAGTGGGTTAATCTGTGCATTTACTTTCAGCTCTATCTTTTGGACTTGCCTAATGTGTTTAACTATCACCTGAACTGGTCCATAAGATCTGGTGAAAACAATAAACTAGAGTTTATTGACAGTCCTCATTCTTTCCTAGCTGTCCCTCGCCAGGCCAGGCATCTGAAGGCTGTGCTTCAGTGGCTTGTGCTCTTCTCTCAGGGCCTGTCCTCCTCCAGTTTACAGTAAAGCAGCTGCTTCCTTTTGCTGCTGTCATCCATTCACCTCAGATGGCTTGTCCTGCTGAGCTGATTCTCTGGCATCCTGGCTTCAAAACACAAGGAGGGCTGTGCATTTGGACGTTGCACTTGGAGACTTCTTCCTGGCTGTAGCCTGCACTGCGACCCTGGCCAACTGCCTTGCAAATACCAACACCTGGCTGCAAGGGAAACCAGATGAGGGAGAAATGATCAGGTAACCTATCTCCCTACTAGAGAAACATGTGTTCAGCTGATAGCACACAGGTATCATCTTCTCTATGAGTAAAGGAGAATCTATTTATGTGCTCATTATTTATGCAGAGTGACCAGATTGCCAAAGATGACAGGTCCAGGTGTTGCTTCTATAAGGGTGTCATTACTGCTTGATACTCAGCTTTTGTTTTGGACATTGTTTGAATGCTGTCATTTCTTCCCGTCAAACATAATTTCTCGACATTTCTCACTAGAATATGACAGGGTCAGTAATTTCTTTTCTTTCTTTTCCTATTTACTTCAATTTCTAGATCTCACTTTCCTCATCTGTAAAATCCGGAGACTGGACCAAGAGTATCTCTGTGATCTCTACAGCTTCAATGATGACTTATTTTTTAAAGTTTCTTTTTGAGGTAAATTTAAATAAAGTGAATTATACAAATCTTAAGGGTACCATTCCATGTGTATACAACCCTGTAACCTAAACCCTTAGCAAAATATAGAACGTCCATCACAACAGAAAATTCCCTTCTCAATTAAACCCGGTCCTCACCTTCACGCAACCACTCTTAAGCTATATCACCACGGTTTAAATAACTAATATTTAAAAGCTACTGCTAAACTCCAGGCTTTGTTTTTATAGTGCTTGTCAGTGTTGGCGCATTTATTTCAAGCAAGAACTAGGAGATAAAGATTATCTCCATTTTGCAGATGAAAATGTTGAGGATCAGAGCGCCTAACTTTTCCCCGGTTATCAGCCGACAGGTATAATGAGAACTAAGCAGTCGGTTTTTGAAGGCCTTAACCTGTTTATACTATACTGTTGCTCTGAGACCGGTAGAGCTCCAAATTCAAGAGAAAGCAATGCCACTTACAAGTCCTACAACCTCCTGACTACTCCTAAAGGCCGGATGCATTGCATCCTATTAAACGATTCGGTTCTATCCTACTCCTCAGGGAAGGAGGCGCGAAAGGTTGCATATTCTTTTTTATCGGTGAGAAAAGACACCCAGAGATGGTTTGGGTCGCAAAACAGGCCACCGGGGAAGAGGGTGCGGGGGAGGCCTGGAGCAGGGGTGTGGCCGGGCCGCAGAGGCCCAGGGTTCCTTCCTCTCGCGCCGCGGTGCTCTCCCCGCCGCCCCGCACCCGCGCGGGCTGCCACCCCTCCCGCGAGCTGACTCACGGCCCCGCGCTCCCCCCGCCGCCCCGCCCGCGGCTGCCATGGCAACCGTACGCCGCCGCCGCCGACTCTCACGCACGTCGCGAACTAACGGACTCCGCGGCGGCCTGCGCCCCACCCCCACCGGCAGCGCCGCCGGCTCGCCGACCCGCGGCATCCAGGTAAGGGGTCGCAGGGGCACGGGCGCGAGCGGAGGACAAGGCGGGGTGCCCAAGGCCGGCAGCCCCGCCCCGGTCGCTCCTCGCCTTCCAGGGACGCCGGGGCAGGGCGCAGTGCGGTTCTCCGGTTGCCGCGGGGAGGGGCGGAGTGGCCGCGCCCGGCTCGCGGGGCATCCTGGGGATTGTAGTCCGGCGGCTGCTCGGGCTGGCGGCCTGAGCGGAGGGACCTGGGCGGCCGGACTACAAAGCCCGGCGGCCCCGACCCCTGCGAAGGGCCGGTCCACTTGGAGCGGCCCGGGAGAAAGAAAATCTCTTTGTCCTGAGGGGGCTCGTGGGTGGTCGCGGAGCGGGGTTCTGTGCGCTGGGAAAGGGAAGTGGAGGTGAGCCTGGGGTTTCCCGCGCTGCTGTTTGGCACTCGCCCTGGGGAGTGTAGGGATGAGCCGCCTCCCAGGCTGCGGGGCTCGGGCCGCCGCGCCTCACCCCCCGGGTGCTGCCTTCGGTGCAGAACCGTATGTATGTCGCACCCTTGGTGGGAGGCCCGAGAAACGATGTTTTTAGTGGCAGCTCTCCTTTCCCTGCTACGTTTATTTCTAGGTGTTTAACCATGTTTATTCTAAGGTAGCTCAGAGACGTTTGACTATTAAACCCTTCAATTAAGAATTGCTCGAAGGGCAGTGGTTTAAAAGATTGAGTGTAGATGTAGATAAAAGAGTTCATCGCTGTTCCGTGATCGTGTCTGGTATTTTTTTTTTTTTTTTTTTTACCATGTTTAAATGTTTGCATTTTACTTATTAAGGCTCAGGGTTGTAAAATGAGCCCCCCTCTTTCCCCCAACAGCCTGATCACTGTCTACACATTTGGATTCCACTTCTTTTAAAGATTTGTTCAAGTACAAATGACTAGTAATTTCTAAAGCACAGACACCCCACCCCACCCTTCCTTTTTTTTTTTTTTTAGCATTGGTAGTAGTAATTATTTTCTTTGATCATTCCGCTTTTTTTTTTCTTCTTCCAGTTTCACAATTTCTCAGGAGCAAGTTTTAAGAATGAAAAATGGCATGCTCTGTTTTTTATGCTCTGGAACATCCTGAATCCCTAGAGTTGGCTCAGGGCCTAGTGGCCATGATGCTTTTCCAGATTTAGATAACCTACCTTGATCACCCTGTAATTTTCACTAGGTACATAACAATCCTAAAAATTTGGTATTTAATGTAGTATGTTGGGAAATTGTTGATAGTATTATATGCTTTTTTGTGGTTGCTCTTAGAAACAAGGACAGAACAGTAGGCCAGGAACACTGCAAAATTACTTTTCTGCCAATTAAAATGAACCTGACCTCTTTAAATAAAATAGCAATTTTGTGCAAGAGGGAGATGAAAAGTAGGTTTAGTAAGGCCTTTGGAGAAAGAAATTGAGGACTTAGTTTATAGTGTAGTGATTTCAAGTATTTCATGTATGCATTCACAGTTTGTTAAGAACCTGCTATGTGCCACACATTGTGCCAGGTGGTGGGAATAAAGAGATGAATGGAAGATAGCCTGTGTTCTGCATGGCCATTGGTGCCATTACTGTAGTGGGATATGTACAGATTGCTATAGCTTGGGTGGGAATGAATAGTAATACAGTGTTAATATTTATTGAATGCTTACTCTGTGTATGGCACTGTGCAGAGTATTTTCTATGCAGCCTCTTGTTTAATCCTCATGAAGTAGCTACTGTTACTTAGAGGCTTAGAGAGGGTACTTTGCCCAAAGTCGTAGCTGGTAAGACATGAATCTGGGATTTGAACCCAGCTGGGTCTAATGCTTGGGTCATGATCACAACCCCTGATGCCATTCTCTTTAAGTGGTAGAAAGATCCTGACTCTGTTTAAGGAGGTTAGGGGATGTTTCCAGTATGATGTGACATTTAACTTGGGTCAAAGAAGCTGAGTAAGCATTTCTTGGGAGAACATGAGAGCAGTCATTGTAGGCACGTGGTACAACATGAGCAAAGGATGGATTTAAAAATAGGTGTGTTGTGTTTTGGGAACCCTGGGTAGTTCTGTATAGCTGGACCCAAATCCTTGCAGGGTAGTTGGCGAGGCCAGGTCCTGATTCTTTCTTCAATATGAGGACATTGCTGAAGAATTTCAAGTAGAGTATGGGTATCATCAGGTTTGTATCTTAGAAAGATCACTGCAGCTCCAGTGTGTAGAATGGGCCTAGGAGATGAAAGATTAGAGTGGTGGTAGGAAACTAGTTTTAGGGGGAAACAAAGTCCAGGAGGGAAATGAAAAGGATCTGAACCAAGCAGGTAGATGACAGGAGGAGATGGATTTTAGAAATATTTAAGAGGTAGAATCCAGCATTCATAATAGGTTGGATATTGGGGGGCTAGAGAGATTTGGAACCCTAAGACGAATGATTCCTGGTTTCTGGCTAGGGTGACTGATGGGATTGTGAAGCCATCGACTGAGATGAGGAGTATCAGGTTTTTGTTGGGGCAAAAGGTAAAGATAAGTTAGTTTTGAGTATTTGTTCAAGGTGCCTATGAAAAATTTGGTGGGGGAGGGGGTAGCTAGTATGCTTTTGGGTTTGGACTTCAGGAGAGAAGTCAGGGTTGGAGAGAGGGGTTTGCATATATAAAAGTAATTGAACTTACAGTAGGAGTGGATCAGCTCACATAGGAATGTGAAGACATGAAAAAGGTAGTTTAAATATGGAACTCTTGGGTAGCAGCATCATTAAGAGGTGAATGTGTGTGTGTGTGTGTGTGTGTGTGTGTGCGTGCGTGCGTGCATGCATGCACATATGTGTGCATTTGGGGAAGAGGCCGTGTTTGAGAAGATGTGGAAAAAGAGCCAACAAAGGAGACTAAAGAGGTCAAGAGGCAGAGTAAGGAGAACTGGGAGAGAGTAGTATCAGACGACAAAGAGGAAAGTAAGCAGGGCATAGTCCATAGTATCAGGTACCTTGGAGAGGGCAAGTAAGGTAAAGATTGAGAAGTGTCCAAAAGTGAAGAAGAGAGGTAAAAAAAAAATCGTGTAGAAGAGGAAACAGTGAGTATAGGCTACTTTAAAAAAACTTACTATTATGAAAAACTTAAACATATACCACAGAAGAGAGAATAGAGTAACATCCCCAGGTACCCGTCACCTAGCTTCAAGAATGAACACAAAAGCTAGTTTTGTTTCATCTGTAACTGAGAAAGGAGGAAAAAAGTAAGAACGGACATGGATGTAGATATATCGGCAAACTGATACAAAGCTGGGAGAGTTCAAAGCCTATGTGATGGTCTCTAAGAGGTGGACTGGAATAAAGGTCATCTGAAAGAAATTTAGCTTAGGAATGAGGAAGGGTATTGATTTGGAATAGTCACTGTGGAAAGGGAACTGAGATAGAACAAGAATTGGTTCACTGAGAGTCCCAGCAGATATTAGAAATCAGTAATTTTCAGTGACAGCAAAACATGAGATTGGGTGATTTTTCTCCTTAAATTTTGATTGATTTTGCTTAAGGAAAAGCTTAAAATCCCAAGGAAACCAATACCTTAAAATTACTGAAGAGAATCCAAGCCAATAACTTATGATTGTATCATTCCTTAACAACCTTAGATTAATTCATTTAAAAAATAATTATTGTCTGTTTTGTGCAGATATAACACTAAAACTAGAAAAGCCCTTGCAGATCTTTCAAATTATTACTTTATACTTAATTGGCTGATCATTTGAGGGGTTTTCTTTTATAGAAAACATTTCTCCAAGTATCACTTAATAAATGTGGTGTAGTGAAAGGAGTCAGATGGGTTTCTTGTCTAATTCTAGAACTGCCACTTATCAGCCATGTAATCTTGGACAGGTGTCCAATCCTTTACCCTTAACCTCAAAAGAGGTATTAATTTTTATGGTCTATTTTATATGATTGTTGGGAAGATTAAACAGTTTAATGAAGGTAACCTCTAGGTGCTCAGTAACTGGAAGTTTGTCTCCATCCCTTCTTTTCTCTACTACTGATTTGGTTCTTTCTGACTGAGGCGGTGTTCTATAACTTTACCAGACCATATTAAGCCGGTAATCAGGAAGTAGTTATGTTACAAAATTATGGTTTGATCTATGAATGGGTTCATCAGTTATTCTTTCAAATAAGCCTTCCTTGAATGCTATAAAATGTTACTTTATAGACCATTAATAGTAACTTAACATGTCTTTGCCTTTTATGAAGTTTCATCTTCAAAGAAACAAGAAGTTCTCCTAGATGAGTTGAGATCCCAACAGCTCTAAAGTTCTTCAGTTCTCTATTTTATCTCATTTCTGGACTGTTACATATTATGATTTCACTATTTCAAATCCTCATTCTGGAAATAAATATTGCATTTTGTTGTTATGTCACTCTGCTTGCTATGCATTCTGGAGGAGCATCTGTTTATAAATGAAAACGTGTGTGTGTTGTGTATACACACACATTTTAATGTACTCAACATTATTTTAAACTTTTTCTCTCCATTGATAACTATACTTAGGCATGGTAGACAGTAAAATTATGCCATAGGATACCTAGTAAAGATCAGTACATAGGCATTTGCCACGTAAATTCAAGACATGTATTGTGAGAGTGGTTAAAACATGGAGTAGTTTTTCAAGGTAGGTTGCTTAATCTCCACTGAATGTCTTTAATTTTTTTTTCTTTTTTTTGCTATTTAGGTTTGATTATGGTCCTATTTAAAAACACAGAGTTGGGATAATTGACCTTTTAAGTCCCCTTTGAACTTCATTCTGTCCATTAGTAATTGTTAATCAAAAGCTCCTATTAAGCAGCCTATCAAAAAATGAGCTTTAGTTCGAAATCTTTATTCTTTCTAATCTTTTGGTATGAACATATTTTTATTAAACAGTTTTTACAGTTTTTATTCATGTTGAAGTATTGTGTTTGTTCCACTTACGTATATTTATTTATATATTTTAGCGCAGTTTTAGGTTTACAGAAAAGTCATGCAGAAAGTACATGAGTTTTCCTTCAGTATTGACATTTTGCATTAGTGTGGTACATTTTTTATAATTGATGAACCAGTATTATAATTATGTTGACTAAAGTTCATAGTTTACATTAGGGTTCACTCTTTGTGTTTGTCATGGTTAAGTTCATGTGTCAGCTTGGCTAGGTTATGGTGTTGTGTAGGTTGGTCAAGCAAGCACTGTCCTTTTGTTACTTGGAGTATTTTGTTGATTTAAATCATTAATAAATTGATTGCATCTGTGGCTCATTGTATCTACAATCAATGAAGGAGCTGGACTTCAGCAAGGAGAGGAGTCTCATCGAGTCAGTCAGAGGCCTTAAGGGGAGAACTGAGGATTTTACCAGCCAGAAAGAACAATTTCTGTCTTTATTTCGTCCAGCTATCTTTTCCTGAGGAATTCATCAAAACCTTCATTCGAGTTCCTAAATTGAGGCTTGCCCTACGAAATTCAGATTTACCATTCCCTGTGGTTGTGTGAGCCAATTCCTATAATACATCTCTTACTATTTAAGTACATGCATCCATCCATACATACATTTATGTAGATCCTATCAGTTCTGTTTCTCTGGAGAAACAGGACTAACACAGTTTTGTACAGTTCTGTGTTTTTAAAACAGTGTTTATTTTGGTACCTAAATATAACATAAAATTTCCCTTTTTAACCACTTACAAGTGTACAAGTCAATGGTATTGATTACGTTCATAATGTTGTACTACCATTACCACCATCCATTACCAAATTGTTTCCAGAGCTTCTGTTTCCCAAACAGAAACTCTGTAACCGTTAAGTATAAACTACTCATCCTCCCCACCCCGGGTTCTGCCCCTAGTGTTCTGTTGGACTCTGGAGTTTTAAAATAGTTGATTCAAGCGGTTCCTGCTGGTTTAATAGTTGTTTTGGTGGAGGGACTGGTTCCTGGAGCTTCCTCCGCTGCCATCTTCTCTCAGTTCTCTGTGTGGGTTTGTTTGTTGGTTGGTTTATTTACTTATTTATTTATTTACTACCTGGTCAGTGACTTATTTGAGTTACTGGTTCTAGAAATTTGAGATGAATCACCAGTGATGGTCATTTGTAGAGTAGTATTTTATACTATAAAGGTATCTACTTGGTTTTTCTTTTTTTAAAATCAGTTTTTTTTTAGATATATTCACATACAATACAGTCATCCACGGTGTGCAATCAGCTCTTCATGGTACCATCATATAGTTGTGCATTCATCATCCCAGTCAATTTTTGAGCATTTTTCTTACTCCAAAAAGAATGAAAATAAGAATAAAAATTAAAATAGAAAAGAACACCCAAAGCATTCTATCCCCCGTGTTCCACCCTGTTTTTCATTTAGTTTTTGTCCACATTTTTCTACTTGTCTGACACTGGATAAAGGGAGTGTGAGCCACAAGGATTTCACAATCACATGGTCACACCGTGTAAGCTATATAGTTATACGATCGTCTTCAAGAATCAAGGATACTGGGTTGCAATTGATAGTTATAGGTATTTCCTTCTATCTATTCCAATACACAAAAAACTACAAAGGGATATCTATGTAGCGCATAAGAATGCCCTCCAGAGTGACCTCTCAACTCCATTTGAGATCTCTAAGCCAGTGAATCGTTATTTTGTTTCATTTCGCTTTCCCTTTTTGGTCAAGAAGATTTTTTCAATCTGTTTGGGTTTATTTTTGAACTCTCAATTCTATTCCATTGATCTGTCTGTGCTTGTGCCAGTACCACACTGTTTTGATTATTGTAGCTTTGTAATAAGTTTTGAAATCAGGAAGTGTGAGTTTTGCAATTGTTCTTCTTTTTCAAGATTGTTTTGGCTACTAGGGGCCCCTTGTACATCCATATGAGTCTGGTAATTCGTCCTTCTGTTTCTGCAAAAGGGGCTGTGTTAATTTTGATTGGGATTGTGTCAAATCTGTACATCACTTTGGGTAGAATTGACAATATTGTTAAGTCTTCCAGTCCATGAATACAGGATATCTTTTCATTAATTTAGGTCTGCTTTAGTTTCTTTCAGCAATGTTTTGTAGTTTTCCATGTATAAATCATTTACGTCTGTTTTAGTTTCCCAACAACTAGAGCAAATACTACCCAGTGGGTTGGTTTAAAGAATGAGAATTTATTGGCTCACAGTTTTGTGGTCAAGAGAAGTCCCAAATTGAAACATCATCAAGGTGGTGCCTTTTTCCTTGAAGGCTGTGGTGTTCTGGGGCTGACTGCCAGCAAACCTTGGTCCTTGTCCCTTTTCTGTCATATGGCACTGCACATGGCAGCACCTTCTCTTTTCTCTTCTGGGGTCTGTTGACTTCCAGCTTCTGGTTGCTCCCTGTGGCTTTTCTTTGGGGCCTTCTCTATAAGCCTTCCAGTAGTGGGAATAAGACCCATCCTCATTCAGTTGGCCACACCTTAGCTAAAAATAACCTCATCAAAAGATACTGTTTATAATGGGTTCACACCCACAGGAATATATTAAGGTTAAGAACATCTTTTTTCTGGGGTACATACAGCTCCAAACTGCCACAGCAACCCAAAGAATAAAATTCTAGAATAAATTTAGCCAAGATTGTTGTGGTGACTTGGAGTTATGTATTCCAGAAAAACATGTTCTGAAATTTAATCCATTCCTGTGGGTGTGAACCCATTGGAGGCAAAACCTTTTGATGGGGTTACTTCAGTTAAGGTGTGGCCCACCTCAGTCAGGGTGGGTGTTAATCCTGTTACTGGAGTCCTTCATAAGAGGATGAAATTTAGGCACACACAGAAAGCCACAGGAAGCAAGAAGCTGAAATGCAACCTGGAAGAGAACAGGAGATGCCGCCACGTGCTTGCCACGTGACAGAGGAACCAAGGCTCGCCGGCAGCCAGCCCCCAAATCCCAGAGTCTTTGGAGAGAAAACATTGCCTTGATGATGCCTCGATTTGGATGTTTTCCCAGTTTCGAAACCATGAGTGAATACATGCCCGTTGTTTAAGCCCACCCATTTCATGGTATTTGCTTCAGCAGCCCAGGAAACTAAAACAGTTACTCTTGTTAAATGGAATTGATTTCTTGATTTCCTTTTTGATTGTTCACTGCTGGTATATAGAAACACCCCTGATTTTTGTGTGTTGGATCTTGTACCCTCCTACTTTGCTGATTTTAGTTATTAGCTCTGATAGCTTTTTTTGGCTTCTTCAGGACTTTACATATGTAGGATCATGTCATCTGTGAATAGAGAGAGTTTTACTTCTTCCTTTCCAATTTGTTTTATTTCTTTTTCTTGCGTCATTACTCTGGCTAGAACTTCAGCACAGTGTTCAACAGCAGTGGTGAAAGTGGGCATTAATTTGATTGATTTTTGAATGTAAAGCACCTTGAATTCTGGGGGATAAATTCCACTTGGTCATAAGGTATTATCTTTTTTTATACATTACTGGATTTGCTTTGGCAAAGCTGAGTTAATGATTTTTGCATCTATATTCATATGTAATTTTCTTTTTTCATAGTGTTTTCAGTTTTGAATTAGGGGAATACTGCCTTTATAATATAATAAAGTAGAAACTGCCTTTTGTATTTTCTGGGAGAGTTTTTTTTAGAATTGGTTTTATTTCTTCCTTAAAATGCTTGGTAGAATGCATTAGTAAAACTGTTTGTATCCAGAATTTGTTTTTGTGGGGAAGTTTTAAATTACAAATTTAATTTATTGATTGATACACAACTATTCAGGGTAACTACTGTATTTCTTCTTTAGTAAGCTTTGATATGTCATGGCTTCCGTAGAATCTGTCCATTTCATTAAGCCCTCTTTTGCCTGTTAATATCTCTAAGGTTTGTAGTGATAGTCTCTCTTTCATTCCTGATTTTGGTAAATTGTGTTTTTTTTCCTCTCCTTCCTGGTTTATATGACTGGAGGTTTATCAATTTTACTGCTCTTTCTAGAGAACCAGCATTTGGCTACATTGAATTTCTTTGTTTTTCTGTGTTCTGTTTCCTTGTTTTTTGCTCTTTATTATCTTCTTCCTTCTTCTTCTTTTTGGTTGAATTTACTTTTCTTTTCATAGTTTCTTAAGATGGAAACTGTTTTTATATGGCCCAAAAGCTAAGAATATTTTTTGATTTTGGAATGGTTCATAAAAATCAGAAGAATACTATTTCATGACTTGAAAATTCTGTGAAATTCCTATTTCAGCATCCGTAAGTAGTTTTCTTTGAACACAGCCATGCCTGTTTATGTACATCATTGTTTATGGCTGCTTTCCTGCTAGAATAGCAGAGTTGGGTAGTTGCTACAGAGTCTGTGTGACATTCTCATTGCTGTGCACTGCTGCTTGCTGCATTGTAATCACAGTGTTTCATATGCCATGCATATTGCAGAACTGATATTTTATTTTATTTTATTTCTTTACCAGTGTATATCCATCATGTCAAAACAAGAAAAGAAAAATGGACTTGGATGTTATGCTTGTAAGACAGTGGAGTGTGGATTATTTTTATTGAATTAGATGACAAGGCATTGTGTTTATTAGGCAATGACACTGTAGTTGTTCTGGAAAAAAAAGTATATATATATATATAAACATTGCCTGACTATGCACTAATCAGAATATTCCCAACTCATAGGAAAGCAATGATCAAAAAATTAGAAAATTTAAAAAGGAATATTATTGTCACAAAAATAACAAAGGAAAAGGAGGCTTCAACCAAAGTTAGTTTTTGTTTGCTCATTTGTTAGCTAAGCAAGGAAGCTGTTTACTGATGGTGAGTTAACTAAATCATGTTTGAGCAGCCAATGTTTTTGGAGAAAATAAACTGAAGACTATTAGCCTTTGGTGGTAACATCTGCTGAAAGAATTGTGACCTCAATAATCAATTAAAAAACAAGGTGAGTGAGTTTGAGTGGTTCCCTGCCTCTTTATGAGTCAACAGATACTATCAATACTGCTTAGTTGTTGTTTATTTGAGGAGTCAGTGCTGAGTTTGAAGTCACTGAAGAATTAACCTCTATGAATAGTCTACATTAAACAACCACAGGCAAGAATATCTCCAAAAAGTTAGGAACACTGGTGATATCATCAGTGTGGCAATGTTAACATCCCTTGAAGAAGCCTCCCCAGAAATTTAGCAAATAAAAGCACAGATTCCACTTGCTTAGAACTCTGGAGGACAAGAGAGACTGGAGAACAACTCCACAGAGACTGAGTCAAAGAAACAAAACCTCAGGAGAAGTCCATCCTGGACTGCCAGTCAGTTCCCGTTTCCCCTCCCCCTCACTCAGTCCCTGGTGGCTCGGGAGCCACACACAGGCAGCACAGCCGCTGGTCCCTCACTCTGTGGACAGAGGCTAAAGAGTGACTCACAGCATCGAGTTAAAACTCCACACATACCCAGGCACAGGGACCCAAGTTAGCAGAGACCCATGGTGAACACAAGCTGATGAGGAGTGCTGCCCCCATAAGAGCACTTGGAGTGGGGCTTGGGGAGAGACCGCCAGGGAAAGGCTGGTAAGAATTGTTGTGGCCAATCCAGTTCCAGTCGGCTGGACCACCTAAAGGCAAAATGGACTTCCCTGAAGTGACCCACATTTCTGGGTTAATCCCCATCTGGCTCCCTGGGGCGGAGTACTCTAAAGGGGAAGAAACTGGAGGCAAAAAAGTCTCACAGAGGGGGGAGGGGGAAACAGGGTGGGGAGATTAAACTGAACTGTTGTAGCATAGAATGGTTCCAAGAACTGAAAAGTATAAGGGAAATGGGGCACTGAGTGAGAGTGAAAATTTAAACAAATCACAGGAGCTGGGGAGAGAAGTCTGCACAAAAACAAGCAAAACAGATCAAGATTCCCAGAGAAGGAACAGAGAAAAGGAAGCTCTCTCATATAGGAGAAACAATTGCACAAGAAGTACAGTCTTAAAAATTGTACCACATATCCAGGGCAGGAATCAGAAGAAGAGCCGAGGAAATCTGAACAGTTAAACATGGGCTTTTCTAAAGGTCTAGAATAGGTTAGACCAAGCATCAAAGAAGAGCCTTAACACAAAGCTAATCAACATTAAAACCCTAGACAAGAGGGAGAAAAGGACCATCAGAGTTAACCCATCAAGAGAACCAGACATCAGTAATATGTCACAAGCCCTATTGAGAAACACATTAAAACTTCACAGGAGACTCAGAAGTTGGTACAACCAACCAAAGATGTTCAAACAAATCTCCTAAATCAGTTCAAGGAGATGAAGGAAAATATGCATAGGTAAAGGTTGTTAAGAAGACAATGTGTGACCATAATGAAGAATTTGAAAGTATAAAAAGAAACATAACAAATTATAGGGATGAAAGGCAAAATAGTAGAGATTAAAAATACACTAGAGGCATACAGCAGCAGATTGGAACAGGCAAAAGAAAGAATCAGTGAGCTAGAAGACAGGGCAATTGAAATTGTACAGTCAAGAAAAGATAGAGAAGAAAATAGAAAAAATTGAGCACTGTCTCAGAGATTTGAGTGATAGCATGAAGCACACAAACATACACACCATGGGTTTCCCAGAAGGCAAAGAAAAGGGAAAAGGGGCAAAAAGAATATTTGAGTAAATAATGGCCCAAAACTCCCCAACTCTTAGGAAAGATACAACATGTCCGAGAAGTGCAACATACTCCAAACAGACTAAATCCTAATAGACTTACTCTGTAACACATATAAATCAGAATGTCAAATGCCAAAGATAAAGAGAATTCTGAAAGCAGTGAGAGAAAAACAGCAAGGGATCCTCAGTAAGACTAAGTGCCAGTTTCTCATCAGAAACCATGGAGGCGAGAAGGCACTGGTATGGTACATTTAAGGTACTTAAAGAGAAAACCTACTAGTCCAAAGTTCTTTGTCTGGAAAAATTGTCCTTCAAAAATGAGGGGAAGTTTCAAATATTCACAGATAAACAGTAACTGAGAGAGTTTGTCAACAAGAGATCTGCCCTACAAGAATTACTAAAGGGAGCTTTGCAGGTTGAAAGGAAAAGACAGGGAGAGTGGCTTGGAGTAGTGTGAAGAAATGAAGGTCATCAGTATGGGTAGCTAAAAAGGTAATTGCAAAACCCCATAGTATCTCAGGAAGTTACCTCAGGAATTTACCTCAGGAAATTAAGTATAGAATTGCCATATGATCCAACAACCCCACTACTAGTTGTATACTCAGAAGAACTGAAAGCAGGGATGGGAACAGACATTTGCTCACTGATATTCATAGCATTATTTACAGTTGCCAAAAGATGGAAGCAATCTGAGTATCTGACGAATGGATAAACAAAATGTGTTATATACATACAATGAAATGTTATTCAGCTGTAAGAAGGAATGAGGTACTGAGGCCTGTGACATGGATGGATGAACCTTGAGGACATTATGCTGAGTGAATTAAGCCAGACATAAAAGGACAAATGCTGCATGATCTCACTGATACGAAATAATTATAATAAGCAAACTCATAGATATATGATAGATTGGGATAACGGAATGGGGTTGATGCTTAATTTACAAAATTTCCATTTAGGTTGATTGTAAAAGTTTGGAAGTGAATGATGGTGATGATTATTGTGAGTGTATATAGCAGCACTGAATTATGTATGTGAATGTGGTTGAAAGGGGAAGCTTTGGGTCATGTATATTACTAGAATGAAAGATTGGAAGATAAAAATGGGAATGTATAACACAGTGAACCCTGTTGTGGATGATGAACAAGGGTTAATAGTAAAAATATAAGAATGCTCTTTCATGAATTATAACAAATGTATAGCACTATTAGAAGGTTTTGGTAATAGGGTGGCATATGGAAAAAAAATACACCTGATGTAAACTTTGGACTATAATTAATTGTACTATTTCAGTATCCTTTCATCAGTTGTAACAAAGGTACCATCTGGATTGCCAAGTGTCAACAATTGGGTGGGGGGGTTTATGGGAACGTTGTACTTTTTTCATGACTTTTTCATAAACCTACAACTTCTTTAATAATTGTTTTAAAAATTATCTTAAGCGAAAGAAAACAAACACGAAGTACTACAAATTGTATGACTCCATTTATATGAAATGTAAATGTAAATACATCTATAGAGACAGAAGTAGATGAGTGGTTATGTAGGGCTGGGGAAGGAGAGAGAGATTTGAAAGGTATCTGCTAAGGTGTTTGGGCTTTTTCTTTTTTGGAGTAGTGAAAATGTTCTCAAATTGATTGTGCTGATGAAGGCACAACTCTGTGATTTTACTAAAAGCCAATGATTGTATGCTTTGGATGGATTGTATGGTTTGTGAAATTATCTTAATAAAACTGCCTTAAAAACCTCCTATTGAAGTATAGCCAACAGGAAATAGCGGGTGAATCTAGGTGAAGAGTATATGGAAACTCACTATATTAGTCTTCCAAATTTTCTGTAAGTTTCAATTTTTTTTCAAAACAAAAAGTGTTTTAAAAGTGATTCAATAGGGGAGACTCTAAGATGGCAGCATAGAGAGGAGTGGGAGCTAGTTAGTACCCCTGGAAGAACTAATAACCAGAACAACTAGTAAATAATCTGGAATAACTGGGGGGGGACAAACGTGACTGTCCACTCATCATACACCAACCTGAATTGGGAGGAATGCCTGAGATCACAGCATAAAATCTGTAGGTAAAGACTGTGGATCCAAGCCAGGAGCCCCCTCCCCCACGGCCCAAGCTGCAAAGCCTCATGGTGCTAGAGAGAAGCTCTCCCCCAGCAAGTGAATATAGCTCAGCTGAGCTACAGCGGGAGTTTTAATTAACAAACGTGGACAGCTCAATGCAAACTATGAATCTTCAAGAAGCAGACAGAGGCTTTGGATGACGACTGATCTTGGAGAGCTGGAGGGTGGCAGTGGACTGGCCCTGAAGGGGGCTTTCTGTCCCTTTTTCGGCTCAGTGGAGGAAGCCTCGGCCATTTTCAGTTCCCAGTGCTCTGACCCAGACAAGGGTGGAGACAGCACAGGCGGAGAGTCTATTCAAATGCTAATGACCTCTCCCTAGGGGGTTATATCTTCCTTCAGAGGTAAAAGGTGGGGCCCAGCTCTACGAACCGACTTCCATTCAGAACTGGACCCCAGAACCTGGGGGAAAACAGTCGTCGGCCACTTCTCCTTACACCAGTCTGGAGTTACAGGCTGGCAGGTGCTACCTGCTGGGCAGAAAAGCACAGTGACCTGAGATCTCACAGGGTTTACCATTTTCTAAGACACACCCTCAGGGAAACCGGATACTGAATATGTCTTCCTTCTGGAACCAGAGCCCATTTTGGTCTGGGAAAACCTGATTGGGGTAACCAAGGAAACCATGCCTGGACAACAGAAAACTACAACCTACACTAAGAAAAATGAAGTATGGCCCAGTCAAAGGAACAGACTTACACTTCAATTGAGATACATGAATTTAAACAACTAATACTAAATCAATTCAAAAAGTTTAGGGGAGATACAGCACAAGAGATGAACTGTATAATGAAAATACTGGATGTACATAAGGTAGAAATCAAAAGTTTGAAAAACCAACTGGCAGAATCTATGGAAATGAAAGGCACAATACGAGATGAAAGACACAATTGAAACACACAACAGTAGATCTCAAGAGACAGAAGAAAACACTCAGGAACTGGAGAACAAGGCACCTGAAAGCCTACACACAAAAGAACAGATAGGGAGAAGAAGGGAAAAATACGAGCAATGTCTCTGGGAACTTAAGGACAAAACGAAAAGCAGGAATGTACATGTCATTGTTGTCCCAGAAGGAGAAGAGAAGAGAAAAGGGTCAGGAGCAATAATAGAGGAAATAATCAATGAAAATTTCCCATCTCTTATGAAAGACATAAAATTATGGATCTAAGAAGTGCAGCGTTCCCCAAACAGAATAGATCTGAATAGGCCTACACCAAGACACTTTCAGATTATCAAATGTCAAAGATAAAGAGAGACTCCTGAAAGCAGCACAAGAAAAGTGATCCATCACATACAAAGGAAGCTTGATAAGACTACATGCAGATTTCTCAGTAGAAACCATGGAGGCAAGAAGGAAGTGGTGTGATATGTTTAAGATACTGAAAGAGAAAAACTGCTAACCAAGAATCCTATATCTGGCAAAACTGTCCTTCAAATATGAGGGAGAGCTTAAAATATTCTCAGACAAACAGACAATGACAGACTTTGTGAACAAGATACCTGCTCTACAGGAAACACTAAAGGAAGCACTGCAGACAGAAAGGAAAAGACAGAAGTGAGAGGTTTGGAAGATAGTAGCACAACAATGTAAGTACGCTGAACAAAGATGACTGTGAGTATGGTTGAAAGAGGAAGGTTGGGACAAAGTGGGACACCAGAACAAAAGACGAAAGATAAAGACTGGGACTGTATAACTCAGGGAAACCTAGGGTGCTCAACGGTTGTAATAAAAGGTACAAATATGTTTTTACCTGAGGTAGAACAAATGAATGTCAACATTGCAAGGTGTTAAAAATAGGGTGGGATTGGTGGGAAAGTATAATCAATGCAAACTAGAGATTATAGTTAACAGAAACATTGTATTATGCTTCCATTAATATACCAAAGGCAGTATCCTAAAGCTAAATGCATATGGGGGGTGGGGAATAGGGGAAGGGTATGGGACTCCTGGCATTGGTGATATTGTCTGACTATTCTACTTTAGATTAATGCTATTTTTCCTTTTGTTGCTTTCTAGCTGTCATGTTTTCTCCCTCTCTATCTCTCTCTCTTCTGTTTCATTTGTCTCTCTGCCTTCTTTGTCTCTTCCTCCTTGTTTGTGGAAGAAATGGAGATGTCCTTATATAGAGAGTGGCGATGGTGCTGAATACATAAATAGGTGACTATACAGGGAACCAACGATTATTTACTTGGGACAGAATGTATGGTGTGTGAACAAACTAGTCTTAAAAAAAAATGGGTTGATGAAGAAACCTTGAAGGCACTATATTGAGTGAAATAAGACAGAAATATAAAGGCAAATATTGCAGGGTCTTACTGATATGAACTAATTATAATATGTAAACTCATAGACATGAAATATAAGTTGCCAGGGGATAGAATGAGGCTAAAGAATGGGGAGCGGTTGCTTATTACGAGCAGAATGTTCAACTAGGGTGAACTTAAGCGTTTGGAAATGGGCAGAGGTGATGGTAGCATGTTGTGAGAATAACTAACTGCTGAAAGGCATGTGAAGGTGGTGGAAAGGGGAAGCTCAGAGTCATGTATGTCACCAGAAAGAAAGTTGGAGGTTAAAAGATGGGAATGTATAAAACAGTGAATCTTGTGGTGGACAATGTCCATGATTAACTGTACAAATATTAGAAATCTCTCTCACGAACTAGAACAAATGTATGGCATGATAACTAGAAGTTAATAATAAAGAGGATATAGGAAAAAAATATATATTGCAAACTACATGCTGCAGTTAGTAGTATTTAAACATTCTTTCATCAACAGTAACGAATGTATTATTCCAAAACTATGAATCAGTAATGGAGGGGGGGTGGTTAGGGGTATGGGAGGATTTGAGTTTCATTGTTTTGTCTTTATTTCATTTCTGGAGTAATGAAAATGTTCTAAAAATTGAAAAAAAATAATTGTGATGATGGATGCACAGCTGTATGATGATACCATGGGCAATTGATTGTACACTTTGGATCTTTGGATAGTTGTATGGTATGTGAACAATCTCAGCAAAAAAAATATAAAAAATGATTCAATAAATCATTTCTTTTCATACCCCCCCCCGAAAAAAAAAATCAAAGTTAGGAACTAAAACTAATTTAGTTCTGCCCAAACTGGAATCTGTCTGTTAAGATGTGTTACAGTTGACAGTGGTAAAAAAAATATGTGTGGAACACATAGTCAACACCTGTAAAAAATGTAAGATGTTTAAAGCCCATAGTAATTAATTGTTTTATTTATCAGCAGATATTTTGCAGTGTTTATTTGACTCTATCATGTGATATGAATCAGTTACGTCAACAGTTTGAACTTCATTTGCTCTTGTGGATTTAACTATTGTCAGTGTCATGAATTTCTGTCAGAAATAGAAGCTGAGTATCCTGACTTGACTTACCGCATAGAAATTTGGTGGCTTGGCCTTGGTAAAATTTCATTGCAAGTGTTTGAGTGCAGGGTCAAGAAGGAAATTTTTCTGAACACTGAATAACTTTGGAAATTAGCTTTTGCTATAGACTTAATAATGTTTCTTGATAAATTCAACCTAAAATTACTAGACCAAATTGTGCTTATATGCAAAACTAACATTGCCTTAGAGTCATTTAGGTGACAGCTAGTGTTTGAATTACAAGTAAAGTCAAACTACTTTATGCAGCTTTCCGTGCTATTAAGTGTTAAAGAAATGTGATCTTTTTTTTAAATTCATTTTTATAGAGATATCGTCACATACCATGCAGTCATACAAAGCATACATTCAGTTGTTCACAGTACCATTATATAGTTGTGCATTCATTACCAAAATTAGTTTTTGAACATTTTCATCACCACACACACAAAAATAACTAAAATAAAAATCAAAGTGAAAAAGAACAATCAAAGCAAAAAAGAACACTGGGTGCTCCCCCCCCCCCTTTTTCTACTCATCCATCCATACACTGGACAAAGGGGAGTGTGGTCCATATGGCTTTCCCAATCACCTTATATCACCCCTCATAAGCTACATTTTTATACAATCATCTTAAAGATTCATGGGTTCTGGGTTGTGTAGTTTGATAGTTTCAGGTATTTACTGCTAGCTGTTCCAATTCATTAGAACCTAAAAAGTGTTGTCAATATTGTGTGTAAGAGTGCCCATCAGAGTGACCTCTCAGCTCCTTTTGGAATCTCTCAGCCACTGGAAGTTATTTCATTTCCTTTCACATGCCCCTTTTGGTCAAGAAAGAAATGCGATCTTTATTTTCACCTAAATGTGCAGTAGATATATTTTCTGAGCTCAGACTGCATTTTCAGATTTTGATACTAATGCAAAAGAAATATCCATGTTACAAAATCTAGTTAAGTGTGCAATTGAGAATTGAGGCATTTGTCCTAGCTTTCCATTGGAAACAATTAATCTGCAACATAGTGACATGCTCAAAGGCAAATGTCAAGAGGAGAATAAATTCTTTAAATGCCTTCTAAGCAATGAACATGCTGAACTGAGACCATGTACTTGTGACTTGATATCACTATTTGGCAGTACCTATTTGGGTGAAAAGTCGTTTCACAGATGAAATACGTAAAGTTTCAGTACAGATCAGCATTGAATAAATGAACATTTGCAATGAATTTTGATGTTAGGGAATGCTAACTTTGTGCCCCAATTAATTAAAAATGTTACCTCCTAAAAGGATTCCATTCTTCTCTTTAGTAGACTTTTATTATAAAAAAATTGTACTTAATTATTATTATATTTTCAATTTCATCAATAAAAGTTTTGGAAATTTGTTTTGGCTTGTTATATAAGTACCTACATTATTGCCTCACTTTTGCCTGTTGACTCTCAAAAATTAGCATATTTATTATCTGGACCTTTCCAGAAAAAGTTTGCTGACCTCTCCTTTATGTCAGGATATCTTTTTTCTGCAGTTGTACCTGAATTAATGCTTTTGATCTCCTCATCTCACTGTGGCTTTAACAGGAAATAATTTATGGAACAGCTTTATGTCTACTCAGCTTACTAATTGCAGCTTATTCATTGTAATAAGTCTTAACTGTTTTGTGTTACTATTCTACTCTTCATGGCCTTCCTGTATTGTGTGGTAGATCTACAAAACACTGAAACCACTTGCTGCGCAATACTGAATGCTTTGCTGCATGTTATTCTCATGTGTTTAGGAAACATGGATGCTGCCTTCAAGGAACCCGTATTGGGAGAAGAGGCAGAGAACACGCCAGAACACAAGAAGGAAACGAAGGGCTTTATTTTCAAGACTTGTTGTGATGCCTAGAACTAAGTCTGCTTAATTTTGAGGAAGAGTTTTTGAGCCCCTAAAGACTAGACAAGAGACCCAGAGGAAGAAAGGAAGAGTCAAGCTACCCAAATCAGCACTTTAATTCCCTCAGGAAGGCATGGAGAAGCATTTTGATTTTTCTCCACTAAGTGTGTTCAGTGGTTTATTGTTCCAGGAACTGAGAGTAGGGTAGTTTGGGCTCTTTGCCACGATGTCGTTCTTCTGCATCTCTGGCCTTCCTACTCTTTGTAGTCTTGGGAGGAGAGTGTCTTTGCATAGGAGCCTTGGATGATTCTGGGAGACTTTTGGAAAGCCTGGAAGAAAAGCCAGAATTACTGGACTAGAGGACTCGGGCAAAAAGCGGAGGTTCACAAGGTGATCTTCTAGCGTCTTGGGAAAGGAAAGGACTAATGATAGTTATTGGCACAGCCAAAAAGCTGTAGAGGATTATACAGTATTACAGAGGATTGCTAATTGGGGAACCAAAAGGGCACAAGTAGTTATTTCATGTGGTTTTTGCTTAGGTTACGTTGAATGGGACAATTACACACATACCAATTTTTCATGGACAACTATAGCCTGTTCCTTTAAAATGTATACTTTAAATGTGGCTTTGTTCTTGGGGCCAGGAAGTTTTAGTGTGAAGTAATTTCTGCAGTTTTAATTGAGACCAGTGGAAATATAATGTGATATTCATATATTTATTTTAAATCTATGTTTTAAAACAAGAATGTAAAGCAAGGCTATCTTTACATTATTGCAACCTGTGGTGATTATAAATGAACAAGAACTGGTGTCCATTTATGTCACACAAATCAGAGCTGTGTAATTTCTTCCTATTACCGTCTTAGATGTTCTTTTGTAATCTCCTTTGTACCTTCAAAATTCAAAACCTTGTTTAGCATTTCAAGATGCATTCAGGTAATCTCAATGAATGAAAGGTAACCTTTATGACTTTCAAAGTAGTTTTAAGCAGATATTTTAAAGAATAATAAAAAATATTTTAAGGTTGGCACTAACAACTTTATAGAAAAGTCATTATATTTTATGTTTAGGTCTCTGAAAAAAGATGAATTTGGCTGAGATTTGTGACAATGCAAAGAAAGGAAGAGAATATGCACTTCTTGGAAATTATGACTCATCGATGGTGTATTACCAGGGGGTGATTCAGCAGATTCACAGGCATTGCCAGTCAGTCAGAGACCCAGCTGTCAAAGGCAAATGGCAACAGGTAAGATCCCTTAAAGAATTTGATGCTTGAGGGCAGTGGACTACTGTACTTGAAATTAGAATTGGGAAATTAACTTGAGATTTTAATAGTTCTTATGTATGTGAATACTGAGATATATTAAAATGTACACTGATAAATTATCTGATGACTTGCCTAGTTAATGTTTTGATGCTTTTGAATACATTTCATGAGGCATATTTTGAAGGTACTTAATTCTAATTGACTGTTACTGATTCTTTTAACTTTCAAGATGAATTGCTTAATGATGTGTGACTACAAATTTTGTAAATAAACTACTTCTACTCATCCCCTCACCCTTCGTTTTTACTGTAATTTTGACCCATTTCATAAGAGTTTTCCCTTAGGAAATTTTCCTTGTCTTTTGAAAGACTCCTTGTAGATACAAATGAGTCAGTGATCTAATGAAAAAATGCTAATGTATTTGCTAAGTCTCTTGACTGTACAACTTGACTTTATAATAGTAGAGTTAATAAAAATTTGAACTATAATTTCCCCACTTAGGCTTAAAACTTGAAATCCTTTTAAAATTAAAAGTACAAAGTTAAGCATTTCTTTGAAGTTTCCATTTTATGTACTAATGCTTTTCAAGTTTTCTTCTAAGTTTTTCACTAGTTATTTGGCTTATTTTACAACTTAAATGTTACCAAATTATGTTAAGTGAGAGCAACATATTTGCTCTAAAGCAAATAAAAAGTTGTTTTTCTTCTATCCTTTGTACTTGTCTCAGGCAGGGGTCATTTATAAATCTATTTCAGAAATCCTTTTGACATATTCTTAATTGTATGTGTTAAATAACGATCATTTCTATTCAGATAAGTCTTTGCGTTTCTTTCCATTAGATTCTGAAATTTCATTTCTCCCACTGTAACATGTTACATACTGTGTATGTTAGCATTTGAATTTTACCTAAATGTTTCTTTAGTTCCTGCAGCTTCTTTATATGTTCCTTTCTATGTATTATTAAAGATAAGGAAAAGTTTCTTATGCTTTGCTTTACAGTAAAATATGCTTTCTGTTTTAATAGAAATTAGGATTGTTAAATGAATTTATAAATGGAATTTTCATTCTGTTATGTGTTTGCCTTTGAAAATTCTTTTGGGCCCAGAGTTTAAAAACACAAGAACTTGCACATAGTAGGTACCCAGCTGAGTTTTTTAAATAGAAAGAGTCTTGCTTTGAACTGAAATGAAACTACCCAGAACTTGAAAGACTTTAAACAAAGCCAAAAGGAATCAGACTTTAGGTGAAGGAGAATTTAAATAAAAACTCTAAGTGTGTGATTAATACTGCTTCAGGCTTTTAGATGTTCATGGCAGGCATTTCATCTTCAGTGATATTGGTGATAGGAAATGCTGGTGAAAATTTTGGCTGACAATTTTTGGGAATCTATTTACAAATATATTAAAAGAATTTAAGGTGACAATAGATTTTGGGAACAGTTAACTTGACTTAACATTTTAAAACTTGCTTGTTTTAAATTGTAGTAATAGTCATTACATTCTTTGGTAGAAATAGAGTTCCATTATGAAAGGATACATAAATACTTCCCCTATGAAAAGGTATATAGTTATGTTTTTTTATACCGATTTCTGCACTCCTATCTATATTATCTTAAATAGTTCTTTTTTTTTAAATATGTTTTAATGACTCATTTTGCATACTTGGTATGATATTAAGTAAATTCATTCTGTAGCAGTTTATTACATATATATATATATATAAACTAAACGGTTTCTAGTATAAAGGCTATTTTTTTTTTTTTTAAGGTTCGGCAGGAATTAGTAGAAGAATATGAACAAGTTAAAAGTATTGTCAGCACTTTAGAAAGTTTTAAAATTGACAAGCCCCCAGATTTCCCTGTGTCCTGTCAAGATGAACCATTTAGAGATCCTGCTGTTTGGCCACCTCCTGTACCTGCAGAACACAGGTAAATGGGACTTTATATTCTTTTTCTGGTACTTCTGTAGTTAATTGATATTCACAGTGAGGCTTTATTTGAACAAAGAATGGAAAAGTATGGGGGGGGGCATATAAAATATATCTATTTATAATTTTCCCACCTCACAGTTTACCTTGAGTATATATTTGATAAAGAGCAGAGGTGGATCACTTGTCATCTATCTTGCTTTTAGAGTGCTTTGCTGCTGTAAGAACAATAGAAGTCTACTGGTGGTCCTAAAATTTATTGGTTAAGAGAGTTCTTTTGTGTTTCGTAATGTCAGCATCAAAATGTGGATAGCTTTGCTTTAGAAGACTTTACCAACTTTGAATGGAAAAGGGGAGAAATTGGATTCATCTGTTCGGGCCCCAGCCAGTTTCCCGAGTCCATGCTGGAAGGTGCCTTGGCGCGATGTTCAGTGGCTTTTACCTTAAAGGCAACTCGGGTTCCCTAGAGCGGCTCTAGGGTTGTCTCCTGCCAGACTTTCCTTCCACGTTAGACCTCCCTTCTTGTTTTTTCCTGTCTTCTTGTCTTGACAGTCTGCTCTTTCTTGCAGGAATACACATAACCCCCATCTAACTGAGCAACTCCTCATTCTTCAAGTCTCCGCTCGACTGTCTTTCCCCTCAGCAGCCTTTTCCAGCTTGCCCAGGCACAGCAGTGTGTTTATAGCATTTAGGTTGTGTTTGTTTCTCTCCTCACAAGATTAGGAATTTTTCAAGGGCAAGGACCATGGTTTTATTTTCTTACAAAAACAAACAAATGAGTAAACTTCCATTGCCTCACACAGGTTGGGTGCAGAGTAGGCTTTTAGTCACCAGTGTATGAATAGCTCCATGGAATTCACAAGTGAGGAAACGGAGGCCTGAGGAGAGCCCGGCTTGTAAGTTAGCCTCCGCGAGGATCCATGTTTAGGTCTTTCTGACGTTCTGCCCACTTTGCTGTGATGTGGTGTTGTGGCCAGAGGGTTGTGCCATAGAGAAGTTTCCTTTTGTGAGTAGCTGTGACTATCCTGTCTTACCTTGTTGATCTTGAAGTTTTATAAAAGCATCTAAAGAACCGTAAAAGTGATTAATTTCTTCCTTCAGGGTTTTCCCCGCTGATTTACAAGTAATTTCGTGGTTCCCATTATGAAGACACTAAGTGATTGTTTTTTAAGGTCTACAACAATGTTGTACTTTCCTCAGGGGAAGCACCTTCAGGGATTTTGGATGAAGGTCACTCTTTTCCTCAAAAGGCAATGATTCAAGAGTCAGAGGATCATTACCACAGAGGTTCCAAAGGGTACACTGAAAAGAAGAGATAAGGGAATTTTGAGCCACCAGGATCTTGAAATTTTTGTGTATATGTATGTAATACTTTCCCCAAAAGTCATTAATTCAGAAATATATTTTTAATTTAAAGCTAAAAACTAACATTAATTTTTCAATATAGGAAATACCTGTTCTGAATTGCTAAAGCACTGATTCTAAGTATTTCAAAAAGCAGTGGCTACAGATAAGAACTTTGATATTTGTGGCTCAAACTGAATAAAAAATTGCAGATGATGTTTTCCCACTGATGATTGCTTACCTGGAAACCTCTCTTTTAAAGAACCACTAACCCAGTTATTTCCTTTTGTCCTCCCTTAACTGCCTATAACATAGATCTGAATTATTTTTATATTTGCTTTACCATTCTTGTTCTTGGTGAACGTGAAAGATGAATGGACCAGAGTGAATTTCTACTCCTTTTTCCTACCAAAAAAAAAAGGTTCCCTTGTGTATAGTTTTTCCTCCCTGTGCACCAGGAACCCTTAATAAAATCAAATCTTAGGCTATACATTAAAAAACATATAAACAATTCCCATTCTCACATGTATCATCAAGAACAATAAGATAACACCCAACAACTATAATAGCATAGGTGAGTAGTGTGCTGGTTTGAATCTAGTATGTACCCCAGAAAAGCCATGTTCTTTTAATCTAATCTTGTGGGGGCAGACCTATTGTGGGTGGGACCTTTTGATTAGGTTGTTTCCATGGAGATGTGACCATGCATTCAAGGTGAGTCTTTTTTTTGTTTTTTGTTTTTTATTAAATTCAGTTTTATTGAAATACATTCACACACCATACAATCATCCATGATATACAATCCACTGTCCACAGTATGATAACATAGTTATGCGTTCATCACCACAATCTGTCTCTGAACATTTTTCTTACATCAGAAAGAACCAGAACAAGAATAAAAAATAAAAGTGAAAAAAGAACACCCAAATCATCCCCCCATCCCACCCCATTTGTCCTTTAGTTTTTATCCCCATCCCTCCACTCATCCATACACTAGATAAAGGGGGTGTGATCCACAAGGTCTTCACAATCACACTGTCACCCCTTGTAATCTACATTATTATATAATTGTCTTCAGGAGTCCAGGCTGCTGGGTTGGAGTTTGGTAGTTTCAGGTATTTACTTCTAGCTATTCCAATACATTAAAGCCTAAGAGGTGTTATCTATATAGTGCATAAGAATGTCCACCAGAGTGACCTCTCGACTCCATTTGGAATCTCTCATCCACTGAAACTATTTCGTCTCATTTTGCATCCCCCTTTTGGTCAAGAAGATACTCTCAGTCCCATGATGCCGGGTCCACATTCATCCCCGGGAGTCATACTCTGCGTTGCCAGGGAGATTTACATCCCTGGGAGTCGGGTCCCACGTAGGGGGGAGGGCAGCGAGTTCACCTGTCAAGATGGCTCAGTTAGAGAGAGAGGGGGCCACATCTGAGCAACAAAGAGGTACTCAGGGGGAGACTCTTAGGCACCATTACATACAAGTTTAGACTCTCCTTTGTGGTAATGAGCTTCATAAGGGCAAGTCCCATGCTCGAGGGCTCAGCACATCAAACTGCCAGTCCCAATGTTTGTGACAACATCAGCACCAGTCCAGTCCAGGTGAGGATGTCCAACACATCCGCACCTTCCCCCAGATCCTTGGGGCTGGGGAGGGGGAGGCTGTAAATATATTTTTTATTATTTGCCCAAATTACTCTGGGATGTGTCACTATTTCACTTCAGCCTATACTAACCTACCGTATCTCACTTCCTATTCAAAGTTCCATGCAATTGTGGTGTTTGAACAAATCTACTGTAGAGGTGTACCGTTTAGAAAATTTAGATCCTGTGCCAAATAGATATCTATTCCCTTGGTCTCATATGAAAGTTGAAGTTTTAAAACACAGTCAGTTTCAACCTTTACCCTTTGGCCTGGCTTTCCCTGGTCTTGACCAGACCTGCTTCGTTCATATCACTAATTGAAGTCTGGGCTCTTTTTCAGCTTTTTTTTTTTTTTTTTTTTTTTTTTTTTTGACAGTGGCTGTATGCACTAATACTGACATTCATATCTCCCGAGCTCTAGCTCTGAGTTTCAGGTGTCTCAGATATATGCATTGTTCCAGAGACCAATCAGGTTATACGCTAGGGGATCAGCATCCGAAAGTTTAGAGATAGGCCTTACAATTCAGGGATAGAGTTAACTGCTGTAAGAGCTTACAATCTAGGGACTATTACAATTATTGTGTCCACATTAGGCTATGTTCTAAGATTCAATTCTGAGTTTACACATTGTAGTTAGTCCATATTGGTGAGGCATCATCCCTCTCACCATGTTTTCTCCAACACTTACTCCTATATATATATTTTCCTACAATTTTATAGAGTTATATTCACATATCAAGGTGAGTCTTAATTCCCTTGCTGGAGTCCTGTATGAGAGGATAAAAGGCAGAGAGACATTTTGCAGAGAGTTCAGAGAAGCTAAGGTATGTAGTCCAGAGTTTTGCCCCTGGGAGGAGCTAAGAGAGAAGTTAAGGGAGAGAAGCTAAGACAGAAGCCCAGAGACATTTTGAAGAAAGCCACGGCAACCAGAAGCTAAACCCGAGAGAGGCCCAGCAGACTGCAGCCATGTGTCTTCCCATGTGACAGAGGAACCCCTGATGCCATCAGCCTGTCTTCAGAGAAGGTGTCCTCCTGTTGATGCCTCAATTGGGACATTTTCATGGCCTTAGAAATCTCAATTTGTGAACTAATAAACTCCCACTGTAAAAGCTAATCCGTTTCTGATATATTGCATTTTGGCTGCTTTAGCAAACTGAAACAAGTAGTTTTAAACTTTTTGAATAAAATTATTATGTAAGAGAAAGGATAGGTCCTTCTTCAAGTAATAACGTTTCAATGACATAAATATCAGGCAAATGTTAATGCAGTAAGCATTATACTGGTTTGCAGCACAGAAAGTATGCAGGGGCTAAAATTATGATAAAATAAGTTAAGATTTTAAGTGTAGGGTTAAAAGTTATGGGAGGTTAGAATTGTACAAGATTTTCTAAATATATAAGATTTCTACAGATTTTTCTTGTTCTCCAGATCATGGACAAGATAATACAATTTTTTACCTAATGATATTGAATAGCAGAGATAGCCCTTGGATATTCTCGATTTAATGGAAAGATGCCTGCCTGGAGTCCTTAGTCCTGAGTTTGAATTCTACTTCTAATGCTCCTTCCTTTATAAACTTTAGTTGTTTAACCTCTCTTAGTATTGCTGTCTGTAAAATGGGGATCTCTAGCTCATGGAGCTAATAAGAGAATGTAATGTCTGAGATAGTAACTGCCGTATCATAAGTGATTAAAATTGATGGTGAACTCTGAAATAAAGTACTATAATGTTCTTTTGTATCAATGACAAGAATAACAACATTGAAAAATGGCAGCCTAGTTTTCTGGAACAGAGAGGATATGGCTGTCTAAATGTAGACGTCTCATGGATTCAGTGATTGTTTTCAAGGAAAGGATAATAACATGATTATTGGTCACTTACTATGTGATTTACAAGCATTATCTTACTTAAACCTCCAGTGATCCCGTGAAGTAAGTGCTGTCATTATGTACCTATATTGTTATTGCTAATTTAATATTATCAATCCCATGGAGAGCTGAGGAAGTTGAAGTTTATAGAATTAAAGTTATTCTCATGAATTCATCTCAAAAAGAAAGTGGTGGTGCCAGGATTTTAACTTCAGAGCTCTTGTTTGTATCTACTCTGCTATATTATTTTCCCAGATATACTCAGAGGTATCTGTGGATGTGTTTAGATATACATTTATATATCCTAATACGTGCTATATAGATCTATTTGATTAAATTCTTATTAGAGATGGTGGGAGAATACAAACTAGAAACTCCTTAATGAAATTATAATGTAAGTCAATAGGAAAATATGATTTACTTTGTCTTATTTTACACAAAACATTTGAGGGATGCATCTGACATGTTTGGCCTTAGCAACCAGTTTGTTAGCCTTGTTTGTGGTACTATCCTTTTGCCTTCATGGACTTGAACACAAAATGTCTTTTCTGTCCCTCTTGCTGCATGTCAAGGTAGTCTGTGTCCTGTGGTTTTCCAACAGAGGTTTTGCCATATTGTTTGAAATTTTACTTTTTGTGTCATGCGTCTGCTCAGTTTAATTATGGTTATAAATTTTTTAAAATTTTATTTTGAAATAAATTCAAAGTTATAGGAACAGTTGCAAAAACAATACAAACCCCATACATGGAACTCCAGCATACCCTGACTCCCCTCCCCCAAAACCCTGATCCACCAAGTTTAACATCCTGTCACACCACCATTTCTCTTTCCCTCCCTATCTATCATCCATCATCTATTGCTGTCTTCTGAACATAAGAGAGCAAGCTGCATACATCCTTGAACAAACACTATAATTCACATATACAATTCCCATGAACAAGAACATTCTTTTATGCAATCCCATTAAGTGCAGCTAAGAAGTTCAAGAAATTCAACATTGATACAAAGCTTACATTCTGTTTTTCCTTTTTTTTTTTTTTCCTTATGTCTCAATGTGTCCCTTTGAGCCTCCTGTCTTCCATCCTCAGATCCCATCCAGGATCATCCTTGGCATTCAATTGTCATCTATTTAGACTGTCTTTTTTTTTTTTTTTTTCAATTGGAGGAACATATATACAGCCTAAATCTTCCCGTTCCACCCCCTCCCTAGCATTCCATTAGTGGGATTAATCACATTTAGAATGTTGTAATGCTATCACCTTCCCACCATCCATTACGAGAAATTTCCCTTCACCTCAAACAGCAACCCTACACTCATTTCTTAACTCCCCATTGCCCCTTCCCCCATTTCTCGTAACCCATATTCTACTTTTCATCTCTATGGTCATATTTTCTGATAATTTCTTTGTGTTTACTGTGGAGCTTAAAATTAACCTCTTAAATCCATAACAATCTTGTTTTTCTTTGATACCAACTTAACTTCAATAGGACAGGTAAACTATGTTCCTGTACTCCTCCATTCCCCCACCTTTATATAATTCTTGTCAAAAATTACACATTTTACATTGAGTCCAAAACCACTGATTTGTCATTAGAGTTTGTGTATTTTATATCATGTAGGAAGTACATAGTGGCGTTACAAATCAAAAATTATTGACTTCTATTTGTATTGCATTGTGGTCAGAGAATGTGCTTTGAATATATTCAAATTTTTTTTTTTTTTTTTTTTTAATTGAGGCTTGTTTTATGTCCCAGTATATGGTCAGTTCTGGAGAAAAATCCATGATCACTAGAGAAAAATGGGTGTCCTGGTGATTTGGGATGTAAGGTTCTATATATGTCTGTTAAAATTCTCTATGTCTTTCTCTCCTTTCTTGGTTTCTCTGTCGGTAGGGCTCCCTTTAGTATCTGAAGTAGGGCAGGTCTTTTATTGGCAAAACCTCTCAGCATTTGTTTGTGAAAAATTTAAGTTCTCCCTCAAATTTGAAGGAGAGTTTTGTTGGATAAAGTATTCTTGGTTGGAAATTTTTCTCTCTCAGGATTTTAAATGTGTCATGCCACTGCCTTCTCGCCTTCATGGTGACTACTGAGTAGTCCCTTCTTAGTCTTATGTTGTTTCCTTTGTATGTGGTGAATTGCTTTTCTCTTGCTGCTTTCAGAATTTGCTCCTTCTCTTCAGTATTTGAGAGTCTGATCAGAATATGTCTTGGAGTGGGTTTATTTGGATTTATTCTATTTGGAGTTCTCTGGGCATTTATGCTTTGTGTATTTATATTGTGTAGAAGGTTTGGGAAATTTTCCCCAACAATTTTCTTTGAATACTCTTTCTAGACCTTTACCCTTTTCTTCCCCTTCTGGGACACCAGTGAGTCTTAAGTTTGGATGTTTTATTTTATCTATTGTATCCCTGAGATCCATTTTGATTTTTTCAATTTTTTTCTCCATTCTTTCTTTTGTTCTTTTTTCTGTTCTGTGGTCCTCTAGGACACTGAGTCATTGTTCAGCTTCCTCTAATCTTGTATTATGAGTATCCAGAGTCTTTTTAATTTGGCCAACAGTTTCTTTTATTTCCATAAGATCTTCTATTTTTTTATTTACTCTTGCAATTTCTTCTTTATGCTCTTCTAGGGTCTTCTTTATGTCCTTTATATCCTGTGCCATGTTCTTCTTCATGTCTTTTAAATCCTGTGCCATGCTCTCGTTCTTTGATTGTAGTCCTTTGATTAATTGCGCCAAATACTGTGACTCTTCTGATATTTTTGATTTGGGTGTTTGGGATTGGGTTCTCCATATCGTCTGGTTTTATCATATGCTTTAAGATTTTCTGTTGTTTTTGGCCTCTTGGCATTTACTTTGCTTGATAGGGTTCTTTCAAGTTGTAAAAAATACCAATCTAATTTTTCAGAACTACATCTTGGTGGCGTACACTTTCTCTAACTAACCAGCAGATGGCGTCTGCGAGTCACCTATTCACCTCAAGTCAGTTCTCCTCAACTTTGTCTTTGTGGTGTGTGGGGAAATGATTCTTGTGGGGTTCAATTGGTGAACTCAGTTTGGGTGTGTTAGGGAGGCAGGGCAGCTTTAATATTCAAACCTCCCAGGTGTTCCTGGAGATTCAAGGCTGTTGCAAGAGTCTAAGCCTTCCATTTCAGTTTTGCCCCAGATTTTCTCTGCCGCTGACCCACAAGTTGCCGGCATTGAGGTAGCATCCCTGGGTTTTCCAAGTGGGCCCCTTTCTCAGCTGTGATCTTCCAGGACCTCTGCTGAGGGAAGGCTGTGCTACGTCACAAGTGCGCGTTGTCCCTTAAGGGAAGCCCCGGGCTGCTTAGCCATGCAGGGGCGCTCCGAGCCTGATGCAAAGATGGCTGAATGGGGCGTCTCAACCCCCCCCCCCCAACACTTTTCACACAGCTCCACCTTCCCAGCTCCGGGACAACTAGCTGTGTGTGCACCCAAGGCCACTGTCCACAGCTGATATTGTGGCGTGTGCGTAGTGCCGTGGGATACACTCCCTGTGACACTGGATTTCCTGACATGGCTTTGGGCTGTGGGTATGGCCCTGGGCAGTGTCTCCAGCCCGCTGGGGAGCCAGCTGCAAGCAGCGCGGTTTCTTTCTCCCTTTGGCTCTCCCCTCTGCCCCCGGCCCTGAGGGAATCAGCAGCGGTCTATCCTCCATGCCAGACACCGAGAGGTTGGCATAGCCCGCTCCTGCCTTGCTTCACTGCGTGGTTCTCAGTGTCGTAACTGCAGCTGCTCCTGTTTTTTTTTTTTTTTAAAAGAACTAGTCCATCTCCAAACGCCAACCCCTGGTTTCCCCACAACACAGTGCAGCCCCAGGACTTTCAGCTGGCTTACTCACTCGTTTCAAAATGCAGACTCCCAGTTTCACCAAGTGTACGGTCCCTGTGGTTTTAGCAGACCTTGCTGAAACTGGTATTCTGGGTCACTTTCTGGTTTTTATCTAGTATTTTTCAGGGAGGTGTTTTTTTGCCCTGTCTCACCTAGCTGCCATCTTAGGTTCTCCGCATCTAATTATGATTATATTTTAAATCACCAGTGGCTGCTGGAAAAATCAAAACAATCTTCTGAAATGAAATATGTCCTTTGTCTTAAAGGTGAGGAAAATAGCTGTAAAAGTAGATTCATGATGGGAGTTAGTGGCAGTATTAGAATTAAACTCCAAAGACATGAAGTCTCCAGGTGTTTCTTAGCACCCAAATTTAAAAGGTTTCTTGTGTTAATGAAATGAGTTTATATTTTACATGTAAGTTTATTAAACACATTGTGTTTTTTACTGTGTATTTAAAGATGTGCCTTGCAGCACAATTTATAATAGCCAGAAAAAAAATTCAGAAGAATCCAAAAATAGGAGAATTATAAGAACATTGTGACACGTTGACCAAAAGGGATATAAAGCATTGATTAAAGTGACTATTGAAACATGAAAGGTTTAGTTGATTTGATATTTTTAAGTAAGGCCTCTGGTGAGGCCTGAAACCATGAAATGAAGATTTTCTATATTAGAGCAGTACTTGACATAGCATATATTCAATAAACTATACTTTAATCAACTTAAAAAATGTGTTAGGTCTTCTTAAGTTATATCTTTTTTGGGGGTTGGGGGTAGTGGAGTAAGAATAGGATACATGAGCCTGAAATTAATCGTTTAGCTTATTCTGTCTAGGTAGAATATAACTCTAATAGGTCTTTTAATGTTACTTCAACAGAACCAAAGGGAATGATTTAATGTATTTCTGTGTATATATAGACAGGGAGATTGATTTTGATCAAGTTAGGGCTGTTCTGAAGAATTTTAGCTAAGAGGAAGTTCTTATTGACTTGGCATTATAGTTGTTGACTTATGTTTCTTTGGGTCCCAAAGAGATTAAGTAACTGGTAGCATTTTAAATTCCAGTTTATAGTGAAAAAGATGAATTGATGAACACTTCTTTGAATAAATTAAGGTCAAGGTCAAGTACTCATGGAGCATAATCTATCATCTGTGCTGTAAAGGTGTTTCACCCAGTCTCTAGCTCAGTTATTTTCTTGAGGTTAGAAGGTGGGAGAGCACGTTTTTGTATCAGTTCCACCACTAATTGAGTAGTTCTCCACGTCATGTCTCTGTGCCTCATTTTCCTCTCTGTTAAATGGATATCTTAATAAGATTGCTTTGTAAAATAGCTTGGAAATCCTGGGAAGAAAAGCACTATATCATTAATCTACCCAGGGTGTATTTAATGAACATTCATCATATGCTAGACAATATTTTTGGCCCTGTGGAAGGTATAAAGGTAAAACATAAAAGCCCACAGACCCTGGCATCAGGAAAGCAATAACAGAAAATAATCCACGCATTCCTGAATGCTCGATGTGGGAGACTGGCATCTGTGGTATGCCAGGTCCTGTGCTAGGTGTGGGGCTGCAGTGGGTGCAGAGCAGACAGGGTCCCCGCCCTCGTGGGCAGATGGTCTTGTAAGTGGATGTGGAGCCATTACTGAGGTGAATGGACCAGGTTAGTGTTCCAGCCCAGCTCAGCCCCAAGACGGAAGCACACGCCAGGCACCAAGTTACACGTGAGTTTAATAGGACTTATGGATAGGAGATGGTTCTGTGGTGGTGCCCGGCCGGGAAAGATGGAAGTTAGTGCTCTGCAGAGAGCAGTGGTGGTGTGGGGGTGGGGGGTAGGGTGGGCTGTAGGTGGGTAGGAGAGGGCCGTTTGTAAGGGTTTTAGAACAAAGACATTCCATAGGGTGTGAGAACAGAGTCAGCAGAGTCTTGTGACACAGGGTTGTGGAGATTTGTTATCCACAGTGATCAGGGGAAGGGGGTTTTAATTAATGCTTTCCATCTGTACATCCCCCCCCCCGCCGCCCCGGGAGGTCTGATGACCTTTAAGATCTGTCCAGGTCAAGTAGGCAGCTACCTGCAAGAACTTACTTCCACTTCGGAGTCGGGGGTGGGGTGGTGGGTCCTGGGTCCCTACAGTTAGGAATCAAATAGACACCAGGGAATGAGAGAAAAATTGGAGCAGATAAATGTATAGGTGAGGCTATTGAGCAGGAATTAAGAATGAGAACCAGAATTTGAGAGAGGTTGGGGTTAGTGGTTCGTATTTAGAAATCATTAACAACTAAGCCCAAGAAAGAAATTTTAAGGTCATTATTTATATGGGTATTTGCCTATTTGGGTTATTTGCCTAATATGATTGGCAGGTTGAGATTACATTCATTTTATTAACATTCTGGAGTCATGTGGTCTTCTAAAATTATGTTTCTGGATTATAGGGTAGACTGTTTTTAAACTGTGGGTAAGATATGAGTAGAAGTGGTGATTAACCACAATAATAATGTTTATTGAATTCTTAACTGTGTAGCAGGTACTGTGCTGATAAACTCTGTACATGGTTTATTTATTTCTTACTTAATCTTCACAACCACTCTCTAAAAATAGATACTATTATGATCATCCGTATTTTTTAGAAAAATAACTGAGGCTGAAGAGGCTAAGTAACTTCATCAAATGCTGCACTTAGGTCAAATAAAGTGAGGACTGAGAATTGAGTTGGATTTAGCAACATGGAGACCATTGATGACCTTGATGAACAGTTTTACTGGAATGGTAGAAACTAAACCTGGATTGGAGTGGATTCAGAGAATAGAAAGAGAAGAATTGGAAACAGCGAGAATGCACAGTTCTATCAGTGAGTCTTGCTGAAAAGAGCGGAGAAATTGAGTGGTAGTTGAGGGAGACATGGAATCAAGGTTTTTGCGTTGTTTTAGAGACAAAAAGAATAACAGCAGGTTTGAGCACTAATGGGGAATGCACCAGTAGAATGGGGAATATCAGTGATGAATGAGATAGTTGCTGGAGCAGTGTCCTTGAAGGTGGGCTGGGAGCTAGTGCACAAGCAGAGGTGATTGGTCTTAGTTGTGGGGAAACTTGACACACAGGAGCAGGAGGGCAGGCAGTTAGCTGTAAGGATATGGATGCAGAGAAGAGGTGCATGGGGTATGGACATTAGAGCATTTTCAAAAACAGAACATTTTTTCTATGTTACAGGAAGGACAATTGAAAAAGGAATTTTACTTCATTAGGGATAAACTAAGGGATGGTATCAGGATGTGATAAGTCAGAATTAAACCATAGCACATCACTTTTAAATTTTTGTAGAAAAACTCTTTACCTTGCATTTTTACCACTGTCATTTTCCCTCTTCTTTCCTATGGCAAACTACTGTAACATGTAGTGTGTATTTACCGCCTTTCAGTGCTCATTTGTCCCTTACTTACCAGAAATCCTGGTTCTCTGTTCATGTTAGCACTGGGGCTGAGTTCTTGAACATATCTGATGACTTCCTAATTTAATAATGGAATACCTATGCTCAGGACTCATTCTTTGTAACTTTGTAATATATGGTTACGTTTCACTCTTTCTTTCTGGATTCAGTTTCATTTTTGCTGAAGTATATCCTTTAGTAGTTCTTACGGTGAAGACCGCTGTTAGTGGTAAACTTTTAGTTTTCCTCTCAAAATATCTCTTTTCTCCTGTCACTTCACTCTTAAATGATAGTTCAGTGCAGTATAGAATACTAACTTGGTAGTTATTTTTTTCTATCCTTCTAAGATGACATTAGTGATAGTATTATTTTGCCTTCTGTGCTGGTTTGAATGTATTATGTCCCCCAGAAAAAGCCATATTCTTTGATGCAATCTTGTGGGGCAGACGTAATAGTGGGGATTAAGTTGGAACATTTGAATTAGGTTGTTTGCATGGAGATGCGCCCCACCCAACTGTAGATGATAGGATATTTCCATGGAGGCGTGGCCCCACCCATTCAGGGTGGGCCTTGATCAGTGGAGCCATGTAAACGTGCTGACTCAAAGAGATGGAACTCAGTGCAGCTATGAGTGACGTTTTGAAGAGGAGCAAGCTTGCTAGAGAGGAACATCCCGGGAGAAAGCAATTTTGAAACCAGAACTTTGGTGGAGCAGACGCCAGCCACGTGCCTTCCCAGCTAACAGAGGTTTTCTGGACGCCATTGGCCATCCTCCAGTGAAGGTACTCGATTACTGATGTGTTACCTTGGACACTTTATGGCCTTAAGACTGTAACTGTATAGCCAAATAAATCCCCTTTTTATATAAGCCAATCTGTCTCTGGTGTTTTGCATTCCGCAGCATTAGCAAACTAGGACAGATTTTGGTACCAGAGAAGTGGGGTGCTTTTGCTGCTGAGTCTGCAAATACCAAACATGTTGGAACAGCTTTTTAAATGGATAAGGGGAAGATTCTGGAATAATTGTGAGGAGCTTGATAGAAAAGGCCTAAACTGCTTTGAAGAGACTGTTTGTGGAAATATGGACTCTAAAGATACTTCTGACGAGGCCTTGAACAGAAATGGTGAATGTGTTGTTGTAAACTGGAAGAAAGGCGATCCTTGTTTTAAAGTGGCAGAGAATTTGGCAAAATTGAGTCTTGGTGTCAGATGGAAGGAAGAATTTGAAAGTGACAATCTGGAATACTTAGCTGAGGAGATCTCCAGACTACATGTGGAGGAGGTACCCTGGCTTCTTCTTGCAGCTTATAGTAAACTGCGAGCAGAGAGAGATAAACTTAGAACTGAACTCTTGGGTTCAAAGAAACCAGAAGCTGATGGCTTGGAAAATTATGAGCTTCCAGGGGGTGGAATTCTAGATGCTACAGCCCAGCGTGAGGATGTAACCAAACATGGAACCCAGCCACCATTTCAGTACAAGCCAAGATTGGAGATGGAATTATCCAGAAAGGATTTGTGGAAACTTGTATTGTCTGATGGCTTTGACCCCTGCATGCTTCATGCAAAGCCAACAGAATTTTTGTGAGATCTTTACAGACAGAGCCGCTGCCAGTCGGGACTGGAGGAGAAAGACAAGGAACAAATTGAAGGAAAAATCTCTTCAAAGACAGAGCCATGGAGATTGAGGTCTGGAGTCAAGAGGTCTAGGGCTGGGAGAGCGGAGCAGCCCACGCGCATGGAAAAGGTGTTTGCCCTGGAGGTCGAGGGTGAGCCTTCCACCTCAATGCTCAGGAAGAGTTTTGCGACCCCAAGCCCCAAAGAGGGTGGAGCACATCCCCAGGGAATTGGGGAGAGCCTGGCTGCCACCACAGTGTTCTGAAGGGGTTGAGCGTGTGCCCCGGAGATGGAAGGGAACCTGGGAGCTGCCCCGATGTTTGAGGAGGGTGGGGCCGAGAAGGTGGTCTCCCCCAGTGTGTGGATATTTTGGAGCACTCACCTAAGTGTTTGGAGAGGAAAGGGCTGCCAGAAAGGCCCTTAGGAAGGGTTAGACTCCCGCTCTCTCAAGCCCCAAGGATGCAACGTTGTTCTGTTAATGACTCTCAGACTTTGAAATCTAATGGAGTTTGTCCTGCAGGTTTTAGGAACTGTTTTGGTCCTGTTAACCCTGTTTTCCTTACTCTTTCTCCTTATGGCAGTGGGAATGTTTATCCTATGACTGTCCCTCCTTTGTATATTGGAAGCAGATAACTTATTCTAAGTTTCACAGATAGAGGGGAATTTTGTCTTAGGACTGACCACACCTGTAATTGATTTTGATGGGATCTTGTATTTAACTATTGTTACTGAAATGATTTAAGTTTCTGTAGTATTGTGGGATGAATTTATTTTATATTTGGAAAGAATATGTTTTTGTGGGGTCCAGGGGGTGGAATGTGCTGGTTTGAATGTATTATGTCCCCCAGAAAAAGCCATGTTCTTTGATGCAATCTTGTGGGGCAGACATAATAGTGGGGATTAAGTTGGAACGTTTGGATTAGGTTGTTTGCATGGAGATGCGCCCCACCCAACTGTAGATGATAACTGATGGGATATTTCCATGGAGGCATGGCCCCACCCATTCAGGGTGGGCCTTGATCAGTGGAGCCATATAAATGAGCTGTCTCAAAGAGAAGGAACTCAGTGCAGCTGTGAGTGACGTTTTGAAGAGGAGCAAGCTTGCTAGAGAGGAATGTCCTGGGAGAAAGCCATTTTGAAACCAGAACTTTGGAGCAGATGCCAGCCATGTGCCTTCCCAGCTAACAGAGGTTTTCTGGACGCCATTGGCCATCCTCCAGTGAAGGTACCCGATTACTGATGTGTTACCTTGGACACTTTATGGCCTTAAGACTGTAACTGTGTAGCCAAATAAAGCCCCTTTTTATAAAAGCCAATCTGTCTCTGGTGTTTTGCATTCCGCAGCATTAGCAAACTAAAACAACTTCTGTTTTGCATTTTCAGTCTGGTTGTTGTTTATAAGTAACATAATTGAGATATATTCACATACCATACAAACTGTCCAAAGTATCCAATCAGTCGCTCACGGTATCATCATAAAGTTGTGCATTCATCACCACAATCAATTTCTCTTATTGTTTTTAAGATTTCATTTTTTTTTTTTTTTGTCTTTTGTGTTAAGCAATTTCACTATGAATTTATCCAGGCATAGATTTGTTTTTACTTATACTACTTGAGATTTCTGTTTCCTTTTGTTTCAAGGTCCTTTTAAAAACATGAAGCTTGTAATCATTTTAAACTTATTTATTTCATTTTAAATATACTGATCAGTCCTTAACTGATAGTTCTGTTATCAGAAGTCATTGAGAGTCTTAAGTGGTTGCTTGTTGTTTCTGATGTCTTGTTTGTGGTAAAGTTGAGACTGTCTCTTCTGCAAGGTGTTAATCAGTCATTGTCATTTGTGGTTGTTTAGAAGGGGGTGTTGCTCTTGAGAGGTTCTGTGCCTGCTTCAGCTGGTTGCCCTAGGGTTGTTACCTGCCCAGGACCCTCTTATTAGGTAAATTACTTAATGTTTAAGGTTAGTGTAAACTTGATTCGTAAGTCACCTGAGGGCAGGCCCTTGGTACTGTTCCCAGGGGAGACTTGCCTCACCCCACGGGCATAGACTGTGGACCCTCACAGGTGGACTCACTTATGTGTGCGATACGTGTTGAAGTCTGTCCTTTCACTGAGGTGGCAGCCCCTTGAGGGCCCTGCAGTTCTATGGGCGTCTCAGTTCAACTGCTTTGACTTGAGGGGCCTAAAGCCTTGTCTCAGGTCTCCCTAATGGGTCATGAAATCACAGGCCCTTGGGTGCCTGAAGGACACAAACCCTGAGGGACTCTGTGTCCCCGAGTCAGGTGCCTCCTCCTGTTTTTTTTTTTTTTTTTTTTTTTTTTTGGCTAGTGATTATTTCTTTTAGCTTCTATGCTAAGCTATGCATAGAAAAGGGTATCTGTTACATTTTATCTAGCATTCCCTCATGTTTTATAGTAGGAAGGATTTATGCTTATTGGTTTTTGTTGTCACCATGTATTTATTATTTATTTTTGTAGTTCTCATATTGAAAGTTTCTTGTTTTTGTTGACGCTTATTTATAGTTTGGTTGAGAACTCTTCTATATCAAGGCTTTAGTTGTGGGAGGATTTGCATAAAGGGATGTCCAGTATAATTTTTAATATGTTTATATATTTTCAGCTAAATTGTAGACTTCTTGAATGCAGGGACTATATCATATGCTTTTAGCATCCCCTTGTTTTGCAAATCAGTAGAATGATCTTAGAAGTTGTTTATAAGCTGGACAAAGACTTGTGAGATATATAAAGTTCAACTGATATTATTTTCATATCTGTAAAGTTGTGTGGTCCTGATAATATGCAAGAATGCCATTGTTCATCAAGTTTTAGTCTTTAGAATTAGACAGAAAATAAACTAAATATTTTAGGTTTCCTTCAAAGGTCTTTATAGAGAAAAATGGAAAAGACAAGGGCTTCTCTTTAGAACTAGAGAAAATAATGTCCAGTCAAGTAATTAACCTAGGTGGAAGTGGGGGGATTCCATGATTAGACTAAAGAATTAATATCATTATCCCCTTCTCCCCGCCACTGAAATGATAGAATGACTGACTTAGCTTTATAAATAAGATTCAGTATGTCCCATCAGAGTCACTAACAAGAATCTTGTCACTATCCCAGCTGAAATATCTAGTCGTCAGTAACGTCAAAATGCCAAGAAGGCAACCCCTAAGATATTAAATGGAATTGTATAATATTAGGGGTGAGAAGTGGCTGCAGCTCCAGATTGCATACAGCTGAAATTTCTGATTAAATGTTAACTTGGATGATAATTATCTTCCATAATAGGTAAACATCTTTCAACTCCAGGAAGATTCTAGAAATAAGAATAGAAATACCTAAGACAATCAAAACTATGGTAATAATATTCTTCTTTTAAGGAATCTATGCATATTTGTATATGTGTTATTTTTATGTATTTGTACTATTTAAGAAAATGTGGTTAATGAGGATGATAAGCATTAGTTCCAATTTAAAATGTATTGTTGAATATTTTAGATTTGTGATTTTTACATAAAAATTTATGTTAAATACCTTATTGGAATACTTGGGAGTAATTTAGGCTTACCTTATTTATAAGTTAAATTTAGTAGATTTATATAAGTGATTATGTCTAAGTTGTTATCCTTTATTAAGTAAGACACTGAGTAACTAAGAAGGAAATAAAATAAATTTATAATTATAAGTAAAACAATTTTGGTGCCATTTAATCAGGTTTGTTAATGGGGCCAAATATTATTGAAAAACCTTAAATGTGATTTCTAAAGTCTGTTAGTCTTATAAATAACAAAGTTTTATAAGCTGAGTCTGAAAACTTTAAGGAAGAATTGATGTTTTGCATTTTTAACTTTAGTAAGATGGATATTAATTTTAAAAATTAGAGTAAACCTCTAAAGAGTATTTTCTGTACAGAAGGCACCCTTAAGGATACCAAAAACCACCTCAGTAGTGACTACCTACTGTGGACTGTATGCTGTTTCTGATGTGGAGGATTTTATTAGCTAATGATGGAAAAGGTAACGGCATAGTGCCTTGCATTTTGCAAGAGTTCAGATATTTGTTGAAAGAATTACATATTTGAACAGACTCCTACATATAGTCCAATATGCTATTTGATTATAATCTTCTGATAATAAATAACTGTAATTTCTAAAGTCATTTTTAGAACTGGAATTTACCATTAAAGATTAAATTCAGTGAGGTCACTTGATTTATGAACAAGGCACCAGTGAAGTTAGTGGGGAAAGTTGGGTCTTGTCAGTAAATGCTTCCAGTTTAATTGACTATCTATGTGGGGGAAAATCTTGACCTTACCTCACACCATTCAGAAAAACTAATTTGAAATAGATCACTATGTAAATATAAAAGATAAAATGAAAAATCATGAGGATATGGTCATGTTCATAGGGTGGACAAAGACTCATTGAACTGGACACTAAAGAATTAAAGACAAAGGAAAAAATTGGTAAATTGGACTTCTAAAATAATGAACTCTTCATCGAGAGAGACACCATTAAGAGAGTAAAAAGCCAAGTCATGAGCTGGGGAAAGATATTTGCAATGCATATATCTGACAAAGGACCTGTATCCAGCAGATGTAAAGAACCACAATTAATAAGAACAGGTCAGACAAGCCAATTTTTAAAAAATGGACCGAATACTGAAACAGGCACTCCAAAGCAGCAGATGCTCACATGGCCGGTAAATGGATGAAAAGGTTTTCAAGGCCTGCAGTCCTTCAGGAAGGACGTGTTATAGCACAGGGAGATTGCCCCATGCCTCCCCCAGGAGAGCTGGGACGCAGCACCCGGAACTCGCCCACATTGTTGGTTGTTGCTGGGAGTGGAAAATGGCATCGCCACTTTGGAAAACTGGCTGTTTCTATTAAAGCTAATCTTACATATACCCCATGACCCAGCAAAACTACTTCTAGGCATGTACCCCAAAGAAATGAATGCTTAGGTTTTCAGTGAACGTAATTATTTCATTCATAGATTTATATGAAACCCAAGGCCAGACAAACTAGTCTGTGTATTAGAGGTCAGAATAGTAGTTACTCTTTGAGGGGCTGGTAGGGACTGGAAATGGGCATGAGGCAGCCTTCTGGGATATGGAAATGTTTTTTGTCTTGATCTAGTGGTGGTTATATAGTATAAGATTTTGAATTATATACTTAATATATGTGTATTGTATGTTATACCTCAATGAAAAATAAATAAATAAAAACTATGAAGTATTATCTACATTTACAGTGGAAGAATCTTGTATGCACCATCTTTTATGCCACCCACAGCATTCAGCATAGCTCCTGCATGTGTTGGTGCACAGTAGATATTTAATAACTTTAAAAATAGAAAATCTCCTGTATTTGAGGAGAACAGGCATTAATACTCCACTTACAATCACTAATGTTTAATTTCAAATCATAGGTCCTGCTCTAATTTCTACTTTAACTTTTTCTGTCTCCTGATTTCTTACCAAATATTTTCTCTTGAACTCACAAGTCTCAAATATTGACTCCAAGTCCTAAAAGTGAAAATTCCAGTGTGAACTACTTATAACATGTTTCTTATCTTTTTATTAGCTATGGAGAGAGATTTTTTCCTGTTTATTTAATTTTTAAGTGATATGGAGTAATATAATATCAAAGTAAGATGATATTTCTTTCTTATCCAGCCGTTAACTTGAAGTAAGGTGGCTTTTGTTCTTGGGCATGTGGTGTACCTGTTTCAAATTTACTTACTGTAACACCAGGATTCTAATAATGTATAGACAAATAGATGTAAGCAAAGAATTTAGAAGAATCACTAAACAGAGAGTTCAAAAGATAGGAACCTTAAGAAGAAGCCTTTATAGCTATTAGAGAAAATTTTGATGGTACCGTAGACCCTGTTTCTTTTCTTCTCTCTTTTATTTTAAATTCAGTTTTATTGAAATATATTCACATACCATACAGTCATCCATGGTGTACAATCAACTGTTCACAGTATGATCATATAGTTATGCATTGCATTCATCACCACAATCTATTTCTGAACATTTTCCTTACATCAGAAAGAATCAGAATAAGAATAAAAAAAGTAAAAAAAGAACACTCAAACCATCCCCCCCATCCCACCCTATTTGTCATTTAGTTTTTATCCCCATTTTTCTACTCATCCATCCGTACACTAGATAAAGGGAGTGTGATCCACAAGGATTTCACAATCACACTGTCACCCCTTGTAATCTACATTATTATATAATTGTCTTCAGGAGTCTGGACTACTGGGTTGGAGTTTGGTAGTTTCAGGTATTTACTTCTAGCTATTCTAATACATTAAAACCTAAGAGGTGTTATCTATATAGTGCATAAGAATGTCTACCAGAGTATCCTCTCGACTCCATTTGAAATCTCTCAGCCACTGAAACTTTTTGTCTCATTTTGCATCCCCCTTTTGGTCAAGAAGATATTCTCAATCCCACGATGCCGGGTCCAGATTCATCCCGGGGAGTCATATCCTGCGTTGCCAGGGAGATGTATACCCCTGGGAGTCGGTAGACCCTGTTTCTTAATATAGCGTGGATGAAGGCGTCTTCACAAGAGGTGTCCTTCCTTTGACTTTCTGGAATGTGGAAGAGTGTGCCATAAGGCGGAGGGTCCTGTTTTTGTCTGATCTTTTGTGGAGATTTGCCACGCAGTGATGAAGTAGGTTCAGCTGCAGATGTGCACTCACTGTCCTCTTGCTAGAACAGTTGTGCTTCTAGAACTTGCCAGAAACTTTGTGGTAATCCTATAGTTTTATTTTCTTAGGTGCTTAGATCTTTTAACTACTGTTGTATAGTATAATTCACATTTAATGTTTTATTAACTGCTGAGTTGATGAAAATAGATAATTAAAATTTATGTAAGGTTATAAAGAATCACAGTACAATAGCACTTACGTACTCACCACTGAGTTTAAGATAAAGAACTTTACTGTTAACCATTGAAGTCCTTCTGTGTGCTCCTCTGCATCCTGGTCTTCTGACACCCCTTTCGGAGATAAATGTATCATTCCCATACTTTTCTTTATACTTTTACTTTTACCACATGTTTGTATCCTTTTGATGGTTAAGTTGATGTGTCAGCTTGGCGAGGTTTGGTGTCCAGTTCTTTGGTCAAGCAAGCACTTGATCATATTTTGTGGATTTAAATAATCAGTAAGTTGATTGTATCTATGGCTGATTGCATCTACAATCAACGAAGGAGCGGGCCTTCAGCAAAGAGAGGAGTCTCATCTGATCAGTCGGAGGCCTTAAAGGGAGAACTGAGGATTTCAGCAGTCAGAAAGAACAATTTCTGTCTCTGCTTCAGCCAGCCAGACTCTTCTCGGGAATTAATCAAAACCTTCATCCCAGCTTGTGACCTGCCCTACTGAATTTGGACTTGCCAATCTGTATGACTGTGTGAGCCCATCTCTATAATAAATCTCTTAATATTTGCATACATACATTTATGTACTTACATACATGCATACATATATATATCACGTTTGTTTTGTATCTCTAGAGAACTCTGACCAATACAATCCCAAACAATAGCCTATTTACTTTTGTTTGGAATCATACTGCATGTATTGTTGGAACTTGCTGTTTCACTCAACATTATGGTCCTGATATTCATCTTTGTTAATGCATGTAGCTGTAATTCATGTTTACTTTTGTATAGTATTCCATTTCATGAATATATAATAATTTATCTATTTTGATAGTGCACTTTTTTTTTTCATGGAAAGTCAGACTTTACTCTTAAAATTCTCTTAAATAGCCAACAAATTATAGGCTTTTTTTAAAAAATTTAGTTTTATTGAGATTGCTCACATACCAGAGTATACAATCAGTTGCCCATGGTACCATCATACAGCTGTGCATCTATCACCACGAGAATTTTTTTTTTTCAATTTTCAGAACATTTTCATTACTCCAGAAAATAAATAAAGACAAAAGAAGAACACTCAAATCCTCCCATACCCCTAACCACCCCCCTGCATTATTGACTCATTGTATTGGTATAGCACATTTGTTACTGTTGATGAAAGAATGTTAAAATACTACTAACTGTAGTACATAGTTTGCAATAGTAAATTTTTTTCCCTCTACACCCCTCTATTATTAACTTCTAGTTACAATGTCATGCATTTGTTCTATCTCATGAAAGAAATTTCTAATATTTGTACAGTTGATCATGGATAATGTTTACCACAAGATTCACTATTTTATATATTTCCATCTTTTAACCTCCAACTTTCCTTCTGGTGATATATGTGACTCTGAGCTTCCCCTTTCCCCCACATTTACATACCATTCAGTGCTGTTAGTTGTTCTCACAATAACGTGCTACAATCACCTCTATTTCCAAACACTTAAGTTCAACCTAGTTGAATATTCTGCTCATAATAAGCAACCACTCCCTGTTCTTTAACCTCATTCTATATCCTGGTAACATTTCATATGTCTATGAGTTTACATATTATAATTAGTTCATATCAATGAGACCATGCAATATTTGTCCTTACGTGTTTGACTTATTTCATTCAATGTGATGCCCTCAAGGTTTCTTCATCAATCTGTTTTTTTTTTTTTAAATGGTTTTGTTCACCCACCATACTTTGTGTCCTAAGTAAACAATCAGTGGTTCCCTGTATAGTCATATATTTATGTATTCACCACCGTCACCACTATCTATATAAGGACATCTCTATTTCTTCCACAAAGAAAGAGGGTCAAAGAAGGTAGAGAGTAAAAAGAAAAAGAAAAAGAAAGAAAAAAACAGAACAAAACATGACAGCTAAAAAGCAACAAAAGGAAAGATAGAGTTAACCTAAAGTATATTAAGAGTCAGACAACATCACCAATGCCAAGCATCCCATGTCCCTGCCTTATGTCCCCCTCTCAAAGGCATTTAGCTTTGGTATATTGCCTTTGTTGCATTGAAGGAAGCATGATACAGTGTTTCTCTTAACTGTAGTCTCTAGTTTGCATTGATTGTCTTTTTCCCCCAATACCACCCTATTTTTAACATCTTGCAAGGTTGACATTCATTTGTTCTCCCTCATGTAAAAACATATTTGTACATTTTATCACAATTGTTGAGCACTCTAGGTGTCACTGGGTTATTCAGTCCCAGTCTTTATCTTTCCTTCTGGTGTCCCACATGCTCCTAATCCTCCTCTTTCAACCATACTCACTGTCATCTTTTTCGTGTACTTACATTGCTACCATCACCCAAAATTGTGTTCCAGACCTCTCACTCCTGTCTTTTCCTATCTGTCTGTAGTGCTCCTTTTAGTATTTTCTGTAGCACAGGTATGTTGTTCACAAACTCTGTCATTGTCTGTTTGTCAGAGAATATTTTAAACTCTCCCTCATATTTGAAGGACAGTTTTGCCAGTTATAGGATTCTTAATTGGCAGTTTTTCTCTTTCAGTGTCTTAAATATATTACCCCACTTCCTTCTTGCCTCAATGGTTTCTGCTGAGAAATCTGCACATAGTCTTATCGAGCTTCCTTTGTATGTGATCGCTTTTCTCTTGCTGCTTTCAGGATTCTCTCTTTGTCTTTGATGTTTGATAATCTGATTATTAAGTGTCTTGGCGTAGGTTATTCATATGTATTCTGTTTGGGGTATGCTGTGCTTCTTGGATCCGTAATTTTATGTGTTTCATAAGAGATGGGAAATTTTCATTGATTATTTCCTCTATTATTGCTTCTGCCCCTTTTCCCTTCTCTTCTCCTTCTGGGACACCAATGAAACATACACTCCTGCATTTCGTTTTGTCCTTAAGTTCCCAGAGCCATTGCTTGTATTTTTCCTTCTTTTCTTTATCTCTTCTTCTGTGTGTAGGCTTTCAGGTGCCTTGTTCTCCAGTTCCTGAGTGTTTTCTTCTACCTCTTGAGATCTGCTGTTGTATGTCTCCATTGTGTTTTTCATCTCTTGTGTTGTAGCTTTCATTTCCATAGATTCTGCCAGTTGTTTTTTCGAACTTTCGATTTCTACCTTATGTTCTCCCAGTGTTTTCTTTGTAGCCTTCATCTCTTTTGTTATATCTTCCCTGAACTCATTGATTTGGTTTTTGATTTGGTTTAGCATATTTCTTTGAAAATGTTCAATAGATTGTTTCATTAAAGTGAAACAGTATCTCAACTGTATCTTGATTGAAGTGTAAGTTTGTTCCTTTGGGCCATACCTTCCTTTTTTCCTACTATAGATTGTAGTTTTCTGTTGTCTAGGCATCTGGTTTCCTTGGTTATCCCAGTCAGATTTTCCCAGGCCAGAATGGGTTCACGTCTCAGAATGGGGTTATATTTAGGGTGTATCTTAGAGGAATGACAGACTTTTTTGTGAGGTTTCCAGTTGCTGTGCTTTTCCTAACATGCCCAGCAGGTGGTGCCTGTCAGCCTATTGCTCTCAACTGATGTAAGGTGATGTGGCCCCTTCAGTTTCTGTTTCCCCCCAGGCTCTGGGGTCTGGTTCTGAAGGGAAAGCTGGGCCCCTGTCCTTACTCTTAGGGAAAATACACCCCCTAGGGAGTTATCATCTGCATTTGAATTGTCTCTCTGACTCTGTTATCTCCATCCCTGTCTGGGTCAGAGTGCTGTGAACTGAAAATGGCTGAGTCTCTCTCTGCTGAGCCCCTCAGGTTGCGAGAGAGAAAAAGGGACAGAAAGCCCCCTTTGGAGCCAGTACACGGCCCCTCAGTTTCACTCGTTGGCCAGAGGTAACACCCGTTCTTCTGGGCTCCCCCTCCCAGGACATGAATCTTCTGGTTCTTTAAGGTCAGTCGTCACTAAATGCCTCTGACTGTTTGTTGGGGATTTGTAGCTTGTATTCAGCAGTCCACATTTGTTAATTAAAACCTCATTTGGAGCTCGGTTGAGCTATATTTGCTTGCTGGGAGAGTGCTGCTCTTTACCACAGTGAGGTTTTGCAGCCCAGCCTGCCGTGGGGGAGGGGGCTCCTGGCGCAGTTCCACAGTTTTTACTTATAGATTTTATGCTGCAATCTCAGGCATTCCTCCCAGTCCAGGTTGGTATACGATGTAGGGACAGTCACGGTTGTCCCCCAGCAGTTATTCCAAATTATTTACTAGTTGTTCCTGGTTGTTCGTTAGTTGTTCCAGGGAACTGACTAAATTCTGCTCCTTTATATGCCGCCGTCTTGCCCCCACCCCTGACAGTGCACTTTTGAGTTGGTGCCAGGTGTTTGCTATTACAAACTTCTGATAAGAACATATTTCATATTGATATTTAAGAGGAAGTATTGGATTTGGGAGGAAATCATACTTATTTGCGTATGATAGAATAAGGCATGTTTCCTCCATTTCTCTAGGGAAATCTCAAATAGGAGATCTGAGCATAGTGTAGACACTGTTGAGGTTTTTTTTTTTAATCTGCAAATCTAACCAATTCTCTCTATTTGGAATGCTGTCAGCTTGTTTAGTGTCAGTATCAGTCTGACCATTAGGAAGACATTAATGATTCTGTGTAACCCTATTAAAGTTTCTTTTTAAAGAGAGACCAATGAATGAAGCCTTGAGACTTTTATTTTTTATACAACCAAAAGCTGTCACTGAGTCCTTAAATTGAAGTGTGACATTGTGCAGCGATGTGCTAATAGACAAAGAAGTGCAGAACAGAATTGAGGATGTCTGCTGGGAATTTGACAGAGTCTGTTACAGATGTAATATCGAGGCGCAGTGAGATGGAACTGAAGAGTCACAAGGCGCAGGCACACTTCCTTTCTGCTGTGGGACTTGCCATGAATGGCACATCTGGCTTATTGAGCAGCCTCATTCATATGATGTATGGGCCCTTCTGAATAGGGAGTGGTTGGAGTGGCAGGACAAGGTCATCAGCAAACACTTGGAATGTAGACTTTGTATTAGCTTTGAAATAATTCTCACAGCAGTGCTCCACTGAACGGGACGTGTGTGCAAAATGGACGACAACAGGATCCGTCAGCAACTGTAAAATAGCACAAGCTGAGAATGCAGAAGTGTCTCGAGGAGTCACTGAAATTCACCCCTAAGCAATGAGGCCTAGTAGGGGGAGCCCAGCAGCTGACAGAGCAGCCCAGCACGCAGCTGTAAGGAATGGGCTTGCTGTTTCTGAGCAAAGGCTTCAGGTTGGCTGTGAGTCTAGAAAGTAGGACCACAAACGACAGACTATTGAAAGAGCAGGCCCTGCTGTAACAGTAGGGTACACTTGATGTGGGTTCTGCATCTCCAAGGAAACAACCTAATCAAATGTCCCATCGTAATCAAGAGACTAATAAGTCTTCCCCCACAAGATCGCATTAAAGAACATGGCTTTCATGGGGGACATAATAGATTCAAACCAGCACAAACCCCCATTAGAAGGTACACGGCTTCTTCTTTGCTAGGCCCTAGAGAATACAAAGATGAGTAACAAATCTTGTGAAAGAAACCCATAGGAAAGGAACTAAAAAAAGAGATTGTTGGTCTTGTTTTATTGTCTTTGGTCATACCCATGAACCTGATTTAGGAAAGACATCTGTACATACACAAATATGTGTAAATATTTCTACTGCTTCACCAAAACAAAACTAAAGTTAAGTAAAAAAATAATGATTGCATTGAGATACTAGAAATAGCAAGGTAACATTTTTAGTTTTTTGTTCTTTACCAAGCTCATCACATTTTTGTTTTATTTCATTGACAGAATGCTTAAAAGACTAACACACTGGAACCAACAATGTAATAATACCTTTAAACTTCAAAAAATTTTTTTAGTTTCTTTCCTTAGTTAGATCACTGGAGTCCTTTAAAGAGAGCTCACACAGAGAGCAGAGGAGACAAAATGCTCCAGGAGAAGCTGAGAGAGATGTTTTGGAGACAAGCTAAGATATGCAATCCAGAGTTTGCCCGTGGGAGAAGCTGAGGCTTGACACAGACCCAGATGCTTGGAGATGCAGGCAAAGGACATTTGGAGATGCTAAGAGATAAAGCCCAGAGTTTGCCCCAGAGAAACTAAGAGAGGACTCCCAGATGCTTAGGGAGAAACACCCCAAGATAACCAAGCAGAGAGCTGAGAGAAGCTAAGAGAGACAGAATCCCAGAGACATTTTGGAGAAAGCCATTTTGAAACGCAACCTGGGAGCGAAGAACCAGCAGACTCCAGCCACATGCCTTCCCAGCTGACAGAGGTGTTCCGGATGCCATTGGCCTTTTCTTCAGGGAAGGTTTCTGTGCCAGTCGGAATGTATTATGTCCCCTGAAACGCCATTATCTTTGATATACTCTTGTGTGGGCAGACCTGTCAGTGTTAATTAGATTGTAATTTTTTGAGTGTTTCCATGGAGATGCACCCCATCCAACTGTGGGTGATGACTCTGATTGGATAATTTCCATGAAGGTGTTGGCCTGCCTATTCAGGGTGGGTCTGAATTAAATTACTGGTGCGCTGTATAAGATCAGACAGAAGGAGCAAGCTGCTACAGCCAAGAGGGACACTTTGAAGAAAGCACAGAAGATGCAGATGAGAGACATTTTGAAGATGGCCATTGAAAGCAGACTCTTGCTCCGGAGAAGCTAAGACAGGACAAATATCCCAAGTGCAACTAAGAGTGACATTTTTGAGGAACTGCAGCCTGGGAGAAAGCCATTTTGAAACCAGAACTTTGGAGCAGACTCTAGCCACATGCCTTCCCAGCTAACAGAGGTTTTCCGGACGCCATTGGCCATCCTCCAGTGAAGGTACCCGATTGCTGATGTGTTACCTTGGACACTTTATGGCCTTAAGACTATAACTGTGTAACCAAATAAACCCCCTTTTATAAAAGCCAATCCATCTCTGGTGTTTTGCATTCTGGCAACATTAGCAAACTAGAACAGTATCGTCTTGTTGATTGCTTTAGTTTGGACACTTTTATGTCCTTAGAACTGTAAGTTTTTAACCTAATAAATCCCCTTTATAAAAGCCAATCCATTTCTGGTATTTTGCATAACAACAGCTTTAGCAAACATAAATAGGGTTCAATAAAAAATAACTTAACTGAACTAAACTCCAAGGATGAAGATGTCATATATGGCCACCTGATAGCGTACAGTTATCACCAGCCTCTCTTATTAGCAGTTTTCATGCAGTGGTCTAATCGCAGTAGCCTGAATATTCTATGTTACACTTACAACATGATTTTTACTCTTTTTGTCCCGAGTTTGTTGTCTTCCTGGCTTCTTATCCATTTTCCTGTCTTGCTGAGTTCACTGGTTATAGACATGTCACATTTTTGACAGCAGGAAAAGAAGCTCCATGATGAGTCTAGGTGAATTAAAGGCATGAGACCGGAAAAGGGATAAAAATAGATACGGCATATGGATGAAAAAAGAGCACACATATAGGATCTGAAGAGCTACAAATACAGGCAGAGACGATTCAAGGAAGAAAGAAGAGATTAGACACAAAGTGATAAAGTGTTAGCCCAACCCCAAAGAGAAAAAAAATAAAATACTGAGGAACTGTGAAACGTCACTGCTTGAAGAAAATGTGTTGTACATTACAGGAAACAAGATATGCCTCATGGTATGCATGGTTCCATTTAAATATTTATTAAAATTCTTAATTCACATTGTGAATGTGTGTAATTTGAATGATCCTGTGATGTTTGACATCCTTAAAACAAGAGTAATATTTTTGCGCATAAATGCCTTTGTGTGTAAAAAGATTTGATTGTTAAGCACTGCTGTTTGTGGTTTAATGAATGAAATGTTGGATTTTCTAGTTCAGAAGCAGAGAAAATCATTATAAAAAATAAATTAGTGCTTTTTTGCAACGGGTTTGCTGCCAGAACACAGGTGTCATGAAAACCATCACTGATTCTTAAGCCAAAATGGGAAAGGAAAAGACTCATATCAATATTGTCATTATTGGACATGAAGATTCGGGCAGATCCACCACTACAGGCCACCTGATCTACAAATGTGGTGGAATCGACAAAAGAACCATTGAAAAATTTGAGAAGGAGGCTGCTGAGATGGGAAAGGGGTCCTTCAAGTATGCCTGGGTCTTGGATAAACTGAAAGCTAATGCGAGCATGGTATCACCATTGATATCTCCCTGTGAAAATTTGAGACCAGCAAGTACTATGTGACCATCATTGATGCCCAGGACACCGAGACTTTATTTAAAACATGATCACAGGCACATCTCAGGCTGACTGTGCTGTCCTGATTGTTGCTGGTGGTGGTGGTGAATTGGAAGCTGGTATCTCCAAGAATGGGTAGACCTGTGAGCATGCTCTTCTGGCTTACACACTGGGTGTGAAACAACTAATTGTTGGTGTTAACAAAATGGATTCCACTGAGCCACCCTACAGCCAGAAGAGATACGAGGAAATCGTTACGGAAGTCAGCACCTACATTAAGAAAATTGGCTACAACCTTGACACAGTAGCATTTGTGCCAATTTCTGGTTGGAATGGTGACAACATGCTGGAGCCAAGTGCTAACATGCCTTGGTTCAAGGGATGGAAAGTCACCCATAAGAATGGCAATGCCAGTGGAACCACACTGCTTGAAGCTCTGGATTGCATCATCCAACTGATACACCTTTGCGTCTGCCTCTTCAGGATGTCTACAAAATTGGTGGTGTTGGTACTGTCCCTGTGGGCCGAGTGGAGACTGGTGTTCTCAAACGGGGCGTGGTGGTCACCTTTGCTCCAGTCACCGTTACAACTGACATAAAGTCTGTTGAGATGCAACATGAAGCTTTGAGTGAAGCTCTTCCTGGGGACAACGTGGACTTCAATGTCAAGAACGTGTCTGTAAAAGATGTTCATCCTGGCAGTGTGGCTGTTGATAGCAAAAATGACCCACCAATGGAAGCAGCTGGCTTCACTGCTCAGGTGATTATCCTGAACCATCCAGGCCACGTCAGTGCTGGCTGTGCACCTGTGCTGGATTGTCACACAGCTCACATAGCTTGCAAGTTTGCTGAGCTGAAGGAGAAGACTGATTGTCGTTCTGGTAAGAAGCTGGAAGATGGCCCCAAATTTCTGAAATCTGGTGATGCTGCCATTGTTGATGTGGTTCTTGGCAAGCCCATGTGTGTTGAGAGCTTCTCTAATTATCCTCCTATGGGTTGTTTTGCTGTTCGGGATATGCGATAGATGGTTGCTGTGGGTGTCATCCAGGCAGTGGACAAGAAGGCTGCTGGAGCTGGCAAGGTCACCAAGTCTGCCCAGAAAGCTCAGAAGGCTAAATGAATATTACCTATAACACCTGCCACCCCAGGCTTAATCAGTGGTGGAAGAACATCTCAGAACTCCTTGTCTCAATTGGCCATTTAAGTTTAATAGTAAAAGACTGGTTCATGATAATAATGCATCGTAAAACTTTCAGAAGGACAGGAATGTTTTGTGGACCATTTGTTTTTGTGTGGCAGTTTTAATTTATTAGTTTTAAAAATCAGTACTTTTTAAATGGAAACAACGACCAAAAATCTGTCACAGAATTTTGAGACCCATTAAAACGAAGTTTAATGAGGGAAAAAAAAAAAGTAAACTGTGCAAATAGGCATATTTGAGTTCCTGTCTGTTCAGCTTTAAATGCTTTTGTTGTTGTTACTTATTTTTGGTTTAGGACAACATTGAATAAAATAATTGACTCTCCATTACATTATTAAGATTATTAGATGGGAATAGTCTGTATTGCCCTCTATTGGTGATTAATAGTTCATTTAACAAAATAATTGCTGCTGTGTCATTTATATGTATTTAATGATTGCATCAACTGGTATACTTTAGAGAAAGGCACTTTTAAAAACTGACCCAATAGTGGTGGCCGTGAATTGTCAAAAGGGCGAAAAGTGATTTTGAACCTCCTGATATGTTGGTGTTATTGAATAAGGTGGTACTGGAATACTTTTGTCTGTGACTAATTCTTGTTTTTGTTTTGTTTTTGTCAGAGCTCCACCTCAGATAAGGCGTCCCAGTCGAGAAGTAAGACCTCTGAGGAAAGAGGTGCCAGGAGGAGGGGCCCGTGGGCCCGTAGGCCGAGCACATCCCATCTCAAAGAGCGAGAAGCCCTCCTCAAGCAGGGACAAGGAGCACCGAGCCCGCGGGAGGGATGACAAGGCAAGCCTGTCTCTTTGTAATGCACTCGCTTGACGACCGTCTTTTGGTGGGTATTGGGATTTTTGTTGGCTTTTTGAGGCACCCTGAGTTTGACATAGAAGAGTAAAGAAAGGTGATTCAAAAGATCAGAGGCCTTTGCATTTTGAAGGCTATGCCTCAGTGAAAGTCACCTTGAGGTATTTGAAAAAAAATAAAACACACACGTGCAAAAGCCTTTAGTAAGACAGATTCTTTGTAGCAATATTCAAATGCAGTTTAAAAATTTTTTGAAAAATATTTTAATAAGTATTCTGAATTAAAATGAACAATAAATGAAAAAAAAATTTTAGGAGAAAGACTTACAAGGAAGTAGATGTATATGTTCACAGAGTAAGATGATGGATATGATTTACTGTTGCTAAAACTAAAAATATCTTTGATGTATGTGTAGATTTTAGAGTAGAACAAAGATTTTTTTTCTCTTCAATAAGAAAATTTCCCTTGGTTAGGGTTCATTGTGAACATTTACTTATCTGGGAAATAGATTGGTGAATAACATAGTGTTGGGTGGAAAGTTTGTATTGCCTAAAGAATGGAGTTTAGAGAAATGATTTGAAGATAATCTTTCAGAGGAGGGAGCTAGCCAGGATGTCATGGTACATCTCTCCAATTAATTTTAGTGATATGAGAAAAGTAAGTTTTTAGTGATAACATTCGTTCGACTGTGATGTCGTAAGTGAATGATGTTGCAATTGAATTGCCACAGAGAAGTTTTAATTTTTTTTTACTAGTTAAGGATTCAGGATCTGCCTTAATACTTAGGATGAGGATATAATGTGTTTAAGTTAACAAGTGGTTATCCTCCACAATTGTATAGTGTGTTGGAATGCTTTTACCATCTGTAATTTCAGTCAGTAGATGAGGACACTAAACTGATGAACTTCCTAAGTCTTATGGATGCTGAGACCATGATTGGATAAAGTTGGTGTTCTGAGTATTTTATTCATGACGTAGATTCAGAGACACATTCTGCCTCTCTCCCTCTCACTAGGACACTCAAAATGAATTAGATTATTTTTATGTTTGTAATTTGTTGGAGCTGCTGTGCTGTGAAACACTAAGTGATTCCACCTCAGATCCTTTTAATAAGTGAGGGGTAATAAATAAATAAATAAATTTTTCATGATGAAATTGAATTGCTTCTCCCCCATTATCACAAGCCACATAAATGGGTAATTGAAAAACTGTATCATCTTTGTTTCTTCCTCTGTTCTTCATTTTTGTGCGTCTAACCTTTGTTTCCATTTTAGAGAATTAAGTGGGGCCTGAAGTCCAACTCTCATTCTGTTGGTAGCTTTTAGGTGAACTTTTAGGACTGGGCAAGGAACTTTGTCTTTACCTTAATTTCACACAACATAATAAAAGAACCTTCATCATGATCTGTTGGTTGCTTCTTTGCTAGGCACCATTCAAAGTGAAATTCATGAAACAATCCTATGAAGTAGGTAGTCTTATTATCTCCATTTTATAGAAGAAGACACTGAAGCACAAAAAGCTAAGGTAACTTGCTTAAGGTAATAGAGTAAGGAACGGAGCCTGGAATTGAATGTCTTCAGTCTCAGATCTTTTTCCTATTCATTTTAGGGTTTCATATTATGTAGTATCTTTTATAAACTAGATTGAAAATATGGATTGGATTTGAAAAAAGTGTCCAGGACAGTTAAATACATGTTGATTTTTAAATGTGATTCTTAAGCAAAGAACAAAACAAGTACGAGCATTAGTGGTATGTCAAATAAATTTTTCTGGGGATTATAAATTGTCTTTCATTTATAAAATTTCCAAATAATTATCTAAAATCTTAGCTATTCTTTCATTGACATATAAAGTATTCAGAATGTCATTGGAAAGTAAGCTCTTTATTGAAAACAAAAACAACAACAAAACTATAGTTATTTGCAGATAAAAGGTATTATCTCTGAGTCAGTGGAGAAACAAAAGGTTCTACAGTTTTAGAAAACAAACTAATGGACATGTCATTAGAATTTGAGAGGTCTGTTTGGCTCAGTTATGATCATTATTAGCACTCAAATACTTCTGATGCTAGAGTCCCGTTTACAACTTACTGAAGGCTCTGATAGGGTTTGAGGCAGTTTAGGTGAAACTGACAGCCACTTCCACTGAAAGCTAGTTCGAGAATGAGTGTTAAAAGGGTCATCAGAGATATTGTCGTCCCCATGTTTTTTCTTTCTTTAAAATTAGTTGTGTGTTACAACCAGCTTTTTTTAAAAACATGAAGTAGAATAGACTAAAAATCTTGGAGTGCATTGCTCATAGTTAAGGACAGTATTATTTTGAGAAAAAAATTAGTTATAAAAATGTATTTAGAAATTTAGTTATATAAATATATATTTGTATATGTATATACTAGATCATCATCTAAAATAAATTTATTACTTTGTGTAATGGTCAAAAGGTTGAAAGCCACTGCTTGGCTCCAGCCATTAACCTGACAGATGTAAAACAGTGAGAGCAAGAGAAGTTACCTGACTTGCCCAACGTCCCAGGTCTCTTTGGCTTTGTTGGTGAGTGCTGAGAACTGTAGGATTGAGCAGCTAACAATAATAGCAGTAGCAGCAGCTGCTGCTCTTCTGTGCGCATGCTTACGCTGTACCAGGTCCTTTTTTTGAAGATTTTTATATAGATTGGCTTATTTAATCCCTACTCACTCACCCTCCCCCTGAGCTCCATGTTATTCTCCATGTTTTATGCATAAGAAATTGAGGCACCAAAGTTATCCTGCAAGAGGCTGGTAGAGCTAGGATTTGAGCTCTAACTAGAACACCTGTGGTTTTAATCATTCTGTTATACAGCCTCTTACTTGAAAATACTATCTTGTTTTAATGTCTCACAAATACCTCTTTCTATAAGAGTTCACTTTCTGAGAGTGAATACATTAAAAAAAAAAAAAAAAAAAAATACTGCTGACAGGCTTCAGATTACGTCCAAGCTTAAAAAAATGGTATTTTCAATGAGTAGCTATCACTTTGTATAGTGACCTGTTATCCATGCCTTATGGTATCGCCTGGGCCCCCTCCCCCAGGTCCACAGGGTTATTAATAAAGCCAGTTTCTACCCCATTCATTTAAGAAACCTTTATTAAGTGTGTTCATTGTGTAAGCCTTACTAATTGGTGCTAGAAATACAAACTTGAATCAAATATGGCTCCTGTCCTTAAGTTGATTATTGTCTCTTTGGCAAGAGGGAGTCAGATGAATAAATTAACCTTTATAGCTACATTTTGTAGTCTTATTTGAATGTACCTGGGAAAATTGGGTTTAGTATTATTTTGCCATTTAAGTTTAGAGTCAGTTTAAAAGTATACATAGAAATAACAACTGCATTTTTAAAATTTAAAATGTAGTCTACGGGGAGGAATGTAGACCCGGCATCGTGGGACGGAGAACATCTTCTTGACCAAAAGGGGGATGTGAAAGGAAATGAAATAAGCTTCAGTGGCAGAGAGATTCCAAAAGGAGCCGAGAGGTCACTCTGGTGGGCACTCTTATGCACACTTTAGACAACCCTTTTTAGGTTCTAAAGAATTGGGGTAGCTGGTGGTGGATACCTGAAACTATCAAACTACAACCCAGAACCCATGAATCTCGAAGACAGTTGTATAAAAATGTAGCTTATGAGGGGTGACAATGGGATTGGGAAAGCCATAAGGACCACACTCCACTTTGTCTAGTTTATGGATGGATAAGTAGAAAAATAGGGGAAGGAAACAAACAGACAAAGTTACCCAGTGTTCTTTTTTACTTCAATTGCTCTTTTTCACTCTAATTATTATTCTTGTTATTTTTGTGTGTGTGCTAATGAAGGTGTCAGGGATTGATTTGGGTGATGAATGTACCACTATGTAATGGTACTGTAAACAATCGAAAGTACGATTTGTTTTGTATGACTGCGTGGTATGTGAATATATCTCAATAAAATGAAGATTAAAAAAAAAAAAAGAATAAAACTGCTGCATTCCAAGAGCAAAAAAAAAAAAAAAAAATGTAGTCTAAAAAGAAAATATTGGTTAGCAGGAAAAGTTTCTTTGTATTATTACCAGAAATGAATTTAATTCAAAAAACTTTAATTCCCAAGTATTGTTATGACTGTGGCTTTATGGTTGATAAACTCTTAGTGAAATGTGTTGAAAAACACATTTATGGTTGATAAACTCTTAGTGTTTCAGATGTGATCTCATGACTGAAGCTATATATGCTTTTCCAATAAAATTTAGATTACAGTAGGGTAAATTATGTTCACAGAATATGCTTAAAGGACTTCATTTCATTGAATTATATGTAACAAATAGTCATTTATGAATGGGTACCTTCCCGTGAGTGAGTAAGTCTAGGCAAGTCTGATGGGAAGTTGTTGCGAACTGAATCAGAGTATCCTTTTAAGAGCTATTGATAGGTTATCTGGCAAATGAACAATGACTTTTTTAAAGAAACCTTTTCATTGAAGAAAAGTTGACAAATTATAAGGGTGCAGCTTGATTAATATGATCATATAACCAGTGGCATATTGGTAAGTATTTAGTAACTAGTTCTCTGGAAAAAAAGTGTGTGCGCACACACACATATATAAATATACACAAAAATTTATTGTAAGTTCTGTTGAAAAGGATGTGTGACACACAGTTTACAAATAATAAAATATACAATGCTATTTGTTGTGAAATTCATAGAGCCAGTGGACTCTCACAGAATGCTTTTGCTGATTTTTGTTGAGCTGTAGTATCCGTAGCCAGACTGTGATTGCAGCTGATGGACGGATGTAGTCTTGACATGAATGTTGGTTGATATTTTTGTTTTCATTAATGAATAGGACAAAAGTTAAAATGAAAAACAGGAACTTCACTGACTTGAGCAACTTTGATGAAGCAGATAACAGTCTTCAAATACTGGAAGAACATTTCCTCAGTTTTTTTTTTTTTTAATGCTATTTACAGTGTAACAACTACAGAAATGATACACTTTTTAAGTTTAATCTGCATTATTAGTACCTTTCCCATCACTTTCTTAAGTCTAGACAGTCAACAGAACAATAAACCAAGCTCTGTTTGTAGTATTTGCTGATTTCTGGGGCGTAAATAGTTACACGCTGGCAAATTTCAGTCTACCAGCATGATGTCACTGAACTTAGAGTTGAGATGGGTAGCTGCCCACCATTATGTAGTGTTTCCGCCAGATGGACACACTTGACTCCAGTAACCTTAAGAGCATAGAGAATAGTAGAATTTAGTAAAACAATTAGGAAGTTATGAGTTTTGCGTATCTATTACATTGCCTTTGTTTTAAATATAATTTATTGTAGGTTTATGTAATTTAATTTTTATTAATGTCTGTGTTTCACAACTGGCTTGTACAGGGCCTGAAAATTTAATAATCAGCTCTTGCAAACTGTTAAGAGTCAGCTCCAGCATACCACTGCACGTAAACCGTATAACTACTACGTAGCCATCATGTAATCCATGTAACCGTCACTCGGGTCAAAAAATAGAACATTTTCAGTACCTCAGAAGTTGTCTTCATGCTCCCTCCAGTCATCGCCACTTCCCTTCTTCCCAGAGGTAACCTCTGTTTTGCTTTTAATGCCATTAATTAGTTAGGTCTGTTTTGAAGGTTTGTGTACAAAGGGTGTTCTTTCATGTCTGACTTTCTTCACTCAACAGCATGCTTGTGAGCTTTCTTCATGTTGCTGTGTAGATCTGTAGTTTATTTTCATTGTTGTACAGTATTATACCACTATTAAATCTCTTACTGTTAATGGATATTTGGATTGCTTATAGTTTGGGACTATTGAGAATACTGCTGCTTTGGATAGTCTTACGCTTATCCTTTGGTGTGCATACACCTGCATTTCTAGTGGGCATATACCTAGGAATGGAAGTGTTAGGTCATAGGCTATGTGTGTGCTAAGTTTTAGTGGTTTTCCAAAGTAGTTACGTCAGTTTGCATTCCTGCTTGCAGCATGAGCGTTCCAGTTGCTCCACATTCTCAGCAATGCTTGATATTGATTTTTAATTTTAGTCTTCTGGTGGGTGTGGTCGTTATCGTAATATGATTTTACCAGCATATTTACCTGATAACTTATGAGGTTGAAAACCCTTTCATATTTTTATTGGCTATTTGTATAGCAATGATGTATTTTTTAAGAACTATCTTGTTTTGTCCTTTGGATATTAAATCACTCTACAATCTTTCTCTGATGACAGCCAATATATAGTGTTTTCTTTTCCTCACAGATCTTAATGCATTAGATTATAATAGTTTCTATATCTAAATAACTCTTGGAGCTTGTGATTTGGAATTATGAACTCATTTGTGGTAGCTGGTATTAATCTTTTTTTAGTCACCGTTGATTTTCTTTTCTTATACAAGTGTCACCTTAGTCTTTGAGGGAGGATGAGCCCTTAGGTCATAAGAAGATATGTTTATATATCTTAACCTCTTATTCAGCAGATTAGTCAAAATATTTTCCTTAGACTGAACAGTTATTATGTTTCAACCTTGCCCAATGAGTGCTTTTTATCTTCTTGATTTTAGAATATTTATATCCTGAGTGAACTATTTTTAATTTCCCACTTTCACGGCTATCTTAATAGGAGTTCTGAGCTCTGTTTAAACATGATTTAAGATTAAATTTGAAATCTTAGTGGCCATATTTGAATTTTTTTCTTATCCTTTCTCAGAATCCAAAACTCATTCTAGCCATTCTTTATATTACAGAAAGTACAAGAAAGAACAGCAGAGAGAATTTAAAATAGAATATGTGCCCCCACCCCCACGCCATTCCATTTTGCTTGCTTCTCCTCCCAATGCAACAACTTGAAATAGTCATTTGTACTCGCTGTTTTCAGTTCCTTTCCTCCCTTTCTCTCTTCAGCACCCCCCAGGCAGGCTGTGCTCCCCATCCATCACGACCACCTCGGTGATGCTCTGGTCTAGGTCATGGATGAGCTCCGCATTGATGGAGACAGTGGATGTTTCTCTGGCCATTGTACGTGACAGAGGTAGTCACTGCCCTCCCTGGAAACACTCTTCACTGGGCTGTCAGGGCACCACACTCGCTTGGCCCTCCTGTCCCTTCTCATTGTACCACCTCAGTCATTTTGCTCATCTTGCCTCCTCCGCTAAACCTCTAAGCAGTCCTGAGACCTCTTTTCTTCTCTGTCTGCACTCATTCCTTTGGTGACCTCATCCCTCTCAAGCTTTGCTTATAGCACCCAGGTTCATATCTTTTCCCAGATTGCTCCTCCGAACCCATGTCTCAGAGATCCCGTGTCTGCTCGCCTCTCCTTTGGGTGTCTAATGGGCATTTCAAACGGAGCTTGTCTGAGACAGACCTCTGCTTTCATTCTCTAAACCTGTTCCTCCCTCAGCCTCTCCGTCTAAGTAAAGGTCAGCTTCATCTTTTTAGAAGTGCAGGCCAAAAGGAAGATTTCCTTCTTTCTCTTATATTTAACATCTGTCCTCACATCCTACTGGCTCTATTTTCAAAATATATCTAGAATCTGGCCACTTTTCACCCCCTCCACCGGGACCATCTGGTCCAGGCCATGCTCATCTCTTGCCTAGATTATTGCAAGAGCCTGCCAACTTTCCTCCTGCTCCCGCCCTTGCTTCCTCCACCCCCCGGGTCTGTTTGCAACACCGCACCGAGTGTTCCTATGAACGTGGGTCAGTTACGTCTCTCCTTGGCTCAAAACCTTCCCGTAGTCTCCCATCTTGAGTAAAAGCCAAAGTCATAATGGTATAGATGGCCGTTACCTCTCTGACCTCACCTTGTACTAACCCTCATCTCGCTCCTTTTTAGCTCTGTGGTTTCCTTGCTGTTCCTGGAATATGCCACACACAGTCCTCCCTTGGGGCATTCACACTTGCTGTTCCCTCCTTAATGTTTCACTAAATGTGTTTCTTATTTATGCATTGAGTGTGTTCCCTGACTTGAATATGAGCCCTGTGAGAGCAGGGGTTTCTGGCTGTCTGGTTGATTGCTTCATCCCTGGTGCCCAGAATAGTGCCTGACTCATAGTAATTGCTCCGTAAATATTGTTGAAAGGAATACTGGTAAGTATGCAGAATGCTGTGGATTCATTACTTCAACTGAAACGTGTTTTGTGTTATCAAACCAGTGCAGGGCATGACACCAGAGTTAGTGGGCACTGTTTTGTATCTGTCAACCTGTTTTTGTTTGCAAAATAATAAACCCTTAGCATGGGATGCGATTTAGAGAACTTGTCTCCCTTTTCCTGTGTTTTGCTTGTCACCCCAGGGTAGACCAGCAGTATGTCATGGTATACTGGGAGTGGCTAAAGGCACTGATTCTGGAGCCAGACTTCCTAGAATCTAGCTGTGTGTCCTTGGAAGATGACTTAATCTCTCTGTGCCTCTGTTTTCTCATCTATGGGATGGAAATAAGAGTACCTATCTCATAGGACTTTAAAGATGATTAAGTGATAGTGTATGTCAAATGCTTAGGACAGTGCCTGGTGTACAGTGAGCAGTTCATGAGCTTTAACCATCAAGGTAATATGAATGTGGAGAACTAGGATACAGCGGAAACAGAATACAAAAATCACTTTTTTTAATAAAGAGAAATAATGAAATTTCCAAAGTATTTTGAACCTGCCTTGGGCCATTGAATTCTGGCAACAGATGAATAAGTGGACAAGCGGGAGGTGATGGCTTTACAGAAGGAACCGGAGGTCACCTGCGGTTCATCCTGGACCTGGCTGTGATTGTGGGCCAGCGGCTATGAATTAGCCAGTAATTCTGATGTCAGGTTGCTCTCTACCCCACAATAAAATGACTCCTTTGTCGGACAGCACTGATTTAGAAAATTCTTTCTTTTGCTGATCTGAAGTCTGCCTCTTTTGTCTTTTCTTTATATTGGTCCTGGTGTGTCCTTTGGAGTAATATAGAGGAGGTGAGTTGGTTGTGTTACTCCATTAGCATTTTCTCCTTTAGCTTGTATATCTCTAGTTTTCTGGGTCCTTTTCTACATGACTTGGTTTTAAAGCTTGTTATCACACTGGTCATCTTTCTCTGGGTGTAATTCACTTCTCGGTATTTTTTTTAAAATGTGAGACCTGTGTTTCATTTAATCAACCAACACAGGAAGGGAGTACAATAAATGTAAAAACTCGTATCTGCCTTATAGGCCAAGCTGTATCATTGATTGACTCTGTGATATTGCATTGGTCATGTTGAGCTTTATTCCCCTCATATAGAATGATTAGCTGATGCTAATAAAAGATCATTAACAAACTTTTCTTGATATGGATAATTTAGATAAGTAAAAAAAAAAGCCAAGTATTTTTGCTTTAATGAGAAAAAAAGAGTATATTAGCCTTTAGGCTAAATATCAGCTGCCTGTCAGTGTTACCCGTTAATGTTGACCTTTGTCTGCTTACATCAAAATCAAAGGAAAGAATTCTGAGAACATTTCAGAGACATTGCAACCAGTGGTACTGTTATTGCTAAATTTTGGGTAATCGTGTCTTTGGCGAGATTATCTTTATACCTGAAAACCAACGATTTCTTTTAGGTATTGGCAGTTAATCTAGTTGGTTAACTGAAACCGCAGTTACTTACATTTGAGATCCCTACTCCAATTTTCTGAGTATTTTATGAAGATAATTGTCATTCATTTTGCTTATTTCTTGATGTAACCAAATTAATTACTTAATTTTAATTTTCCTAAGTCTGTTTTTTTTCCCTAACCTAACCATTTTAATTGAAAAAGTTCCTTAAGTCTTTTTTGGAGTGTTTAATTGGTCTTCTATTTTCATTTCTATCTCTGAAAACCTTTAGATTCTAGGGCTAGTCATTTAACCAGTTAGTGCCCACATTTCCTCTTCTGTGAAGTGAGAGGCTTGACCTTGATTATCAAACAGCCTTGTTTCTCTCCTTTTCTAGCCCCCCATTAGTCCCACCCCCCATCTCAATCCATTTGCTGTACAACAGCCAGAGGGGCATTTAAAAATGTAACTCAAACCCTGCCGTTCCCTGCTGAACACATTTCACCTTTCCCCAGTGCACTTGGAATAAATTCCAGCTCCTCCCTGGGCTCTGGAGGCCCCGGTGAGCTGGCCTCTGCCCACCGCCCCCCTGCTGCTGACCACCTCCTAGCCACACCGACCTCCGTCCCCCCCCAGCACAGTGCCGTCGAGAATGTGTGTGGTTTGGGATTCTTTGTTACTTGTCTTCCCCACTGGTGAGGGTGCTGCTGTATCTTTCAGTCACCGATCACTGCATGTAGTAGATACTCAGAGTTTTTTGGTTGTTAAAATACTATGATTCCTATTGCTTTCAGGTAAGTGTGCAGCTTTTCCTTTCTCTTGGTCGTGGTTATTCAGTCCCCCCCCACCCCTGGAGAGTCATATTAAAATGACTTGTCTGCTTATATTTTTTAATAGTGATTTCTTGTGAAATCTCAAATTACGATGTCTTATGTAAATTTTAAACTTATACTTAATTCTCAGATCTTGTAAGTTGTTTTTTGGGGGGAGTCAAGCTATCAGAGTACTGATGGGTTGTTTATCTAGTAGCTTAAAAGAACCAGAACATCTGCCCACAAGGAGCCATTTATTTCCTCCTCAGCACTAGGGAGGGAGCCTTTTGTTTATGTCAGAAGCAGTGTTGGGAGAAGAGGTTCGTCCTGTTCTATTCTCTTTTCAGACCTGGCTTTGAGAGTGGACTCCTTTTGACCATTTCCTCCCCCCACTTTGCATCAGTCGGTGACTGTGAGCCGCAGGCTCTGGGGAGCTCGTTGGCTTGGCCTGCTGAAGTAGTTCCAGTGGTTGAACTTTCTTTGGGAACTGAGTGTGTCTCATTTAAAGCTCTTCGAAGCTGAGTCAATCTTGGCAGCATCCCATAGAAACCATAGCGTATAATTTTTTTAAAGCCACCATATTATTAAATAAAGAATTTTGGGGTAAAGCATATTGTTTTAATGGTCTTAATAGTACTGTTTAAAAAGGTTCTTTTACTGTAGTCATTACAGTGACTTTATGATGTGATCTAAGGACCCTGTTAGGAAGAAACCCTGAATCCTGAGGGGGTACTTTAAGTAAAAGGGGAAAGGCTTTTTAGATGCAATTGCGGAGTCCCAGCTCTTTCCTCAGCTGCTGCCTTTTCTTGAATGCGTTGGGTGATGTAGTGATTCAGCCATGGACAACCCACCCTTAAGCTGGAAGCTGGCTCGGCCAGGCTTCAGACAGTCTGATGTCTGGAAAGGATTTGGGATTGGGAGTCTGGAAGCCTGAGTTCAAGTCCCTACCCTTGACATTTACTAACTGGGAACTTGATTAAATTACTCGACCTTTGAGTTTCAGTTTCCTTATCTGTGAAAATAAGGACAATAAAAGCTACCTAGTAAGGTTATTGTATTAAATGAGGTAATATATGTGAGATTTTTGGCCTCGTAGTAGGTTCTTAGTAAACTAATTTTCTCTCTTCCGCTACATAAAGATTCTAAATATTCTCGTGTGTGTGTGTGTGTGTGTGTGTGTGTGTAGATCCTTTGCAACCACAAATTCAAAGCTAGGCTTTCCCAATCTATTGGTAAATAGCAAGGATCATTTTAGTCTCACCTGCCCCCCCCTTCATCCCCCTGAATGTAAATGTGAAGAGGCTTATAATAAGGTTGACTTGTTTATCTATTTCTAATGAATTTAATAGGGTAAAGTAGCATTTGGGTAATCAGAAAATACTGTTTTAAAAGAATAAAATGTTATTTCTCAAGTGCTTACATTACAGTATATGAAAGCATAATGATTAATTAAAATGATTCTGTTATTGACCAATACTTCTTTTTGTATCTGTCCCCAGGGAAGGAAAAATATGCAAGATGGTGCAAGTGATGGTGAAATTCCAAAATTTGATGGTGCTGGATATGATAAGGATCTGGTGGAAGCTCTTGAGAGAGATATTGTCTCCAGGAATCCCAGCATTCATTGGTTAGAATCTTTTATATTGAGTTAAAATAGAGGAGAAAACAAGTTATAAGAGAGTCTTCTCTTGTTATCCCTCATCTCCCGATTGTGGCTTCATCCTTGACATGAATGTGTAGAGTTGACAGGATGTCTCTTCTCTCACAGTGTAAGCCAGGAAATTGTAAATGTTAATTTGATGTTGACATAGCTGACAAAGTTTGAATAACATGTCCTAGTTAATAACTGCCGTATGATTTCTCTGATCATTTTAGACAGTAAGAATCATGTTTTTAATGAAAGAATAGTTTCATAAGTTATAAAAGTTGAAAAGAATTAGTATTGCTCATAAATGAAAGGTGTCCTTGAATAAACATTGTGAAACTTTGCTGTTCTTGCAAAGGGATGACATAGCAGATCTGGAAGAAGCTAAGAAGTTGCTAAGGGAAGCTGTTGTTCTTCCCATGTGGATGCCTGACTTTTTCAAAGGAATTAGAAGGCCTTGGAAGGTGAGAATTGATGAAAATAATGTCAGTTTAAGAATGCCGCCTGCATGGTAATGAAAGGCAGCACTGCGGTTGTCTCTTCATGCTCCTGACACGGTGTGCCAAAGTCCATGAAGGTGTGTGGAAACCAGAAAACCTGGATTGGACATTGGAGTTGAGGTGTGCAGCCTCTGCATGGCTGGAGAGATGGGCTTGGGCACGGAAACCTCTCCCCTCGGGTGTGCAGCTAGAGATTAGTTTTAAAAGTTTTCTAGATACCTGCTTCTGTAGATAAAAATTTGACAAGCAAGTTAAACAGTGGTAGTACATATAATCTTACATAATAAGTAATATAAATACTTTTCTAAAAGTTGGATCATAGAAATACTTTTCTGAAAGTTGACAAATTCCTTACTAATCATTGTTTGATCGCAGCATAATCTAGGCTTGGTACAGTTCTCAGACATAATCGGAATGTTTGTTTCTTTCGAACCTGCCCTGTCTGAGAGTCTGAAGCCTCCACAGGACTGCTTCCTCATGAATCATCCAATGTTTCATTCTAGCATACTAGATGTTAGCTTCAAAAGCCCTTTTGAGGGCTGCCTGAAACTTTTTTTGTCTTAGCCTTAGGCTGTCTTCCCTAGTAGAGTAAAATGAAAGTAGGATCTTACTTTGCCCTTCAGAGTTAGCTGGGAAAGTCTGTTTCCTTTCTCACACCCTCTCTTTTGTCCCACATCTGCAAGTAGAGAGGAGGAGAAAGTGGATTTAGGTGAATGGCTTGGTTGGGATGCCCACGACAGTTTGTGTCTCATAAGTTGAAACTTACAGACTGTGTTTGTTCTAGATTTACCTTATTTTGGGAACATGTAACCATGAAGTCCCCCTCACTATAACTGTTAAAGTAATATTTAAAAGAGAAAATATGGTTTTTAAATTGGTATTTAAAGGAGTTTTAAAAAACCTTAAACCACATATTAATTAAATATTCTCTACCTTCTGTGTTAATGAGACATGTTTGTCATAATGACTGATATTATAATTCAAAAGCATTAATTTGCTCTAATGAAATTTGTACATTATAAAATAACACAGGATAGGTTAAGGAATAATCTAATTTGTGGTATTTATAAACCTAAAAATAAATGGCTGAATTAAATAGCTGATACCTTTAGTCCTTTTAGGAAATTTGATACTCAGTGTTTCCCAGACTTAGAGTACCGATTTTATCACCAAGTCATGTATTTGAATCACAGCCAAGCAAACAAATAAAAACAACAAAAATGAAAAGCAGCTATGGAGTGATGTGACGGCCTCTGGGAATTGTGAGGTTATCTTGACTTCTTCTAATATGTCATCTGTGATAGGACAACATTTGAGTTTTTTTTTTTAACTTCAGGTTGCTTAATTATGCAGGAATATTAGGATTTGCTATTCCATTTATCTAGAATCACTGAAGTTGATAAGTGAAGAAAGTGAACATTTTATTGTTTCAGATCTTCATGTGTAGTTTAGTTATGATAAAGTTTGTTTTTTTTTTTTTTTCCAACCTAACTGATATGGTGTGGGAGGCAGTGTATTCTGGAAATCATTCCTGACTTTAAACGAAACTGAAAGTAAGATGTAGGACACATGGAGAGAAGGGGCTTCTGTAGTACCTTTCCTAGATTTTGACATGAAATCCATCTGCATTTCACTGGTGCTAGCTTGCCCCAGCAGAGGACTTTCTAGTTAAAAGTGATGTTTCTATCCCTCATGGAAGGTGGGGTTCCCAGGTAGGTGTCACAAGCCAGCTCTGCTTTTGAGCAGCCATGTGGGGGGAGGACCCAAAGCATCTGACCAGCCACAAGTGATTGTGATTTGTGGCCAGCGTTTCTTGAAATTTCAGTATAGTTTGAGTTTTCAGAAATGTTCTTTCTAAAAAGAAATCTTTACTTATAGTTGATTTTTTTAAAACTACTTTTCATGATATTGTTACAAAAATGTGATCTGATTATTGTAGTATTCACTGGCAAACTGGATTAAGAAAAAAATGTTGAAATTGTAAATAATTTGTTCTTGGGCTAATAAACTATTTTCTTGTATCTGTAAAACAAAATTGTGACTAACTACTATTCTTTTTCTAAAGGCTATGTTTGATTTTTTTCAGAGATTTCTGAGAGTAGATGATTGTTCACTAAAATCGGACAATAAACAGATTTTAAGGAGGACATGAAAATAAGGAGGCAGAGATATTTCTATCAAGTTTATAAAATTTGTCTTAAAATCTGAATTTCCAGAATTTCAGAACTGGAATGAGCCTTTGAATCTTATCAGATCCCCAGATTTGATAGACAAGTAAACTGAGGCCTAACTTGTAACAACTAAAGTCCTTTTCAAAAATTAAAAATTTGATGTGTCTTATCTTCTTATATGTATGTGTTCCTTTCCCTCCACAGTACACTTTCTCCTGTGCATCGTGATCATGCCTGTATTTATCCATCAGTACCTGTTATGCATGACTTTCTAGGTGGAGGGATAAGGCAAGATTTGGCAGTCGAGGAATCTAGTGGGGGTCCAGACTGCCTGTGCCCTAAGCGCTGAGTGAGGAGCAGACCTGATGGGGTTAGAGAAGGCTCTGTGCCTTGGGGTGTGGGATTCGAGCTGGGATTTGCAGGACTGAGGGGATTTCAGTGTGCAGGAGAAGACCTGTCGTTCCACATCTAGGAGCTGTGTCTATGTAAAGATGCTAAAATGGGATGTTACCTCCTTTTGGAGTTGGCTACACCACTGATATTGCAAGAACTGAAGGGGCATTGAAAAGAGGAAATCACAGAGAGAAATGTGAGCTTTGCTGTTGCTGTGCTGACAGCATCAGTTAATTGTTTTCAGTTTTCAAACTCTCAAGCCCGTGCACGGTTAAAGCTTCTCTGTAAAGTAAACTTGTTTTTAATACAAGAAATCAGCAACTGTTCAAAATAGGTGTAGCATTAACTAGATATCTGAACTCTCATTAAAAGTGCCAGAAGAAAATAATGATTACTTAAAAAATCCTCTATCTTTAAGTCTAGGGGATTAGTTGTTACTGAGTAATTTTTATTCCTCATTGATTAGTTTTTATAGAATACTTCTATTTGTTTTCGAAGGTAAGAAACTACTGGAATTTAGCTTTTAGTCTATATTATATTTAGTGGCTGTTTCATCACTAACACTATCTTATGTAAACTATCAACTGTCTAGCACATTAAACTGTTAAAATTCCAGCTAATTTGATGATGCTTCAATCATCACTGGATTTACCTGTTATCTTTTTAACTCATAAATGGGTCTTTATTTTTGACTAAAAGCCGTAAGTTATAAATGCATTGTGAAAATTAGGTTTGCCTTTATGGAGGGGAAAGAAATGTATAATTCTACTATAGGTGGTAGAAGATGTCTTTCTATTTTCATGATGTTTACAAAGAGCAGTCACGTATAATGGATGCTCAACGCTAAAAATACTTTGATGTCCAGTTTAAGAAAGTGGTGTAGATGCTTTCCAAATGCGTCAGAGGATTCCCTGCTTCCTTGATCTTTGATAGCCTACCTCTGACGACCTTTGATTTGCGACATTTTGTGAAATCTCTCTTTGTTGTTTCTACATCTAGAATGACACTCTTGCCAAATGACTCATGTCAAATGCACCATGATTTAACTGTGACATTTGAGTTTATCTTTTGATGGGAAAATTTTAGTGTACATCAAGAGTTGACAATATTGTATGATGAAGCCTGTAGTCTGTAAGTCACAGAGAACATCGTTTGAAATTTCAGGGCGTGCTGATGGTGGGCCCCCCAGGCACTGGTAAGACCATGCTGGCGAAAGCCGTTGCCACTGAGTGTGGCACCACGTTCTTCAACGTTTCCTCGTCCACACTGACATCCAAGTATAGAGGAGAGTCGGAGAAGCTGGTCCGCCTGCTGTTTGAAATGGTGAGCGGCGACAGATTAAGATTCCAAGGCCTTGTTTTTGTAGGCGTAGGAAACTCCTCATAAAATAGGTCCATTCACCCTGGGATCTTTTTGTAAAAAGGCAAATGGAGTTGTATTGTAATAGTTCTTAACACACTCAAGTGACATGGGGTGGTGGGTTTGTGGGATAGTTGGTTTGTCTTTAATGAGTCTTCCTCTCGAGATACAGAAGGCCCTTGACAGCCTGTCCAGCCAGGGCGAAAGAATAGATTTGGCTCTGTGTGTGGGATGACTGATATTTCTGGATCTCTAATGAACTGGTTGAGAGAATATTTTAATATAGATTTAGAAATCAGTTAGAAATTGATCTCATTAAAGTTTGTTCCCTTTTCAGAAGGGATTTGCAATAGTTACTTAAGAATACATGCTCAAGGATAGAGGTTGATGAATTTATCTTTTAAAAACTATTTGCAGTATGGAAATTTTCAAACACAAAAGTAGAGAAAAAAGTAGTGAATCCCCAGGTATCTGTCACCCAACTTCACCAACCATGTAATTTATCTTTCATTTACAGAAATTTCCTTTTTCTTATGTGAATGATTGATATAACCTCTGTGAATAACCAAGTGGTGGCATTAAGGCAGTGAGAAATTTCTACTCTCTTTTGCCATTGTTTTAAAAGGAGGAATTGTCATTTAAAATATATTCAAACTGTTTTACGAGATCACTGAATGATTTCTTTAAAATATTTTCACAAAGGCTAGATTTTATGCTCCCACCACGATCTTCATCGATGAGATAGATTGTATCTGCAGTCGAAGAGGAACCTCTGATGAACACGAGGCAAGCCGCAGAGTCAAGTCTGAACTGCTCATTCAGATGGATGGTAATGGATATTCCATGATGGTTTCAGAACTGTTCTGTTTCCTTTTTGAATTGGGTGTAGGCTCAGACTTTGGGAATGCTAAATGAATGGACTGGAAGGCATTTTGTAATTATTTGTTCATCTACCCATTTCTTCATCTGCTCATGCACTCAAAAAGCATTTATTGCATATGTATTATGGATCGTTTACTATTGCAGGTTCTGAGGTTACAAAGAAAAGGGCTGTCACTGCCCTCAAGGAGTTTACTATTTAGAGCAGAGGTTCTAGAGGTGGGATCCAGGGCCCCCGGGATCCCTGCAAAGGGTCTGCCAAGTAAACTATTTTCAGAATAATACTGTTCCGGTTTATTAAAGCTGCCAAAATGCAATATACCAGAAATAGACTGGTTTTTACAGTGGAGGCTTATTAGTTCACAAATTTACAGTTCTAAGGCCATGAAAGTGTCCCAATTAAAGCATCAATAGGACGATATCTTCTCTGAAGAAAGGCCAATGGCATCTGGGGTTCCTCTGTCATATGGGAAGGTAACGTTGCTGGAGTCTGCTGTGCCTCTCTCGGATTTAGCTTCTGGTTTCCATTGGTTTCTCCAAAATGTCAGTGGACTTCTGTCTTAGGTTCTCTCTCTCAGCTCCTGTGTGTCCTTTCTTGTTTCTCCCAGGTTGTTTCTCTCTAAGTGTCTGGGGGTCCTCTCTTACCTTATCTGGGGCAAACTCTGTATTTCATCTCTTAGCTTCTCCCCTGGTTCTGGTTTCAATGGCTGTCTCCAAAGTATCTCTGGGTGTTTCCTCTTTAAGCGTCTTGGTCTGTGTTGACTATGAGCTCTCTGAAGGACTCCAGTAAACTAATTAAGACCCATCTTGAATGGATGGTGTCACATCTCCATGGAAATAAGCTAATCAAAAGATCTCACCCACAAGAATGGATTAAAAGAGTATAGTCTTTTGTGGGGTACATAAGAGATTCAAACCAACACAAATACCAAGACATTATTTCCCTTTTTCACACTCATTCTCTTGCATGTTTTCTGGAAGCTACTAGATATGTATGATATCATAACAGATGGAATGCAGAAGCATATGAGAATCCAGCTGTTTTCTATTAAGACAGACTTTAAAGAGATTTTTCAAAATTGTATAATAATGCCAGTCTTTGTATTAAGTTTTTCTTTTTATTTTGGAAAGCAGTTCTTTTTAAGAAAAATGTTACTTATGTTAATAAATAATGGGTTTATTAGTTTATTTTAAAATGAATTAAGTTTTAAAATTTCTCAGTTTCAATTTCTAATATATATTGATATATACTACACAAACAAAAACTCTTTGGAGCTCAGTAATTTTTAAAATTGTAAAATGGTCCTAAGACCACAAGATTTGAGAACTACTGATACAAATGGGAAACTAGCAACCAAACAGACAATTAGATTAAATTCTGATAAGTTCCATAGTAGAAGTAAACTCTGGATATAGTGAAAACGCAGAAGAAAAAAGGGGGATTTATGGGTAATGGATAGCTGAATTGGCTTTGAAGGATTGGTGGAAGTTCCTAGACAAGGAGAAAAGGCACTGGGAAGCCATTGACGGAAGAGAGGGATGGGTTCAGAACTGCTTTTTAGAGATAATTACTCTTGTGGTTGTGTGGTAAACAGTTAGGAAGCTATTTAAGCAAACCATGAGAAAAGATGAAATGTGTTCTGAACCCATCCCTCTCATGCTTTCAATAAGTACACTCAGGATATTGTTTCAAAATAGCCATGGGCATCCACCAGATATGGATACTTACCAAATACTTCTGATGTGTGTTGCATATAGTGCTAGGCACTGTAAGTTATGTAAAATAATGTACTGTAAGTCCCTTCTCTGAATGAGTTTACCCTTTAAACTTATTTAAAGTATGAGAATGGGACTGTTGTATTTGGGGGGAGGAACATAGAGGAAAACACATTAGGTGATAAAAAATTTAAAAAATCACTGAATATGATTTCGTCAGCTGAATTTTTTTGCGTGGTATTTGCCACTATTGTCATTGGATACTTGTTTGTGATAATGATTGAAGTAGGAGATTAGTATTAATTTATTAAGAAAATACCATATTGAATTGGGTTGCTTTAACCACTCCTTTGCTATGCCAGGCTAGAGTATCTATCAGTAAAATTTGTGAGTTCTTGATATAATTTTTTTCACTGTCTATTTTCCTGGGTTTCTCTTATATGACCTGATGTTTTTTTATTCTGAAATTTTAATTCTGAAAAAGTAGACCTGTGTATGTATGTTTGGTTTGGTTATAAAAGGAAATGTAATTTTTAGCAGGGACTGGTTATAAGGTTCATCTTTAAATTCCTTTTCTTTATTTTTTACAAGTCACTTAGAAGTTTGAAGGACAAAATTATTATAATGTAACTTGTCTTTCGAAAGTCTGATTGCATGCTCTTCCAGTTTTCTAAAGCTGCTGTTATGCAAATTACCAGAAATGGATTGTCTTTTATAAAGGGGATTTATTAGATTACAAATTTACAGTTCTAAAGCCGTAAAAGTGTCCAAATTAGGGCATCAACAAGAGGATAGCTTCACTGAAGAAAGGTCAATTTCATCTGGAACACTTCTGTCAGCTAGGAAGGCATGTGGCTGGTGTCTGCTGGTTCTTTGCTCCTGGGTTCTGGTTTCAAAATGACTTTCTCCAGAATGTCTCTGGGCTTCTGTCTCTCTTAGCTCCTGTGCTTTCTTGCATGTTCTCCCAGGGAGTTTCTCTCTAAGCATCTGGGGGTCCTCTCTTAGCTTCTCTGGGGCAAACTTTGGGCTTCATTAGCTTAGCATCTTTATACATCTTTCTGTCTGTACCTCCAAGTGTCTCCAAGCCTCTGGGTCTGTGTCGGCGCTTAGCTTCTCCCGGGGGAAAACCCTGGACTACATATCTTCTCTCCAAAATGTCTTTCTCAGCTTTTCTGCCCTTCCTGTTTCTGTGAGCTCTCTTAAACGACTCTAGTGATCTAATTAAGACCCACCCTAACTGGGTAGGGTCAAATCTCCATGGAAATATTCAATCAAAAGGTCTCACCCACAGTTGGGTGGGTCACATCTCCATGGAAACAACCTAGGTGAGAAGAGAACTGGAGAGAACTTAATGAGAACTGGAGAGAACTAGAGATAAGAACTGGAGAGAACTTAATGATTTTTTAAAAATAAGTAGGGAATAAAACAGAGCCTAATCCCTTACCTCTTTTCTTTTCTACAAAATATCCATTTATTTTCTTACATAAAAACACTTGTTATTTCTTATAGGACTAGGATCCTGAAATAGATGATGTGAACTCTTCTCCCTCTTTGGTTTGTAGTTCTCTGCTGCTTTGTTTGGTTCTGCCACCACACACTGAGCTCCTTGATGTCAGAGGACTGCATTATTTTCATCATTGCATCCTGCCACCAAGTGCCCTGGCCAACACTTAGAAATGTTAGTTGAATTAAAGAATAAAGGACTGTAAGAAAATTTCTGTATCATTTTTCCCCCTTACTTTGTACAGGAGTTGGAGGAGCTTTAGAAAATGATGATCCTTCTAAAATGGTTATGGTATTGGCTGCTACTAATTTCCCGTGGGACATCGATGAAGCTTTGCGAAGGAGATTAGAAAAAAGAATATACATACCTCTCCCGACAGGTATGATTCCTTCCTTCTGCTGTTTTGCATTTTCTGTTACTACCTGTTACCTTTTTTCTATTTCTTTCAATCTTTATTCAAGTGTTATTCTGCTTAAAGAATTTTATAGCATCAAAAAACCAATTTGTAGTACCTGGAAACACTGAGGCCCAGGACTTTGTTCCTTCCATTTCAGGGAAGTATTAATGGTAATACATTTCATAGGACGTGTAAATTTTTACTTTTAAACTTGAAGAGTCTTCATTGAGCCTCATTTAAGTGGTTTAAAAGAGTAGTACTCTTGGAACTTTTCTCAAAATATGCTGCTTGGGAAAATATAATTTCAACCTATGGATATATGTTGAAATTGTCATAAGTGCATTTTTTTTTCTTTTTATATCTAAATAAAATTTACATACAGTTAGTAGTACAGATCTTCGGTATACAGTTTGATGAGTTTTGAAAAATGTTTACACCTGTTTAATCAATACCCTAATCAAGATGTAGGGTATTTCTATGACCTCACAAAGTTTCTGTGTGTCCCCTATCAGTTAATCTGACCCATCAGTAAGCATTCCCTTTCCTGATTTTTATCCCATAGATTAGTTTTGCCTGTTGTTAATCTTCGTATAAATGGACTCATGACAGTGTGTACATTCTGTGTCTGGCTACTTTTAACCAACATAGTGTTTTTGAGATACATCCGTGTGGTTATATGTATCAGTAGTTTATTTTTTCTATGGTTATTATACCACAATTTGTTAATCTTTTCTCCTGTTTTTGAGTGTTTGAGTTGTTTCTAGTTTTTGGCTATCAACAAAACTGTAGACATTCTTGTACAAATCATTTTATGGACAAATGTTTTCAATTCGTTTGGGTACAATAGATAAAAATTGAACGGGTAATTCATAGGGAAGAAATATGTTTGACTTTATAAGAAACACCCAAATTGTTTTCCAAAGTGGTTGTGCCATTTTACACTCCCACCAATGAATGAGAATTCCAGTACTTCCATATTCTTTCCAGCATTTGCTATTATCAGTATTTTAATTTTAGTCATTAAGTGTAAAATGCTATCTCATCATATTTTAAATTACCTTTCTCCGATGAGAATGTGCTTTTGGTAATTGGTATATATATTGTGCAGTGTGTTTTCAAGTCTTGTGCCCTGTTTTTAAATTGGGTTGTTATTTTTGTAATGCTTTGTATAAGTTCTTTGTCAGATACATGCATTGTGAATATTTTCTCCCAATTTGTGGTTTGTCTTTCAGTTTTCTTTGTGGTGTCTTTTGATGAACAGAAGTTTTTAATTTTGATGAAGTTCATTTGTCAAGTTTTTCTTCTATGGATAGTGCTTTCTTTTTTTTTTTTTTTTGTCTTAAGAAATGTCTCCTTTCCCCAAGGTTGCAAAGATTTTCTCCCATTTTTTTTCATAATATGTATTTATATTTGTGGCCCATCTTGAGTTAATTTTGTGGTGTATGTCAGGTAGGAGCCAAGTTTTTTTTTTTTTTTCATATGCATATTTAATTATTCTAGCACCAGTTGTCGAGAAGAGTTTTCTTTTTCTATGGAATTACTTTGGCACTCTATTGAAAATTATTTTGCTATATATGTGTGGGTCTGTATCTGAAATCTCTTCTGTTCCATTGGTCTGTATTTTTCCAAAGATATAGGACTATTTAGGTTATATGTTTCATCTTGAGTAAACTTTGGTAGTTTGTGTCTTCGAAAGAATTTGTCCATTTCCTCTAAGTTGTCACATTTATTGGGATAAAGCTGTTTATAATATTACCTTTGTTTGATCAGAGAAGCAGAATCATTAGGAGATACATATGTTTATTTGTGAGTGTGCGTGTGCATGTGTGCGCCTGAAGTCAGTAGGGAGAGCAGACAGGTAGAGAAGATGAATGTGATATGGGGGAAGCAAGGACAGAGTGGAAACTATGAGGATGAGTTGAAACTCATGAGGATGGACTGGAACCCATGCAGGGCTCTACTTGTCCCTCTGATTCCCAACTTCAATGACTCGGGTGTTTTACAGAATAGACTGGTGTTATTTGTCACAGTGCTAAATATATACCTGGTCAGGAATCAGAGAAGCTGAAAGAGAAAATCTGGCAGGATCTAGAACGAGCAGCAGAGCCATGTGCTGTGGCATGCTTATAAGGTGAGCCAGCAAATGAGCGATGATGTGCATGAGCCGCAGTTGTATCTCATATCCTGCACCAATTTTCTGAGCTGATTCACTTCTTCCTTTCAGATGTCACACATGATCTCTCATATGGCCCATTCTAACCCAAAGCCATACGGTGAATAGAATTTGGGGAAATTAAATTTCAGCTTAGTTTAGCTAAGTTGGCATGATGTAAATCTACACATCTTATTTTCCTTTTATTGTCTGTAGGATCTATAGTGATGGCTCAGTTTTCATTCCTGATCTTGATAATTTGTGTTTGATCTCTTGTTATTCTTTATCATTCTTGCTAGAGAGTTATCGGTATTATTAAACTTTTTGAAGAATCAACTTTTCGCTTTGTTAATTTGGTCTGTTTATTTCCTATTGTTTTAGTTTGCTAATGCTGCGGAATGCAAAACACCAGAGATGGATTGGCTTTTATAAAAAGGGGGTTTATTTGGCTATACAGTTACAGTCTTAAGGCCACAAAGTGTCCAAGGTAACACATCAGTAATCGGGTACCTTCACTGGAGGATGGCCAATGGCGTCCGGAAAACCTCTGTTAGCTGGGAAGGCATGTGGCTGGCGTCTGCTCCAAAGTTCTGGTTTCAAAATGGCTTCTCCCAGGACATTCCTCTCTAGCAAGCTTGCTCCTCTTCAAATAAAATCACTCATAGCTGCACTGCATTCAGTCTCTTTGAGTCAGCATGTTTTATATGGCTCCACTGATCAAGGCCCACCCTGAATGGGTGGGGCCACACCTCCATGGGAGTATCCCACCAAAGTCACCACCCACAGCTGGGTGGGGCACATTCCAAGCAAATCTAACCAGCACCAAAACGTTTGTCCCAGAAGACCACAAAGATAATGGCATTTGGGGGACACAATACATTCAAACCGGCACATTCCACCCCCTGGACCCCAAAATGACATTATCTTTCCAAATACAAAATACATTCATCCCACAATACCACAGAAACTTAAATCATTTCAGTAACAATAGTTAAGTACAAAATCCCATCAAACTCAAATATAGGCGTGGTCAGTCCTAAGGCAAACTTTTCCTTTAGCTTGGATCTGTGGACTTAGAACAAGTTATATGCTTCCAATATACAAAGGAGGGACATTCATAGGATAAACATTTCCATTGCCATAAGGAGAAACAGTAAGGAAAACAGGGTTAACCGGACCAAAACAGTTCTTAAAACCTGCAGGACAAACTCCATTAGATTTCAAGGTCTGAGAGTCATTAACAGAACAACGTTGCATCCTTGGGGCTTGAGAGAGTGGGAGCCTAACTCTTCCTAAGGGCCTTTTCGGCAGCCCTTTCCTCTCCAAACGCTTAGGTGAGTGCTCCAACATACCCACACATTGGGGAGACCACCTTCTCGGCCCCACCCTCCTCAAACATCGGGGCAGCTCCCGGATTCCCTTCCATCTCCGGGGCACACGCTCAACCCCTTCAGAACAGTGTGGTGGCAGCCAGGCTCTCCCCAATTCCCTGGGAATGTGCTCCAACCTCTTTGGGACCTGAGGTGGCAAAACCCTTCCAGAGCATCGAGGCGGAAAGCCCGCCCTCGACCTCCAGGGCAAACTCACCCTTTCCATGCATGTGGGCTGCTCCGCTCTCCCAGCCTGAGACCTCCTGACTCCAGACCTCAACCTCCATGGCTCTGTCTTTGAAGAGATTTTTCCTTTATTTTTTTCCTTGTCTGTCTCCTCCAGTCCAGACCGGCAATGGCTCCGTCTATAAAGATCTCGCAAAAATTCTGTTGGCTTTGCATGAAGCACGCAGGGGTCAAAGCCATCAGACAATAGGACTTTCCACAAATCCTTTCTGCTTAACTCCTTTTCCAATCTTGGCTTGTACTGAAATGGCGGCTGGCTTCCATGTTTGGTTACATCCTCATGTTGGGCTGTAGCTTCAGGGATTCTACCCCCTGGAAGCTTGTAATTTTCCAAGCGATCAACTTCTGGTTTCTTTGAACCCAAGAGTTCAGTTCTAAGTTTATCTCTCTCTGCTCGCATTTTACTATAAGCTGCAAGGAGAAGCCAGGGTATATCCTCCACAGGTAGTCTGGAGATCTCCTCAGCTAAGTATTCCAGTTTGTCACTTTTAAATTCTTCCTTCCATCTGATACCAGGACTCAATTTTGCCAAATTCTCTGCCACTTTAAAACAAGGATCGCCTTTCTTCCAGTTCACAACAACACATTGATCATCTCTGTTCAAGGCCTCATCAGAAGTATCTTTAGAGTCCATATTTCCACAAACAGTCTCTTTAAAGCAGTTTTGGCCTTTTCTATCAAGCTCATCCCAATTCTTCCAGAATCTTCCCCTTATCCATTTAAAAAGCCGTTCCAACATGTTTGGTATTTGCAAACTCAGCAGCAAAGCACCCCACTTCTCTGGTACCAAAATCTGTTTTAGTTTGCTAATGCTGCGGAATGCAAAACACCAGAGATGGATTGGCTTTTATAAAAGGGGGTTTATTTGGCTATACAGTTACAGTCTTAAGGCCACAAAGTGTCCAAGGTAACACATCAGTAATCGGGTACCTTCACTGGAGGATGGCCAATGGCGTCCGGAAAACCTCTGTTAGCTGGGAAGGCATGTGGCTGGCGTCTGCTCCAAAGTTCTGGTTTCAAAATGGCTTCTCCCAGGACATTCCTCTCTAGCAAGCTTGCTCCTCTTCAAATAAAATCACTCATAGCTGCACTGCATTCAGTCTCTTTGAGTCAGCATGTTTTATATGGCTCCACTGATCAAGGCCCACCCTGAATGGGTGGGGCCACACCTCCATGGGAGTATCCCACCAAAGTCACCACCCACAGCTGGGTGGGGCACATTCCAAGCAAATCTAACCAGCACCAAAACGTTTGTCCCAGAAGACCACAAAGATAATGGCATTTGGGGGACACAATACATTCAAACCGGCACACCTATTTCTTTATTTTTTCTCTTATTTGTATTATTTTCTCCCTAATATTTTGAGTTTAGTTTTCTCTTTTTTGAAGTAGAAACTAAAATTATTGATTTTAAAACTTTCTCATTTTAATGTAAGCATTTAAAGCTGTAAATATCTCTTTCAGCTTTGGCTTCATCCCACAAATTTTGCTATGCCGTATTTTCTTTAATATTCAGTTTGAAATATATTCTAATTTCCTTGTTATTTCATTTTTGACCCTTAGCTTATTTAGAAGTGTGTGATTTAGTAGCGAAATACTTAGGGGATTTTCTAGATATTTTTCAAAATAGTAGTCACTCTAGTAGGTGTGAAATGGTATCTCATTGTGGTTTTCATTTGCATTTCCCAAATGGCTAATGATATTGAGCATCTTTTTATCCCTGTTTTTGGCCATTTATAGTATCTTCTTTGAAGAAATGTCTATTCAATTCTTTTGCACATTTTTAAATTGGGTTGTCTTTTTCTTGTTGAGTGGCAGAATTTCTTTATAAATTCTAGATATTAAACACTTAATCAGATATGTGGTATCCAATTGTATTCTCCCATTCTGTAGGTTGTCTTTTTCACTTTCATGGTAAAGTCATTTGCTGCACAGAAGTTTTAAATTTTGATGAAATTCCATTGATCCATTTTTCCTTTTATTGTTCATGATTTTGGTGTAGCATCTAAGAAACCATTGCCTAACAAAAGATCCTAAAGATGCTTCCCTGTGTTTTCTTCTAGGAATTTTATAGTGCTGGTTCTTATATTTAGGTCTTTGATCCATTTTGAGTTAATTTTGAATAAAATGGGCAATAGAGGTCCACCTTCTTTCTTTTGCATGTGGATATCCAGTTTTCCCAACACCGTTTGTTGAGGAAACTGTTTTTTTCCCATTGAGTGGACTTTGCACCCTTGTCAAAACTCAGTTGGCTGTAGATGTGAGGATCTATTTCTGAACTCTCAGTTCAATTCCGCTGGGCTGTATGTCTGTCCTTATGCTCAAACCTACTGTGTTGACCACTATAGCTTTGTAATGAGTTTTAAAATAAGGAAACGTGAGTCTTCCATCTCTTCTTTTTCCACACTGTTTTGGCTATTTGGGGTCACTTACCCTTCCATTTAATTTGATGATTGGTTTTTCCATTTGTTTCAAGAACACTGTTGGAATTTTGATTGGGAGTGTATTGAATCTGTAAATCACTTTAGGTAGAATTGATATCTTGGTAATATTTAGTCTTCTAAACATGAGCCTGATATGTTCTTCCATTTATTTAGGTTTCATTGATTTCTTTAAGTAATGTTTTGTAGTTTTCCATATATAAGTCCTTTACATCTGTGGTTAAATTTATTCCTAGAGATTAGATTCTTTTAGTTCCTACTGTGAATGGAATCCTTTTCTTTATTTCCTCTTCAGATTGCTCATTACCAGAAACACTACTGATTCTTGCATGCTGATCTTGTACCCTGAAACTTTGCTGAATTCTCTTATTAACTCTAGTAGCTTTGTTGTCGATTTTTCAGGAGTTTCTGTATATAGGATCATGTCATCTGAAAATAGGAAATGTTTCACTTCATCTTTTCCAATTTGGGTTCCTTTCATTTTATTCTCTTGCCTAATTGCTCTGGCTATAATTTCTAGTACAATGTTGAATAACAGTGGCGACAGTGAACATCGTTTTCTTGTTTCAGATTTTAGAGGGGACGCTTTTGGTTTTTCACTGTTAAGTATGATGTGGGTTTTTCATATATGCTCTTTATCATGTTGAGGAAGTTTCTTTCCATTTCTAGTTTTGTAAGTGTTTTAATTATGAAGTGGTGCTGGATTTTGTCAAATGTCTCTGTCAGTTGAGATGATCATGTGGGTTTTTTTTCCTTTGTTAAATTAATGTGGTGTATTACTTCAATTGATTTTCATATGTAGAACCACCCCCCGCCCCGTATACCTGGGATAAATCCCACTGTGTTGTTTTGAAGCTGCGTACACCCCAGAGAAACATGTTCTTAAATTTAATCTATTCCTGTGGGTGTGGACCCATTGTTAAGTAGGACCTGTTGATGCGGCTACTTCAGTTAAGGTGTGACTCACCTCATTCAGGATGGGACTTAAGCCTATCACTGGAGTCCTTTGTAAGAGAATGAAATTCAGAAACAGAGAGAGAGAGAAAGCCATAGAAGTAAGAAGCTGAAATCAGTGAAACCCAGAAGAGAAGGAAAAGACCAGCAGATGCCGCTGTATGCTTTGCCATTTGACAGAGGAGCCAAGGATCACCGGTGACTCGTGTTCATAAATAAAATATCACCTTGATGATGCCTTGGTTTGGACGTTTTCCTGGCCTCAAAACTGTAAGGTAATAAATTTCCATTGTTTAAACAACCCATTTCATGGTGTTTGCTGGAGCAGCCTAAGAAATTAAAACAGATTTTGGTACTAAGAATGAGGTGCTACTATTGCAAATACCAAAAATGTGGAAATGGCTTTGGAATTGGGTAAGGGTAGAGGCTGCAAGAATTTTAAGATGCTTGATAGAGAGGTCTAGATTGCTTTGAAGAAACTATTGGTAGAAATATGGATGCTAAACGTACTTCCGATGAGGCCTTAGAAGAAAATGTCGAATGTGTCCTTGGAAACTGGAAAGGCAGTCCTTGTCTTGAAGTGGCAGAGAACTTGGTAAAATTGAGTTCTGATATCAGATGAAAGGCACATTTTGAAAATGAAGTTGGATATTTAGCTGAGATTTCCAAGCTAAATGTGGTAAGTGCAGACTGGTTTCTCTTTGTAGCTTATAGTGGAATATGAGAGGAAAGGGATAAGCTGAAGACTAAATTCCTGGGCTCAAAGAAACCAGATATCGATGGTTTGGAAAATTCTGAGTTTCTGGGAAGTGAGTCGCCAGAGAAGAGTGCTCCACATACAGGTTTAACTGAGCAGTTTCCATGGAAGTTAGGATTGAAAATACAGTTATGCAGGAAGGATCTGTGGAAAGTTATTTTGTTTGATAGTCAGGATTGCTGTGTAATATATGCAAAACCAACAAGTTTTTTGCAAGATCTGTATGAATGGAAGTGCTGCCAGTGGACTAAAAGGGACAGAAAAGGACAGACTAAAGGAAAAATCACTTCCCAGGCAGAACCATGGGAGGTGAGGTCTGAACTGAAGACATTTTCTCAGGCCAAGTGAGTGGGTCCACCCATGTGGTCTGCCTGGTGGTGGAGAGGATGGGTCTTCCATCCCATTGTTCAGGAAGAGTGCTACCACCCCAGGATTCTTAGAGGTTGGAGTGTGGAGCCTTTGTCCTGGGGATTGTGGAGAGCCTGACTCCATCATGCCCAGAAGACAAAACATCATTCCATAGATGACACTTGGACCTTCAAATCTAATGCAGTGGGTCCTGCAGGGCTTTGGAATTATTTGGATCCATGACCCCTCTTTTCCTTCAAATTTCTTCCTATGGGAAAGGAAATGTTTATTTTATGCCTGTCCCTCCTTTGTATGGTGGAAGCAGAAAACTTTTTCTCTAGATTTCATAGGTGCATAGACAGAGGTGAATTGTGACTTAGGACAGACTACACCCATAACTGATTTTGATGAGACTTTTGTACTAAGCATTGTTTCTGAAATGACATAAGGATTTTGTGATACTGTGATAGCATGAATGTATTTTGCATATGGAAACCATATCTTTATGTGGTCCAGAGGGAGGAGTAAGGTAGTTTGAAGCTGTATGTACCCCAGAAAAATATGTTCTTAAATATAATCCATTCTTATGGGTGTGGACTCATTGTAAGTAAGACCTTTTGATGAGGCTGCTTCAGTTAAGATGTGACCCACCTCATTCAGGATGGGTCTTAATCCTATTACTGGAGTCCTGTGTAAGACAATGAAATTCAGACACAGGGAGAGAAAGCCACAGAAGCAAAAAGCTGAAATCAGTAAAACCCAGAAGAGGAGGGAGGGACCAGCAGATGCTGCCATGTGCCTTGTTATGTGACAGAGGAGCTGAGGATCACCTGCAGCTGGTTTTGGGGAAGAAAACATCATCTTGACGATGCCATGATTTGGACACTTTCTTGGCCTAAAAACTATAAGCTAATAAATTTACATTAGTTTAAGACAACCCATTTCTTTGTATTTGCTGGAGAAGCCTAAGAAAATAAAACACCCACTTGATCTTGGTGTGTAATTTCTTTAATGTGCTATTGGATTCAGTTTGCTAACATTTTTTTTGAGGACTTTTGTGTCTACATTCAAATGGGATATTGGTCTGTAGTTTTCTTAGGGTATCTTTCTCTGGCTTTGGTATTAGGGTACTGTTGGTTTTGTAGACTGAATTAGGGATTGTTCCCTCCTCTTCAATTTTTTAGAAGTTTGAGAAGGATTGATGTTAATTCTTCTTGCAGTATTTGGTTGAATTCACCTGTAAAGCCATCTGGTCCTGGGCTTTCCTTTGTTAGGAACTTTTTGATGACATTCTCTTTGTTATTAATCTGTTGAGATCTTCTGTTTCTTCTTGAATTAGTGTTGGTGTTTTGTGTATTTCTATGAATTTGTCCATTTCTTCTACTTTGTTGGTGTACAGTTGTTCATAGTATTCTCTCTTAATCCTTGTTGTTTCTGTGGGGTTGGTAGTAATCTCCCCCCTTTAATTTCTGATTTTAGTTATTTGCATCTTTTCTCTTTTTCTTTGCCAGTCTAGTTGTGTTCATCAATTTTATTGATGTTTTCACATAACCAAATTTTGGTTTCATTGATTCTATTGTTTTTTCAGTTGTTTCCACTCTTATCTTTATCTTTGCTATTTCCTCCCTTCTGCTCACTTTGGGTTTAGTTTGCTCTTCTTTTTCTAGATCCTCTAGTTGTGAGGTTAGGTCTCTGATTTGAAATCTTTTTTTAATGTAAGCAGTTGGAACTATGAATTTCTCTTTCTGTACTGCCTTTACTGTATCCTGTAAGTTTTCGTATGTTGTGTTTTTGTTTTTATTCACCTCCAGAAATTTCCTGATTTCCTTTGTGATTTCTTCTTTTATCCATTGGTGGTTTAAGAGAGCATTAATTTCCACATACTTCTGAATTTTCTGGTTCTCCCTCTATTATTGATTTCTAACTTAATTCTGTTGTGGTTAGAAAAAAGACATATTAATTTACTGGTTTTTAATGTATCGAGACTTGTTTTGTGACCTAACGTATCATCTCTGCTACGGAATGATTCATGTACACTTGAGAAGAATGTGTATTCTGCTACACTTGGGTGACATTTTTAGGTCCATTTAGTTTATAGTCTCATTCTTCTATCTCCATGTAGATATTCTGCCTAGATGTTCTATCCATTTTTGAAAGTGGTATATTGACTTCTCCTAATACTAATGTAGAACCATGTATTTCTCCCTTCAAATATGTCAGTATTTGCTTCATATATTTTGAGTCTCTGCTGTTAGGTGCATATATATTTATAATTGTTATGTCTTCTTGTTGAGTTGACCTCTTTATCAGTATATTGTCACTTTCTTTGTCCCTTGTAACAGTTTCTGTTTTAGCTGATGTGAGTATTGCTAACCCAGCTCTCCTTTGTTTACTGTTTGCATGGCATATTTTTTTCCATCCTTTCACTTTCAGTCTACTTGTGTTTGTGAATTTAAGGTGAGTCTCATTAGGTCATGTATATTATTTTAATTTTTTTTTTATTGAGATTGTTCACACACCATGCAACTACAAAGATCCAAAGAGTATAATCAATTGCCCATGGTACCATCATACAGCTGTGCATCCATCACCACAATTAATTTTTAAAAAATTTTTAGAATATTTTCATTTCTTCAGAAAAGAAATAAAGACAAAAAAAGGAAACTCAAATCCTCCCATACCCCTAACCACCCCCCCTCCATTATTGAGTCATAGTTTTGGTATAGTACATTTGTTACTGTTGATTAAAGAATGTTAAAATACTACTATCTGTAGTATATAGTTTGCAATTGGTATATATTTTTTTCCTATATGCCTCTCTATTATTAACTTCTAGTTATAGTGTCATACATTTGTTCTAGTTCCTGAGAGACATTTCTAATATTTGTATAGTTAATCACAGTCACGGTCCACCATAAGATTCACTGTTTTATACATTTCGTCTTTTAACCTCCAACTTTCCTTCTGGTGACATACATGACTCTGAGCTTACCCTTTCCACCACCTTCACACACCTTTCAGCACTATTAGTTATTCTCACAACATGCTACCATCACCCCTGTCCATTTCCAAACATTTAAGTTCACCCTAGTTGAACATTCTGCTCATCATAAGCAATCATTCCCTATTCTTTAACCTCATTATATATCCTGGTAACTTATATTTCATGTCTATGGGTTTACATATTATAATTAGTTCGTATCAGTGAGACCATGCAATATTGCCTTTATGTGTCTGTCTTATTTCACTCAATATAGTGCCCTCAAGGTTTCTTCATCAACCCATTTCTTTTAGGACAGTTTTGTTCACACACCACACATTCTGTCCTAAGTAAGCAATTGGATCCCTGTATAGTCAAGTATTTATGTATTCACCACCATCGCCACTGTCTATATAAGGACATCTCCATTTCTTCCACAAAGAAGGAGGAAGAGTCAAAGAAGGCAGAGAGACAAAATAAAGAGAAAAGAGAGAGAAAAAACAAGCAAACAAAACATGACAGCTAGAAAGCAACAAAAGGAAAGCTAGTATTAACCTAGGTAGAATAAAGAGTCAGACAGCATCACCAGTGCCAGGAGTCCCATACCCTTCCCCTATCCCCCCTCTCCCCATATACATTTAGCTTTGGCATGTTGCCTTTGTTACATTAAAGGAAGCATAATACAATGTTTCTGTTAACTATTGTCTCTAGTTTGCATTAATTGTATTTCCCCCCCAGTCCTACCCTATTTTTAACACCTTGCAATGTTGACATTCATTTATTCTACCTTATGTAAAAACATATTTGTACCTTTTATTACAATCGTTGAGCACCCTAGGTTTCCCTGAGTTACACAATCCCAGTCTTTATCCTTCATCTTTTGTTCTCGTATCCCCCATGGTCCCAACCTTCCTCTTTCAACCATGCTCACAGTCATCTTTGTTCAGTGTACTTACAGTTGCTGTTACCATCACCCAAAATTGTGTTCCAAACCTCTCACTCCTGTCTTTTCCTGTCTGTCTGTAGTGCTCCCTTTAGTATTTCCTGTAGCACAGGTATCTTGTTCACAAACTCTCTCATTGTCCGTTTGTCAGAGAATATTTTAAGCTCTTCCTTATATTTGAAGGAGAGTTTTGCCAGATATAGGATTCTTGGTTGGTGGTTTTTCTCTTTCAGTATCTTAAATATATCACCCCACTTCTTTCTTGCCTCCATGGTTTCTATTGGGAAATCCACACATAGTCTCATCAAGCTTCCTTTGTATGTGATGGATCGCTGTTCTCTTGCTGTTTTCAGGATTCTCTCTTTATCTTTGATGTTTGGTAATCTGATTATTAAGTGTCTTGGTGTAGGCCTATTCAGATCTATTCTGTTTGGGGTACGCTGAGCTTCTTGGATCCGTAATTGTATGTGTTTCATAAGAGATGGAAAATTTTCTTTGATATTTCCTTATTATTGCTTCTGCCCCTTTTCCCTTCTCTTCTCCTTCTGGGACACCAATGGCACATACATTCCTGCATATTGTTTTGTCCTTAAGTTCCCGGAGACACTGCTTGTATTTTTCCTTCTTTTCTTTATTTGTTCTTCTGTGTGTAGGCTTTCAGGCGCCTTGTTCTCCAGTTCCTGAGTGTTTTCTTCTGCCTCTTGAGATCTGCTGTTATATGTTTCCATTGTGTCTTTCATCTCTTGTGTTGTGTCTTTCATTTCCATAGATTCTGCCAGTTGTTTTTTCGAACTTTCAATTTCTACCTTATGTAAACCCAGTGTTTTCATTATGTGGTTCATCTCTTTTGCCATATCTTCTCTAAACTTTTTGAATTAACTTAGTATTAGTTGTTTAAATTCCTGTATCTCAGTTGAAGTGTAAGTTTGTTGCTTTGACTGGGCCATAACTTCGTTTTTCTTAGTCGTAGGTTGTAGTTTTCTGTTATCTTGGCATGGTTTCCTTGGTTACCCCAATCAGGTTTTCCAAGACCAAAATGGGCTCTGGTTCCAGAGGGAAGAAATATTCAGTATCCTGTTTCCCTGTGTCTTAGGAAATTGGTACACCCTGTGATGCCTCAGGTCACTGTGCTTTTCTACCCAGCAGGTGGCGCCTGTCAGCCTGTAGCTCCAGACTGGTGTAAGGAGAAGTGGCCCATGAGTGTTTTTCCCCAGGCTCTGGGGTCTGGTTCTGAATGGAAGTTGATTTGTAGAGCTGGGCCCCACCTCTTTCCTCTTAGGGAAGATAAACCCCCCTAGGGAGAGGTCATTAGCATTTGAATAGACTCTGCCTGTGCTATCCCCACCCTTGTCTGGGTCAGAGCACTGGGAAGTGAAAATGGCTGAGGCTTTATCCACTGAGCCAAAACAGGGACAGAAAGCCCCCTTCAGGGCCAGTCCACGGCCACCCTCTGGCTCTCCAAGATCAGTCGTCACCTAAAGCCTCTATCTGCTTCTTGGGGATTCATACCTTGTATCGAGCAGTCCACGCTTGTTAATTAAAACCCCAGTTGGAGCTCAGCTGAGCTATATTCACTTGCTCGGAGAGTGCTGCTCTCTAGCATCATGAGGCTTTGCAGCTTGGGCCATGGGGGGAGGGGGCCCCTGGCCTGGATCTCCAGTTTTTACTTACAGATTTTATGCTGCAATCTTGGGCATTCCTCCCAAGTCAGGTTGGTGTATGATGAGTGGACAGTCACATTTGTTCCCCTGCAGTTATTCCAGATTATTTACTATTTGTTTCTGGTTGTTTATTAGTTGTTCCAGGGGGACTAACTAGCTTCCACTCCTCTCTATGCTGCCATCATAGGTCTCCTGGGTCATGTATTTTTTTTTTTTTTTAATCTTCATTTTATTGAGATATATTCACATACCACGCAGTCATACAAAACAAATCGTACTTTTGATTGTTTACAGTACCATTACATAGTTTGTACATTCATCACCTAAATCAATCCTGACACCTTCATTAGCACACACACAAAAATAACAAGAATAATAATTAGAGTGTAAAAAGAGCAATTGAAGTAAAAAAGAACACTGGGTACCTTTGTCTGTTTGTTTCCTTCCCCTATTTTTCTACTCATCCATCCATAAACTAGACAAAGTGGAGTGTGGTCCTTATGGCTTTCCCAATCCCATTGTCACCCCCTCATAAGCTACATTTTTATACAATTGTCTTCAGATTCATGGGTTCTGGGTTGTAGTTTGATAGTTTCAGGTATCCACCACCAGCTACCCCAATTCTTTAGAACCTAAAAAGGGTTGTCTAAAGTGTGCGTAAGAGTGCCCACCAGAGTGACCTCTCGGCTCCTTTTGGAATCTCTCTGCCACTGAAGCTTATTTCATTTCCTTTCACATCCCCCTTTTGGTCAAGAAGACGTTCTCTGTCCACGATGCCGGGTCTACATTCCTCCCCGGGAGTCATATTCCACGTTGCCAGGGAGATTCACTCCCTTGGGTAGGGTCATGTATTTTTATCCAATTTGCCAGTCTCTTCCATTTAACAGGAGAGTGAAATTCATTTACATGTCAAGTTACTTCATAATGCAGGACTTTTATTCTGCCATTTTGCTACGTGGTCTTTGTACTCTTTTGCCTTTCTGTCCCTCAGTTCTTCCAGTAAGCCTACTTTCATATTTATTTGATTTTTTGTATTGTACCATTTTGATTTCTTCTTCTTTCTTTATATAGTTTTCATATATTTCTTTGTTGTTACCATGTTGTTACCATCCTAAATCTATGCGAGTCACATTTGATTTAATACTAACTTAACTTCAGTAGCATAAACACACTGTTCCCAAACCCCTGTGTCCTCCGAACCTTTTTCTTGTACTTTCTCAAATTATATCTGTGTATATTAAATTTTTGAAAGCACAGATTTATCATTACTTTTGATGCCTTTACACTTTTGAATGTGTAAGAAGTAAAAAGTGGAATTACATGCCAAAAATAAAATACAGTAATACTGACACTTATACAGGCATACCGTCTTTTATTGTGCTTTACTTTACTGCACTTTGCAGATACTGCATTTTTTAAAAATTGAAGGTTTGTGGCAACCCTGCGTTGAACAAGTCTGTTGGCACTATTTTTCCAACAGCATGTGCTCCCTTTGTATCCCTGTGTCACATTTTCATTAAAGTATGTACTTTGTTTTTATAGACATAATGCTCTTGCACACCTAATAGACTATAATATAGTTTGATCAAAGCTTTCATATGTAATGGGAAATCAAAAAATTCTTATGACCCACTTTATTGCAATATTCACTTTACTGCCATGGTCTGGAACTCAACTCACAATATCCCTAAGGTATGCATGTCATTAACCATGTGGTTACCTTTCCCAGAGGATTTTATTTCTTCCTATTGCTGTGATCCACTGTCCAATCTTTTACTTTTAAGTCTGAAGAACTCCCCTTTATCATTGCTTGCAGGGCAGGTCTAGTGGTTGCAAACTCTCTCAGCTTTTGTTTATCTGGGAATGTCTTAATCTCTTCATTATCTTTGAAAGACACTCTCACCAGATATGAAATTTTTGGTTGGAAATTGTTTTCTTTCACCACTTTAAATATTTCATCCCATTTTGCCTCCATGATTTCTACTGAGAAATCTATTACAACGCTTCATTTTTTTTGGTGTTCCCTGGTACATTACATGTTGCTTTCCTCTTACAGCTTTCAGAACTCTCTGTCAAACATCCTTTGCATTCGACCATTTGACTACTCTGTGCCTAGATGTGTTTCTCTTTGAGTTTTTCCTGTTTGGGTTTTGTTGGGCTTCTTGGACATTTCTTTGGATATTCCATCTCTCTCTTTCTGTCTGTCTTCTCTTTCTGGGACTCCCGTAATGAATGTTTATATGCTTGCTGGTGTCCACAGGTCTCTTAGGCTGTTTTCACTTTTTAAAATTTTTGGTTTTTTACATTTCTCAGCCTTGACTCATTGTCTTCAAGTTTGCTGATTCTTTCTCTGCTGGCTCCAATCTGCTTATGAAACCCTCCAGAGAATTGTTCATTTCAGTTATTTTGGTCTTTAAATGTAGTATTTCTCTTTGATTCTTTTGTAAAATTTCTGTCTCTTTATTGAGATTCTCATATTGTTCATTCATTGTTTTCCTGATATCCTTTAGTTCTTTCTCTGTATTTTCCTTTATCTCCTTGAGCATATTGAAGAACTTTTTTTTTAAGCCTTTGTGTGGTATATGTCCACAGTCTGGTCTTCTTAGTTGATAGTTTCTGGATTTGCATCCTGTTCCTTTGGATGGGCCATCATTTCCTTTTTCTTTGTTTTTCTTGTAATCTTTTTTGCCTACTTTACATTTTAATATTTTAAGGTGCTAACTCTAGGATTTAGTCTCTGAGCTGTCTGCTTCTTAAGTTTGTATCCAGCTCCTGTTACGACAGAGATATCCTTGAAAACCAAGAGCTAACAAAAATAAACCAGTCAACACAAACATACCTTGCACAGTCTTTGCAAATTGACTCTTTGTTGGCCGGTGTTCTCCTTCAGAGTTTAGACTTTCTCTCAAGAAGTTCAGCCCAAAGCAAATGTGAAGTGCAAGGTCCTTCCTGAGCCTGTGTCTTGTCCTTGGCTTGTGCTTGCCAGTGGCCTCAGGAGTTTCCCTGTTTACAGGAATTTGAATGTCCCTCTGCTCCATATGAAATAGACTGTCCCTCTCTCCAGTGTTTTACTGATGACTTAAAGCAGGTCAGCCTTTGCCCCAGGCTGCTTTGACTTAACTTGTCTCTTACACTGTGTTCACTGTCTCACGCTGCTTCAACCTGGGGGCAGATTCTGCGAGGACGGGCCCGAGAGGAGCTTCCTAGGTCTGTGTTTCAGGCTGCCCATTGCTTGATTGGCACTGGCTTCTGCCACTCAGAATAATGTTGCGATTCGTTTATGTTGTTTCTTATTGGTGAGCAGTATTCCCTTATATGACATACCAGATTGTTTCTTTCTTCGTTTACTTGTGGATGTTTGGGTTGTTTCCAGTTTTGTGCTGTGGTGAATGAAGCAGCTCTGAACTTTCACGTTCAAGTCTTTGTGTGGAAATCTGTTTCCATTTCTCCTCGATAAATGCTATCTTAGTTTTCCAGGGCTGCTAGGACAAACGCGACACAGAGTTTGGCTTACACAACAGGAAATTCTTTCCTCACAGTTTGGAGGCTGGACGTCCAAGGTCTTGCTGTTGGGCAGCTGGCTTCTTCTGGCATCTGCAGCCTTGTAGTGCGTCTCGCCTCTGTCCCTCTGTTGTGGTCTCTCTCTCCTTGTCTGTCGTCTCATAAAAGCATCTGACGTTCCTCTGCTTATAGGCCTTCAGGTACATTAGATTAGGACCAGGCATTCATTTGGGCTGCACCTTAATGGGTATCGTGAGGGGAAACTAAAAGTTTACCACTGAAATGACATCATTCTCTATAATAGGAGAAGAAATATTATGGGAAAAGTAATTGAGGGCAGCGATTTTATGAACTGCTGAGGAAAGCTCAGGCACTGGGCCAGAGATGTACTTTATGACACAAAGGTAGGCACTTGGTTTCCTTTGGAAGAATAGGAGAAGAAAATAGGTTTGACTGACTGAAGGGCTTCTTTCTTGTTTTCTCTTATGAAAAGGTTAGTTCATTGTAACTAATCTCTTTTGAGGGCTTCTCTCTGCTCATTACAAGTCTGAAGCTGTGTACCTTATGACCATAGAGCTTGAGAAATTGCTTTCTCCTAAAAGACTCCCCAACAGATAATCATAAATAGAACTCCACTCTTTCTTTTCCTTTCATATGTATATTTATTCATTCAATGGGTGTTTCTTAGCTCTTTGCTATCTGAAAGACATTTGGTAGGTGCAGTGGGACTATAAACACAGCTACTGTAGTATCCTTGTCCTCAGAGAACTCACAGTCTTGTTGGAAGGCAGGTGTATATTTAGTGTGACTGCAGTAGAAACAATGTAAGGTGGGACACTGGAGCTCCAGGTAGAATTTTTGTAGTGGTGGGTGAGGAATAAATTCTGACTGACGTGCTTGAGCGAGAATTCATGGAGGCAGTTGCATTTTAACTGAATTTTCATAGAGAAAATAGAAACGAAGGCATGTTGCTGAAAATGAAGAGACTGGAGCATCGGGTAGGATAGAAGGGTCTAGAGGAGACAGAATTCTGAAGAAATTTAGAGAGATGATAGACCTAAAAGAAGGTTTGGGAATCTAGAGTAAAATTAATGGAAAGAAAAGTAGAGTATATTAAAACTTAAAAACTTAAAAGATATTTTGTGGAAAAATGCATCCATAAATAAGGAATTTTTAGTTGAAAAAAAGCAAGCAGTATAAGCTGAAGAATGAGAATAGGTAAAAAGAGAAAACTGCCCAAAAGAAATATTGCAATTCTTTAGACTGTGAGGAAGGTAGAACTTGGTGGCAAGAAGTCAGTATCAGTCGTTATCTTGTGTTCAACAAACACCCCCTAACTTAGTGGGGCAAAACAGTCATTGTTATGTGCATGTATTGTATGGGCCAGGAACTGAGGACTCAGTGGGGATGGCTACTGCGTATTCCCTGATCTCTGGGGCCTCAGCTGGGACGATTTCCTGGCGGGGGGTGACTACCTAGCTGGAGCCTGGCTCCACTGGAAGCACCTCCCCTTGCGTGCCTGGCGATGGAGGTCTGGAACCCCAGCTGGGGATGCCTTTCTGGAGCAGGCGGACATTCCATGACGCCTGGGCTTCCTTGGGGTGGTCACATCTCATATGTGCTGGCTCAGGTCTGCAAGTGTGATTGCTGCCCTGGACACATGGACTGCATGGCCTTCAGTGGCTTAGTCTTGGGAATCCTGCAGTGCCACTTCTGCCATACGCTGGGTCAAAGCAGTCACAGGCCCACCCAGATTTCCAAGGAGGGAAATGAGACCACCCCTCACTTTGTGGAAGAGTGTGTGGGATGAGCAATACTGCTGCAGCCACGTATTCAGCAAAAGGCACACTAACAGGCCCGGCTGGAGCTGTGACAGTCCTTCATTTAAATCCTTCTCACTCTCCCTGTGCATCGTCATGTCAGACACTGCCTTGCCTTCCACGTTAACTCTTCTCTCACCTCCTTTCTTTAATTATGCTGTGCTCTTAAACTAATCCCCTTAAACCACCGAGGCGTTTCAGAGTCCCTCAGACTTTGAGTCACTCCTCATTTCCTGTAACATCAAGGTCAGAGCCCTTTTATTTGATTTTGCTATTACCTTTTAATACAAGTTCCCAGCTTATCCTGTCTGTATCTGTTTGCGTTTCTCTGTCTTCTGTTATACTTTCTACTTCCCTTTTTTTTCACTCTAGTTCATGCATGCTTCTTCCTCCTTCTGTGTCGTTATTTATGATCTACCCATTTCTGAGATTTTCTCTCTCCTTCCTTCTGTTCACATTTTATTAATCTTTCAAAGCAGATGTTAAAGCATACCTGCTCCACAAGGCCTCTTGGGCCGGGCTCTGCTAATCACCCTGGCATGCACCTCCCTGCCCTGGGTGTGTCGTCCACCGTGGCCGTCTGTCTGATATTTAATTGTATGATAGAAGTGATCCTGGGTGTTTTCTGTCTCCCCAGTCAGTGGTGGTGGTGGTAGTGGTGGTGGTGGTGGTGGTGGTGGTGGTGGGCATTTAATGAGTGGCTTTATGCGTGTTGGCTCATTTTATCCTCAGTCTTAGGAGGTAGATTTCGTTCCTACTTCATTTTCCAGAGGAGCAGACTCAGCACTCGGAGTGTAGCTCTCCTGCTCAATGCAACAGGACAGGACTGCGAACCCAGACAGGCTGGCTCCGGAGCACAGATGTACCAGTGTATAGTCAACACAAGTCCCTATTACAAGAAAAAGTGTATGGTTCCTCTACCGATGTTTATTTAAATTTAAAATGTGCATTAATTTTGTTATGCAGCATTGGCAGTTCTTTATACTATTTACATATTAATCCCTCATTAAATACTTTCATGGGGTTATTAAAGGTCATTAATTTAGTTTTATAGAGCTGATAAATCTTACTTAGAATCTTCTAAAAAATCACTGTAACAAACTATTAAAAGGTATCGTCCCCAGTTGTTACTGTTCTCACAAACTTTGAGGACTGGCGGTTTGATGTACTGAGCCCTCTGTCATGGGACTTGCCCTTGTGAAGCTTGTTACTGCAAAGGAGAGGCTAAACCTGCTTATAGTTGTGCTTAAGAGTCTCCCCCTGAGTACCTGTTTGTTACTCAGATGTGCTCGCTCTCTAGCTCAGCCAGCTCTGCGTGTGAACTCACTGACCTTCCCCCTATGTGGGACCTGACTCCCAGGGGTGTAAATCTCCCTGGCAATGTGGAATATGACTCCTGGGAATAAATCTGGACCTGACACTGTGGGATTGAGAACATCTTCTTGACCAAAAGGGGGATGCAAAATGAAATGAAATGAAGTTTCACTGGCTGAGAGATTCCAAATGGAGTCGAGAGGTCACTCTGGTGGACATTCTTACGCACTATACAGATAACCCTTTTGAGGTTTTAAGGCAGGAATAACTAGAAATAAATACCTGAAACTATCAAACTGCAACCCAGTAGCCTTGACTTTTGAAGACGATTGTATAGCAATGTAGCTTGCAAGGGGTGACAGTGTGATTGTGAAAGCCTTGTGGATCACAGTCCTTTTGTCCACTGTATGGTTGGATAAGTAGAATAATGGGGACAAAAAACTAAATGAAAAATAGGATGGGGGGGGTGATTTGGGTATTCTTTTCTTTTTTTTTTTTACTAATTCATTTTTAATGAGATATAGTCACATACCGTGCAGTCATACAAAACAAAGTGTACATTCAGTTGTTTACAGTACCATTATATAGTTGTTCATTTATTGCCAAAATTAATTTTTGACATTTTCATTACCACACGCACAAAAATAATAAGAATAAAAATTAAAGTGAAAAAGAACAGTTAAAGTAAAAAAGAACACTGGGTGCTTTTTTTTTTTTTTCTTCCCCCATTTTTCTACTCAACCATCCATAAACTAGACAAAGGGGACTGTGGTCCATATGGCTTTCCCAATCACATTGTCACCCCCCATAAGCTACATTTTTATACAGTCATCCTCAAAATTCATGGGTTCTTGGTTGTAGTTTGATAGTTTCAGGTATTTACTGCTAGCTACTCCAACTCACTAGAACCTAAAAAGGGTTGTCTATATTGTGCATAAGAGTGCCCACCAGAGTGACCGCTTGGCTCCTTTTGGAATCTCTCTGCCACTGAAGTTTATTTCATTTCCTTTCACATCCCCCTTTTGGTCAAGAAGATGTTCTCCATCCCATGATGCCAGGTCTAGATTCCTCCTCGGGAGTCATATTCCACGTTGCCGGGGAGATTCACTCCCCTGGGTGTCTGATCCCACGTAGGGGGGAGGGCAGTGATTTCAACTGCCATTTTGGCTTAGCTAGAGAGAGACGGCCACATATGAGCAACAAAGAGGCATTCGGGAGGAGGCTCTTAAGCACAATTGTAGGGAGGCCTAGCATCTCCTTTGCAGCAACAGTCTTCCCAAGGGCAAGTCCTGTGGTAGAGGGCTCAGCCCATCAAACCACCAGTCCCCTATGTCTGTGAGCACATCAGCAACCATTGTGGTGGGGAAGCCCAGCACCCCTGCATTCTCCTCCAGCTCCTCAAGGGGGCTCTGCATATTTTTTCCCTTTTTTTTAATTAACTCTTTTTTTTTAAATCAACTGTATCAAAAAAAATATTAAAAAAACATACAATTAAAAAAAAACATTTCAAACAAACCATAACAAGGGAGTAAGAAAAAGACAACTAATCTAACTACTTTACTTCCAACATGTTCCTACTCTACCCCAAGAAAATAACCTAATATAGCAATATTTCTGTGAACTTGTTCCTACCATACTCATCAGAAATTAACAGACCATAGTTATTCCTGGGCATTCCCAGAATGTTAAATTTACCCACGATAGCTTTTCTGTTTTTATTGGGTTATCATTCCCCTTTCCTTAATTGCTCTCTATTGCTAGTTCCCCTACATTCTACATTATAAACCATTTATTTTACATTTTTCAGTGTTCACATTAGTGGTAGCTTATGATATTTCTCTTTTTGTGCCTGCTTATTTCACTCAGCATTATGTCTTTGACGTTCATCCATGTTGTCATCTTTTTCACAACATCGTTCCTTCTTACAGCTGCATAGTGTTCCATCATGTGTATATACCACATTTTATTTATTCATTCATCTGTTGAAGGACATTTGGGTTATTACCATCTCTTGGCAATTGTGAATAATGCTGCTATGAACATTGGTGTGCAGATATCAGTTCTTGTCACTGCTTTCAGTTCTTCTGGGCATATACCAAGAAGTGCAATTGCTGGATCGAAGGGTAACTCTATATCTAGTTTTCTGAGGAACTGCCAGATTGACTTCCAGAGTGGCTGAACCATTATGCAGTCCCACCAACAATGAATAAGAGTTCCAATTTCTCCACATCCCCTCCAGCATTTGTAGTTTCCTGTTTGTTTAATGGCAGCCATTCTAATTGTTGTGAGATGGTATCTCATTGTGGTCTTAATTTGCATCTCTCTAATAGCTAGTGAAGCTGAACATTTTTACATATGTTTCTTGGCCATTTACATTTCCTCTTCAGAGAACTGTCTTCATATCTTTTGCCTGTTTTATAATTTGGCTGTCTGTACTATTGTCACTGAGTTGTAGGATTTCTTTATATGTGCAAGATATGTGTCAGATATGGGGTTTCCAAAAATTTTTTCCCATTGAGTTGGCTGCCTCTTCACCTTTTTGACAAATTCCTTTGAAATACAGAAGCTTTTGATTTTGAGGAGTTCCCATTTATCTGTTTTTTTCTTTTGTTGCTTGTGCTTTGGGTATAAAGTCTAGGAAGTGGCCGCTTAATACAAGGTCTTGAAGATGTTTCTTTACATTATCTTCTAGGAGTTTTATGGTATTGTCTTTTATATTGAGATCTTTGATCCACTTTGAGTTAATTTTTGTGTAGGGGGTGAGGTAGGGGTCCTCTTTCATTCTTTTGGATATGGATATCCAACTCTCCCAGCCCCATTTGTTGAGAAGACTGTTATGTCCTAGTTCAGCGGCTTTGGGGACCCTATCAAAGATCAGTCAGCTGTAGATCTGGGGTCTATCTCCGAATTCTCAATTCGATTCCATTGATCAATGTCTGTCTTTGTGCCAGCACCATGCTGTTTTGACAACTGTGGCTTTATAATAAGCTTCAAAGTCAGGGAGTGTAAGTACTTGTACTTCGTTTTTCTTTTTTAGAGTGTTTTTAGCAATTCGAGGCATCTTCCCTTCCCAAATAAATTTGATTACTAGCTTTTCCAAGTCTGTAAAGTAGGTTGTTGGAATTTTGATTGGGATTGCATTGAATCTGTAGATGAGTTTGGGTAGAATTGACATCTTAATGACATTTAGCCTTCCTATCCATGAACATGGAATATTTTTCCATCTTTTAAGGTCCCCTTCTATTTCTTTTAGTAGAGTTATGTAGTTTTCTTTGTATAGGTCTTTTACATCTTTGGTTAAGTTTATTCCTAGGTACTTGATTTTTTTAGTTGCTATTGAAAATGGTATCTTTTTCTTGAGTGTCTCTTCAGTTTGTTCATTTCTAGCATATGGAAACATTACTGACTTATGTGCATTAATCTTGTATCCTGCTACTTTGCTAAATTTGTTTATTAGCTCTAGTAGCTGTATCGTCGATTTCTCAGGGTTTTCTAGATATAAGATCATATCATCTGCAAACAATGACAGTTTTACTTCTTCTTTTCAAATTTGGATGCCTTTTATTTCTTTGTCTTGCCGGATTGCCCTGGCTAGCACTTCCAGCACAATGTTGAATAACAGTGGTGATAGCGGGCATCCTTGTCTTGTTCCTGATCTTAGAGGGAAGGCTTTCAGTCTCTCACCATTGAGTACTATGCTGGCTGTGGGTTTTTCATATATGCTCTTTATCATGTTGAGGAAGTTTCCTTCAATTCCTACCTTTTGAAGTGTTTTTATCAAAAAGGGATGTTGGATTTTGTCAAATGCTTTTTCAGCATCTATTGAGATGATCATTTGATTTTTCACTTTTGATTTGTTAATGTGTTGTAATACATTGATTAATTTTCTTATGTTGAACCATCCTTGCATGCCTGGAATGAACCCCACTTGGTCATGGTGTATATTTTTTTAATGTGTCTTTGTATTTGATTTGCAAGTATTTTATTGAGAATTTTTGCATCTGTATTCATTAGGGAGATAGGCCTGTAGTTTCCTTTTTTGTAGCATCTTTCCCTGGTTTTGGTGTTAGATTGATGTTAGCCTCATAAAATGAGTTAGGTAGTCTTGCATTTTCTTCGATGTTCTGAAAGAGTTTAAGTAAGATTGGTGTCAGTTCTTTTTGGAAAGTTTGGTAGAATTCCACTGTGAAGCCATCTGGCCCTGGGCATTTGTATGTGGGAAGCTTTTTGATGACTGATTGGATCTCTCTGCTTGTGATTGGTTGGTTGAAGTCTTCTGTTTCTTCTCTGGTCAGTCTATGTTGTTCATATGTTTCCAGGAAATTGTCCACTTCCTCTGCATTATCCAGTTTGTTGGCATACAGTTGTTCATAGTATCCTCTTATAATTTTTTAAATTTCTTCAGGTTCCGCAGTAATGTCACCTTTTTCAGTCATTATTTTGTTTATATGGGTCTTCTCTCTTTTTGATCTTGTCAGTCTAGCTAGGGGCTTGTCAATCTTGTTGATCTTCTCAAAGAACCAACTTTTGGTGATACTTATCCTCTCTATTGTTTTTTTGTTCTCTATGTCATTTATTTCTACTTAATCCTTGTTATTTCTTTTTTCTACTTGGTTTAGGATTGGTTTGCTGTTCATTTTCTAGCTTCTTTAGTTGATCCATTAGTTCTTTGATTTTAGCTGTTTCTTCCTTTTTAATGTATGCATTTAGTGCTATAAATTTCACCCTCAGTACTGCTTTTGCTGCAGCCCATAGGTTTTGGTATGTTGTGATCTCATTTTCATTTGTCTCTATATATTTAGCAATTTCTCTTGCTATTTCTTCTTTAACCACTGATTGTTCAGGAGTGTGTTGTTTAACCTCCAGGTATTTGTGAATTTTCTAAGTCTCTGATGGTTATTGACTTCAAATTGTATTCCACTGTGGTCAGAGAATGTGCTTTGAATAATTTCAATTTTTTAAAATTTATTGAGGCTTATTTTATGTCCCAGCATGTGATCTATTCTGTTGAAAGTTCCTTGAACACTAGAGAAGAATGTGTATCCTGGTGATTTGGGATGTGATGTTCTGTATATGTCTGTTAAATCCAATTCATTTATCAGATTGTTTAGGTTTTCAGTTTCCTTATTGGTCTTCTGTCTGGTTGATCTATCTATAGGAGAGAGTGATGTGTTGAAGTCTCCCACAATTATTGTGGATACATCAGTTGCTTCCTTTAGTTTTGCCAGTGTTTGTCTCATGTATTTTGTGGCACCTTGACTGGGTGCATAAACATTTATGATTGTTATTTCTTCTTGTTGAATTGCCCCTTTTATTATTATGTAGTGGCCTTCTTTGTCTCTCATAACATACTTGCATTTACAGTCTATTTTATCTGAGATTAATACTGCTACTCCTACTTTCTTCTGGCTGTAGCTTGCATGAAATATTTTTTTCCATCCTTTCACTTTCAATTTCTTTGTGTCCCTGTGTGTAAGATGAGTCTCTTGTATGTAACATATTGATGGTTCAGTTTTTTTTTTTTATCCATTCTGCCAATCTATATCTTTTGATTGGGGAGTTTAATCCATTAACATTCAGCATTATTGCTGTGAAGGCATTTCTTGAATCAGTCATCTTATCCTTCGGTTTATGTTTGTCAGAAGTATTTTTTCCCCTCTCTCTCTTAATGTCCTTTAATGTACCCATACTGAATCTCTTTAGTACTGAACCTTTCTCCGTATCTCTCTCTCCTTTCTTTGTTTCTCTGTCAGTAGGGCTCCCTTTAGTATCTCACGTAGGGCAGGTCTCTTGTTAGCAAATTCTCTCAGCATTTCTTTGTCTGTGAAAAATTTAAGCTCCCCTCAAATTTGAAGGAGAGCTTTGCTGGATAAAGAATTCTTGGTTGGCAGTTTTTCTCTCTCAGTATTTTAAATATGTCATGCCACTGCCTTCTCGCCTCCATGGTGGCTGCTGTGTAGTCACTACTTAGTCTTACGCTGTTTGCTTTATATGTGGTGAATTGCTTTCTCTTGCTGCTTTCAGAACTTGCTCCTTCTCTTCAGTATTTGGCAGCCTGATCAGAATATGTCTTGGAGTGGGTTTATTTGTATTTATTCTATTTGGAGTTCACTGGGCATTTATGATTTGTGTATTTATTGTGTTTAGAAGATTTGGGAAGTTTTCCCCAACAATGTCTTTGAATACTGTTCCTAGACCTTTACCCTTCTCTTCCCTTTTTGGAACACCAATGAGTCTTAAATTTGGACGTTTTACATTATCTATCATATCCCTGAGGTCCATTTCGATTTTTTCAATTTTTTTCCCCATTCTTTCTTTTGTCCTTTCATTTTCCATTCTGTCGTCCTCTAGGTCCCTGGTTTAGTGTTCAACTTCCTCTAGTCTTGTACTATGAGTATCCAGAATCTTTTTAATTTGGTCAACAGTTTCTTTTATTTCCATAACATCATCTATTTTTTTATTTACTCTTGCAAGTTCTTCTTTATGCTCTTCTAGGGTCTTCTTCATGTCCTTTATATCCTGTGCCATGCTCTTCTTCATGTCCTTTATATCCTGTGCCATGCTCTCGTTGTTTGTCTTTAGTTCTTTGATTAATTGCTCCAAGTACTGTGTCTCCTCTAATCTTTTGACTTGGGTGTTTGGGCTTGGGTTATCCATATCCTATGGTTTTTTAATATGCTTTAAATTTTTCTGTTGTTTTTGGCCTCTTGGCATTTGCTTAACTTGATAGGGTTCTTTTGGATATGTAGACTGATTCAAACCCTTATCCTTCGTTTGTCAGATCTACAGCTTTGTGGAGTACACTTTCTCTAACTCACCAGCAGGTAGCGTCTGCAAACCACCTATTCCCCTCAAGCCAGTTCTCCCCCACTTTGTCTTTGTGGTGAGTGGGGTGTAAGTCTTGTGAGGTCCAATTGGTGCAACAAGCTTGCGTGTGTAGTTGGTGTTGCCCGCCCTGCATATGGGGCATGTGTCTGAGCGGTTAGGGAGGGGGACGGCCTTAACAATCAAATCTCCCAGGTGTTCCTGGTGATTTCAAGCTGTTGGAGTAGTATAATCTTTCAGTTCAGTCTTGCCACAGTTTGTCTCTGCCGCTGACCCACAGATCCTTGGTATTGGCATATGGACCCTGGGAGTTGGAAGTGGGTCCCTCTTCCAAGCCTTGCACTCCTAGGTCCTCTGCTAAGGAATGACTGTGCTACGTCACAGGTGAGTGCCATCCTCCAAGGGAGGTTCTGGGCTGCAGGGCTGTGTAGGGGCCTTCCCTGTCTGTTGAAAGGATGACTGAATGGGGTGTGTTAATTTCCCCCTTTACACTGAGCTCCGCCTTCCCAGCTCCGGGACAGTTAGCTGAGGGTGCAGGAAAGGCTAATGTCCATGCCCAATATTGTGGTGTGTGCATGTGTCGTTGGAAACACTGCCCATCACACTGGGTTGTTTGGGGCAGCTCTGGGCTGTGGCGCTGGCGCTGGGCAGGAGCGTTCCCAGCCCACCGGGAAGATGGCTGTAAAGGGACGCCCCTCTTTTCTTGGGAAGTTGTGGTAGTAAGTGAATTTCTCAGCCACTGGACTTATTGCTTTGTGACTCAGAGCTCTCTTAGCTCTGCTCTTGTCTGGGCCCAAATTGCAAGTCTTTGAGGCTTTCTGTAATGGTCTTCTTAGAGTAATTGTTTTAGAGAAAGAGAAAAAGGTAAAAAAAAAAAAAGAGGGCCGTCCTTGCAGATCTAATGGGCTGTTGAAATGCCAAGAGACAAGGAGATTAGGGCCATTAAGGAACAATCAAGAACTCAGAGAAATGGGCTCTTCAGACAAGGAAAGTCACCCTCTTGATTTGCATATGAGCCTCACTCTGTTTGAGCCCTGCCCTTCTCCATTCTGTGTTCACCAGAACTCCAAAACGTCTCTGTTTTTATTTTTGTTATTTATTTTATTTTATTTTATTTTGCTGTTTTTGCTAGCCCTATCTCCTCTCCACCAGGCTGACTGCTCCCGGATTCTCCCGTGTCTGGTCTCAGTCTATCCATGTTGGGAGTTTGGGTCAGCAGTCTTGAGTTTTCAATAAGAGCCTCAACTGCAGTTCTCCCTCCTTGTTCCCAGCATTGACAGCCCCTCCTCCCCCGGGACTGAGCCTGGCAGGGAGGGGCATGAGTCTCCTGGCTGCAAGAACTTACAGATTTCACTGATCTCAGCTTTTCCATGCATTTGTGAGTGTTGTGTGAAGTATGCCCAAAGTCAAATTGCTCTCCGATGTCCGGGCCATGCAGTTCCTGGCTTTCTACTTACTGCCCTGGAGGAGTAACTAAAAACTGGGTGTTCTTTTTTACTTCTATTTTTTATACTTATTTTCACTTTTTCTGGTATAAGGAAAATGTTTAAAAAAATAGATTGGGGTGATGAATGCACAACTGTATGATGGTACTGTGAACAATTGTACACTTTGTATGATTGTATGGTATGTGAATATATCTCAATAAAATTGAATTTTTTTAAAAAAAAAGGCGTTTCCCCCAGAATCACAGTTACTAAGGTACGGGAGGTATATCCAAACTTCAGCGTCACCAGACCCTCAGCGTACAAACAGGTTTAGGTTCCAAAAGTCCATTTTAAGTTGATTGGCTGGAATTTTGTTTCTCTGGGAGAATACATTTTGGTAAATGTGGTGTTTCAGTTCTCAGGCTGCAGGCAAAACACCCAAAACATTTAATTTACAGGTTCTAATATTGGAACTGTAAGAGCTAAGTGATATTCATCCACTAATATTCACCTGCAGATGTGGAGCATCAGCTAATGAGGCTCTGAGGTTAAAATTTGGAGTTCTTACTTGGGCACCAGGAACACAACCTTCCATGGGAGTAGAAATAGGACCTTCTTCCCCTTCCCTCTTCCTTCCCCACCCCTCTTGCTGTTAGCTTGGGTAGAGGACTTCTTTACCCTTGACCTGCCTATGGCTCTCGCTCTGGGAAGGGACAACGTGGGCCTGATTGGCTGAACAGCCAAGGCTAGGGCCTCCTGAGATGAAGGAATTCTGGAGGGATAGCTTTTCTAGTCACACTCTTTTTTTTTTCCAGAATACTCAGATAAGGCTTGCTAGCTTCTCTTTCCACCACTGCTCTTTGTGTTGCTTTGTTTTGATGTGGGGTGTGTGTGTGAAATATGACTCAAATACAAATACATGTATGAAAAGTGTTCAGTTCATCCAGTAATTGGAAAAGCAAATGGCCATGTAACCACTGTCTGGGACAAGAAAGAGCATTCCCAGTCCTCAGAAGCTCCCTAGGGTGTCTATTCCCTGTCACAGTGCCCCTCCTGCCCCCTGGCAGTAATCACCGTGATTCCTTTTATAGAAATAACTTCTTGCTTTTATTTATGATTTTATCATCCAAAAACATATTCCCAAACAAGTTTACCTCCTTCACAACTTTACATAAATGTAATCATACTGATTGTGTTCATTTGCATCTTGCTACTTTTGTTCAGTATGTTTTTAAGATTCATCCAGGTCATTGTTGTAGCTGCAGTTCATTTTTGTTGGTGGGTGATATTCCATGATTTACCCATCATACTGCGGATGCACAATGCAGTTGTATCCAGTTGTAGGCTGTTATGAATGATGCTGGTAGGAACATTCCTATACACGTGCACATGCCAGTATTTCTTTACACTAGGATGGAGAGCATCCCACCCCCTGAGTGAAATTGCTATGCCATGGGGTTTGCATAGCTGTATTTTTAATGATAATTCCAGTCTGTTGTCCAAAGTGTTTGTTTCAGTTTACACTCCTACCAGCAGTGTTTGAAAGTTCCTGTTTCATGTTTTTCCCAACACTTGGAATTGTCAGACTTTTAAATTTATACCAGTCTGTCGGTGTGCAATGTGATCTTTACAAGTGTGTAAAGGTTCCTTTATCATTAAGGACTTTGAACATGTTTCTTTTATTTTTTGGCCATTTGGATTTTGTGATATTTCTGAACTTTTGCCTGTTTTTCTGTTGGGTGATTTTTTGTGTGTTGATTTCTAAGAGCTCTTTAGATATTCTGAATACATGCTGTTTTGACCATTGTAGCTTTGTAATAAGTCTTAACGTCAGGGAGTTTGGCTCCTCCAACTTAGTTCTTCTCTCTCAAGATGGTTTTGGCTATCCAGGGGCCCTTACCCTGCCAATTAATTTGATGATTGGCTTTTCCATGTCTGAAAATTAGGCTTTTGGAATTTTAATTGGGATTGCAGTGAATCTGTAAATCATTTTGGATAGAATTGATATCTTGACAGTATTTAGTCTTCCAGTCCATGAGCATGAAATGTCCATCCATTTATTGAGATCTTCTTTGATTTCTTTTTTTAGCAAAGTTTTATAGTTTTCCATATATAAGTTCTTACACAAATAAGAACTGGTTAAATTTATTCCCAGATATTTGATTCTTTTACTTGCTATTATAAATTGATTTTTTTTAAACATTTTATTTTGGAATAAATTCAAAGTTATAGGAACAGTTGCAAAAACCATACAAACCCCATACACAGAACTCCAGCATTCCCTGACCCCCCCGATACCCCCCAATCCACAAACTTTAACATGTTGTCCCACCGCTATTTCTTTCCCTCCCTTCTTCCCTTCCTCCCTCCCTCCCTCCCTCTCTCCCTATCTATCATCCATCATTTGTTGCTCTGTCTTCTGAACATATGAGGGCTAGCTGCACACATCCTTGAACAAATACTATAATTCTCATATACAATTCCCATGAACAAGAACATTCTTTTACGCAATCCCATTAAGCGCAGCTAAGAAGTACAAGAGATTCAACAATGACACAAAGCTTACATTCTATATTTCCTTTTCCTTATGTCTCAACTATGTCCCTTTGAGCCTCCTGTGCTCCATCGTCCAATCCTATCCAGGGTCATCCTTGGCATTCAATTGTTGTCTATTTAGACTGTTTTTTTTTTTTTTTTCTTCCTCAACTGTGGAAACATACATACAGCCTAAATCTTCCCATTCCACCCCCTCCCTAGCATTCCATTAGTGGGATTAATCACATTTAGAATGTTGTAATGCTATCACCTTCCCACCCTCCATTGGTAGAAATTTCCTTTCACCTCAAACAGCAACCTTATACTCATTTCTTAACTCCCCATTACCCCGTCCCCCATTTCTCTTTGATACCAGCTTAACTTCTATAGGACACATAAACTATGTTCCTGTTCTCCTCCCTTCCCCCACCTTTATATAGTTCTTGTCAGAAATTACATATTTTACGTTGAGTTCAAAACCACTGATTTGTCCTTAGAGTTTGTGTATTTTATATCATGTAGGAAGTAAATAGTGGAGTTAAAATTCAAAAAATTATTGAGTTCTATTTGTATTCCATTGTGGTTGGAGTATGTGCTTTGAATATATTCAATTTTCTTTTTTCTTCTTAAATTTATTGAGGCTTGTTTTATGTCCCAGCCTATGGTCCCTTCTGGAGAAAGATCCGTGGTCACTAGAGAAAAATGAGTGTCCTGGTGATTTGGGATTTAAGGTTCTATATATGTCTGTTAAAATTCTCTATATCTCTTTCTACTTTCTTTGTTTCTCTGTTGGTAGGGCTCTCTTAGTATCTGGATTAGGGCAGGTCTTTTATTGGCAAACTCTCTTAGCATTTGTTTGTGAAAAATTTAAGTTCTCCCTCAAATTTGAAGGAGAGTTTTGCTGGATAAAATATTCTTGGTTGGAAATTTTTCTCTCTCAGGATTTTAAATATGTCATGCCACTGCCTTCTCACCTCCATGATGGCTGCTGAGTAGTCACAAGTTAGTCTTATGTTGTTTCTTTTGTATGTGGTGAGTTGCTTTTCTCTTGCTGCTTTCAAAACTTGTTCCTTCTCTTCAGTATTTGACAGTCTGATCAGAATATGTCTTGGAGTGGGTTTATTTGGATTTATTCTATTTGGAGTTCTCTGGGCATTTATGCTTTGTGTATTTATATTGTGTAGAAGGTTTGGGAAGTTTTCCCCAACAATTTCTTTGAATACTCTTTCTAGACCTTTACCCTTCTCTTCCCCTTCTGAGACACCAATGAGTCTTACGTTTGGACGTTTTATTTTATCTATCGTATCCTTGAGATCCATTTCAATTTTTTCAATTTTTTTCTCCATTCTTTCTTTTGTTCTTTCATTTTCTGTTCTGTGGACTTCTAGGACACTGAGATGTTGTTCAGCTTCCTCTAGTCTTGTATTGTGAATATCCAGAGTCTTTATAATTTGGCCAACAGCTTCTTTTATTTCCATAAGATCTTCTATTTTTTTATTTACTCTTGCAATGTCTTCTTTATGCTCTTCTAGGGTCTTCTTTATGTTGCGTATATCCTGGGCCGTGGTCTTCTTCATGTCCTTTAAATCCTTTGCCACGTTTTTGTTCCTCGATTGTAGTTCTTTGATTAATTGAGCCAAGTACTGTGTGTCTTCTGATATTTTGATATGGGTGTTTGGACTTGGGTTCTCCATATTGTCTGGTTTTATCATATGCATTGAGATTTTCTGTGGTTTTTGGCTTCTTGGCATTTGCTTTGCTTTATAGGGTTCTTTCAAGTTGTTAAAAAAAATGCCAATCTAATTTTTCAGAAACACAGGTTGGTGGCGTACACTTTTTCTAACCAACAGGTGGCATCTGTGAGTCACCTATACCCCTCAAGTCAGCTCTCCCCATCCTTGTCCCCGCGGTGTGTGGGGAAATGATTCTTGTGGGGTTCAGTTGGTGAACTCAGTTTGGGTGTGTTGCTAGAGCTGTCCGCCCTGAATGTGGGGTGTGTGTCCGGGTGGCCAGGGAGGCAGGGCAGCTTTAATATTCAATCTCTCCAGGTGTTCCTGGAATTTCAAGGCCACCATAAGAGTCTAAGCCTTCATTTCAGATCCGTCCCAGACTCTCTCTCTCGCTGACCCGCAAACCACCGGACTTGGCGCAGCATCCCTGGGTTTTCTGAGCAGACCCTCTTTCTCAGCTGTGATCTTCCAGGACCTCTGCTGAGGGAAGGCTGTGCTACGTCACAACTGTGCGCCGTCCCTCAAGGGAAGCCCCGGGCCGCTGTGCCATGCTGGACGCTCTCAGCCCGACGCAAAAATGGTTGAACAGGGCATCTGCACACCCCCCTCTCTTCGCACAGTTTCTCCTTCCCAGCTCCGGGACAACTGATGCAGCTCTGGGCTGTGGGCACGGCCCCAGGCAGGAGTTTGTCCATCCCTCCGGGAATCCATCTACAAGCCGTGGGGCTTCTCCCTCCCTCTGGCTCTCCCCTGCACTCCCCTGGTCCCGAGGGTATCTGCCGCAGGCTGTCCTCCACGGCTGACACCAAGAGGCCGGCGCAGCTCGCTCCTGTCATGTTTCGCTGCACGGTTTCCACCATCACAACTGCAGCCGCTCCTGGGTTTTCCCCATTTTTTTTTTTTTTTAAAAGAACCAGTCTGTCTCCAGCCACTAACCCCTGGCTTCCCCACACCGCAGCATGGCTGCGGTTCTTCCAGCTGGCCTACTCACTCATTTCGGAACACAGACTCCTGGTTACACCAAGTATATGGCCCCTGTGATACTGGGAGGCCTTATCCAACTGGCGCATCGCTGCAACTGGTACTCTGGGTCGCCTTCTGGTATTTTTCTAGTATTTTTCACGGAGATATTTTTTTTGTCCTGTCTCACCTAGCCGCCATCTTAGGTTGTCATAAATTGATTTTTTTCTTGATTTCTTCCTCAGATTACTCATTACTAGTATATAGAAATCCTACTGATTTTTGCATGTTGATCTTGTACTCTTCCACTTTGCTGAATTCATTTATTAGCTTTAGTAGCTTTGGGGTAGATATTTTGGACCTTTCTGTAGATGGGGTCATGCCATCGGTAAATAGGGAAAGTTTTACTTCTTCCTTTCCAGTTTGGATGCCTTCTATTTCTTGCTCTTGCTTGATTGCTCTGGCTAGAATTTCTAGTATAATGTTGAATAACATTGATGGCAGTGGGCATCCTTTTCTTGTTCCAGAGCTTCAAGATTTTTCACCATTAAGTATAATATTTATGGGTTTTTTCATGTATGCCCTTTTTCATGTTGAAGAAGTTTCCTTCTTTTCCTAGTTTTCTAAGTGTTTTTTTTAATCAGGAAAGTATGCTGGATTTTGCTATGTACCTTTTCTGCATCAGTTGAGATGATCATGTGGTTGTGTCTCTTTGTTTTTTTAATGTGGTGTATTACGTTAATTGGTTTTCTTATATTGAACCATCCTTGCATACCTGGGATAAATCCCACTTGATGATGGTATATAATTCTTTTAATGTGCTGTTGGATTTGACTTTCTGCTATTTTGTTGAGGATTTTTGCATCTATATTCGTAAGAGAAATTGGTCTGTAATTTTCTTTTCCTGTTTCTTTATCTGGCTTTGGTATTAGGGTGATGTTTGCCTCAAAGAATAAGTTAGGTAGTAGTCTCTCCTCTTCAGTGTTTTAGAAGAATTTGTGCAGAATTGGTATTAAATCTTGGAATTTGGGTAGAATTCACCAATGAAACCATCTGGTCCTGAGCTTTTCTTTTTTGGGAGGTATGCCGGTTTGGACATATTATGTCCCCCCAAAAACTATATTCTTTAATGCAATCTTGTGGGGGCAGAGTTATTAATCCTTTTGATTAACATTCAACCTCTTGATTGAATGTTTCCATGGAGATTTGGCCCCACCCATTCAGGGTGGGTTTTAATTAAATCACTGGAGTCCTATAGAGAGCACACAGATAGAAGGAGTTTAGAGCAGCTGAGAGGGACGTTTTGGAGAGAAGCTAAGAGCTGATACTGATGCTGACACTTGGAGATGCTTGGGAACATTTGGCAATGCTATCCCAGAGTTTGCCCCAGAGGAGCTAAGAGAAACCCAGAGACATTCTGGAGAATGCCATTTGAATTGCAGCCCGGGACCAAAAGACCAGCAGATGCCAGCCATGTGCCGATGCCAGCCACGTGCCTTCCCTACTGATAGAGGTGTTCCAGATGCCATTGGCCATTCTTCAGTGAAGACATCTTCTTGTTTGATGCCTAAGTTTGGACACTTTTATGACCTTAAGACTGTAAACTTGTAACCAAATAAACCCCCTTCATAAAAGCCAATCCATTTCTGGTATTTGCATAATGGCAGCATTAGCAAACCGGAGCAGGAGGTTTGTGTTGACTGACTGAATCTCTTTACTTGTAATTGGTCTGTTAAGGTCTTTTATTTCTTCTAGAGTCAGTGTAGGTTGTTTATGTGTTTCTATGAATTTGTCCCTTTCATCTAGGTTGTCTAATTTGTTGGCATAAAGTTGTTCATAATATCCTCTTCTGGTCCTTCTTATTTCTGTGGGGTCAGTAATAATGCCCCCCTGTCATTTCTGATTTTATTTGCATCTTCTCTTTTTTTTTTTTTTTCCTCTGTCAACAAGCTAAAGGTTTGTCAATTTTACTGATCTTTAGAGAACCAACTTAGGGTTTGGTTAATGCTCTCTATTGTTTTTTTATTCTCTTATTTCATGTATTTCTGTTCTAATCTGTGTTATTTCTTTCCTTCTGCTTGCTTTGGATTGCTTTTGCTGTTCTTTTTCTGGTTCCTCCAGGTGGGCAGTTAGGTTTTTGATTTTAGCTCTTCTTTTTTAATGTAGGTGTTTAGGGCTATAAACTTCCCATTCAGCACTACCTTTGCTGCATCTCATAAGTTTTGATATGTTGTGTTCTCATTTACATTCATTTCAAGATATTTACTGATCTCCCTGTAATTTCTTTGTTGACTGATTGAAAGATTAAGAGTGTGTTATTTAACTTCCATTTATTTGTTGATTTTCCAGTTCCTGTTACTGATTTCCAGCTTCATTCCACTGTGGTCAGAGAAGACATAGAAAAATTTTAAATCTTTTTAAATTTATTGAGACTTGTTTTGTGACCCAGCATGTCATCTATCTTGGAGAACTGTCCAGGTGCACTTGAGAAGAATGTATACCCTGCTGTTTGGGGGTGCAGTGTTCTGTATATGTCTGTTAGGTTTAGTTCCTTTATCATATCATTCAGGTTCTCAGTTTCCTTAATTCGTCTTCTGTCTAGATGTTCTATCTATTTATGAGAGTGCTATATTCAAGTGTCCAACAATTTTTGCAGAGTTGTCTATTTCTCCCTTCAGTTTTGCCAGTGTTTGCCTCATATATTTTGGGGCACTGGGTTAGGTGCATAGATACTTATGATTGTTATTTCTTTTTGGTGGATTGACCCTTTTATTAATATATAGTGTTCTTCTTTGTCTCTTATAACCACCTTTGTCTTAAAGTCTATTTTGCCTAATATTAGTATAGCTACCCCAGTTACTTTATGGTTACTATTTGCATGTATTATCTCTTTCCATCCTTTTATTTTAAACCTATTTGTGTTCTGAGGTCTAATATATAGTTGGATTGTGCCTTTTTATCCATTCTGCCAATCTTTGCCTTTTGATTGGGGAGTTTAATCCATTAACATTCTGTGTTATTACTTTAAAGGCAGTACTTTCTTCAGCCATTTTGTCCTTTGGTTTTTATGTCATATTTTTTTTGTCTCTCTTTTCCTTAATACAGCCTCCTTTTCTGAGTGAGTTATCTGTGTGATTCCTTTCTCATTTCTGTTTCTGTATATTTTTAAAATACTTTCTTTGTGGTTACCCTGGGGTTTGTATTCTATAGCCTACATCTGTAAGCTACTGATTTGAAAATATACCAGCTTAAGCTTCAATATCATACCCGTTGTCTGCTCCTGTATATCTCCATTTCGCCTCTTTATGTTGTTTTTTTCCCACATTACTTCTTTATATTTTGCATGCCCATTATCAGGAAATAAGATTTTTTTTCTGTTACTTGTTTTCTGACACTTATGGGAATTAAAGACTAGAGTTTTACATTGAGGATGCAGTACTATTGAGTTTTGCATTTACCCTTTAAGTTACCTTTACTGAGCATCTTCACTTCTTCACACTACTCCAAACACTCTCTCCTGTTTTCTCCTTTGATCCTGCAGAACTCCCTTCAGTAATTCTTGTAGGGCAGGTCTTTTGTTGACAGACTCTCTCGTTTTCTGTTTATTGGTGAATATTTTAAACTCTACCTCATTTTTGAAGGACAGTTTTTCTGGATAAAGAATTTTGGGATGGTAATTTTTACTTAAATATGTCATACCACTGCCTTCTCACCCTTTCTGATGAGAAATTAGCCCTTAGTTTTATTGAGGGCCCCTTGAAAGTGATGAATTGCTTTTCTCTTGCTGCTTACAGGATTCTCTCATTATCTTTGGCATTTGATATTCTGATTAGAATATGTCTCAGAATAAGTTTATTAAGAGTTATTCTATTGGAGTACATTGCACTTGTTTGACATGTATATTTATGTCTTTTATAAGAGTTGGGAATTTGGGGGCCACTATTTCCTCACATATTCTTTCTGCCCCTTTTCCCTTCTCTTCTCCTTCTGGGACACCCATGATGCACACGTTTGTATTCTTCATGCTGATACTCAAGTCCCTGAGAAGTCACTACTCAAGTGTTCCTATTCTTTATATGTTCTTTGGACTGTATGATTTCAATTGTCCTGTCTTCTAGTTCATTGATTCTTTTTTCTGCCTGTTCAACCTGCTGCTGTATACCACTAATATATTTTTTAATTTCAGTTTTATTGAGATATAGTCACATACCATACAGTCATTCACAGTGTACAATCAGTTCACAGTACTATCGTATAGTTGTGCATTCATCACAATCAATTATTGAACATTTTCCTTACACGAAAATAAATAAATAAATAAAATAAAGAATAAAAGTAAAAAAGAACACCTAAAACATTTCATCCTCCCCCCATCCCACCCTATTTTTCATTTAATTTTTGTCCCCATTTTTCTACTCTTCTGTCCATACTCTGGATAAAGGGACCACTAGTATATTTTTAATCTCTGTTCTTGTGCCTTTCATCCCCATAATTTGTTACGCTTCTTTTTAAACATTTTTTTAAAATAGTGTGCTATAGAAAATATAGATTTTGCACCAAATAAACATCTCTTCCTTTGGTAGAAGTTGAAGTTTTGAAACACAGACAGTATCATCCTTTACACTTTAGTCTGATTTACCTTAGTGCCAACCACGTCCTTATCATTTATACCTCTAACTGAAGTCTGATCTCTTTTTCAGCTTTCTAGATAATTGCTGTATGGGGTAATGCTGGCATTCATAGCTTCTGAACTCGGGCTGTGAGTCTCAGGTGTCACACAGATATCCAGAGTTTCAGGGACTGACTGGGTTATAAACAAACAGCTCAGCATTTCAGAATTTAGAAATAACCGTTACAACTCATGAATGGATGTGAGTGCGGTTAAGAGCTTACAATCTAGGATTCTTTGCAATGAGCCTTCACCTGTTAACCTGTGCTCCAAGATTCAATTCTGTTTGCACATTATTGTTAGTCCGTATTAATGAGGCATTATATTATTTTCCTGTTTTTGATTCTGGTTTATTTCACTCAACATACTGTCCTCAAGGTCCATCCACCTCATTGTATACCTCACAACTTCATTCCTTCTTGCTGCCACTTAATATTCTATTGTATGCAGACACCACAGTTCACCATTCTGTTCATCAGTTGATGTATCCTTAGGCCACCTCCAGCCATTGAAAATTTTGAATACTGCTGTCATAAACACAAGTGTGCAAATATCCATTTGTGTCCCTGCTCTCAGTTCTTCCAAGTGTATACCCAATAACAGGGTTGCAGGACCATATGGCAATCCCATTCTTAGCTTCCTGTGGAACCACCATATGGCCTTCCAGATGGGCTGCACCATTCTACCTTTTTAAACTTTTGAATTCTTTATGCTCTCATATTGTCTTCTTAATATCCTTTAGCTCTGTATCCACCATTGAGTTTATTTCTATTCATGTTTTCCTTCATCTCCTTGTATTGGTTTAGAAGATATGTATGAACTTCTTTGATTAATTGTTCCAAATTCTGTGTCTCTTAAGTTTTAATTTGTTTGCTGACTCAGTCATATCTTGTTTCTTAGTATGGCTTGTAATTTTTTGCTGGTGTCTGGGAATCTAATATCTTGATGAGTTAACCCTGAAGGTCAGTTTCTCCCTATTGCCTTTTTATTGTTGATTGGCTTTATGTTCAGTCTCTTCTTTGATGTTTTTCTTCTGGTCCTTTAGAGTAGTCTATTCTGTTCAGATTTTCTCAGCTCTTTGACACATGATTTTTGTCCTGGATATGGGGTGCAATTTTTAAGATTGCCCATTTTGTGTGTAATTGTTTCACATCTAGGAGAAACCTTCCTTTCCTCCATTCCTTCTCCAAGAATCTTGATCCATTCTGTTTTTTTGCAGAATTTTCTCCCTAGCTCCTATAATTTGTTTAAATTCTCTCCCTCACTCAGTTTCCGCTTTTCATTACTCTTTACAGTTCCCATCCTGTCTTATAACAGTTCAGTCCTCCCACCCCCTTTTTTTTCCCATGAGGTGTCTCTGTCTCTGATTTTTCCCCTGTTAGGGTATCCTGACCTGGAGAGCCAGATGGGATCAATTCAGAAAGGTCCACTTTGCATTCAGATGGTTCAGCAAACAGAGACTGGATTGAGTGTGTGCACCTCTTTTCAGCATTCTACTGTGGTCTCTTTTTTTCCTGGAGGCACTTTTGCATGTGGCTCTCCTCAGCTGCTTATGTTGCACCCTGGGTCTGTGTGAACCTGGGTCCCTGTGCTTGGATATGCGTGGAGTTTTGTCTTGCTGCTGTGAGCAGCTCCATGGTCTGCGTCTCGGGCAGGAGGGACTTGGGCTGCTGCGTCTGGGTGACTGCTAAGCTGTGTGGCACCTGGTGATGGGGAGGGGTCCAGACTGGTGGGTCCATGATGGAAATCTGCCTGGTGTGGGGGTATGTTTTTCTTTTTTTTTGATTCAGCATTTGTGGAGTCCTTCTTCAGTCTCTTATTATCCTCCAGAGATCCTAGCAGGTGGGATTTTTCTCTTTATTGGTTGATTCTGAGGGGAGACTTTTCCAAGGGATGCCTTATGTCCCCTATAATGTCTTTTGGTGGATGAGAGCTCCTAATTTTAATGTGGTCAGCTCATTAATCTTTTCCTTCATAGTTAATTTATATGTATAAAAGTGTTGCTTATGAATACTTTCTTACCCTGAGGTCATTAAGATATTTTCCTATATTATCTTCTAAAAGGCTATTAATTTTGCCTTTCACCTTTAGATAAGTAATAGATCTGGAACTGATATTTATGTATGCTATGAGATAGGATCAAATTTTATGTTTTTCCCTGTGGATAGTCAGTTGTTCTGGCATTATTTATTGAAAAGACACTCCTTTCCCTGCTGTCAGCACTACCTCTGTCATAAGCCAAGTGTCCAGAGTGTATTCTTTGATCTGCGTCTAGGCTGTCTCTTCTGTATTGTTGATCTAGTTGTCTGTCTCTGCAATAGAATCACACTGATTTGGTTCCTGCTCCTTTGTAATAAGTGTTGGAATCTAACATTCCTCCCAGCTTGCTCTTCTTCCAGAGTGTCTTGGATCTTTATTAGAATGCCTTGAGTCGACAAGGTCAGTTAGGGGAGAATTGTTAATGTAATGAAAAACAAAACAAAACAAAAAATAATCACTGGAAATTGTTTCAGGTTGAAGAAGACTGATGAATAATGATGACTAAGTGTAATGTGTTATGACTTGAACAAAAGATATAAAGTTCTGACCTATAAGGAAATTTTAATTTGGACCTTATATTAGATGATCCTAAAGCATCAGTGTTAAATTTCCTGAAGAGTGTGATAATTGTATTGTATAGATACCTTTGTTCTTCAGGGATAGATGCTAAAGAATTCAAGGTGAAGTATGTGCTATGATGTCTACCACTAATTCTCCATTTCTAAAGGAGAGGGAAAGAGGAGAGAAGGGAGTTAGAGTGATAATGGCAAAATGTTAACCATTGGTGAATCTAGATGAAAGGTAAATGGGTGTTCATTGATTATTCTTGCAACTTGTCTATAGGTTTAAAAATTTTCAAAATAAAAGGTGGGGGAATTAAATTTCATGTTGTATCTCAGGAAGGAAATAGGGGAGAGCCAGATCTAAACATGTAATACATTATCTTACATTTCTCTATTAAGCAGTTTTGTCACTAAAACTGATAGTGAAATAGCCATGCATGATTGGTTATTTAAAAAAATCTCTAGTTTATTTGAGCTTATTCAATATATATTTCAGTCATACTGAAACATAAGTGTCTGTGGGCTGGCTTTTCTAGTAAAAACTACAGTAAGAAGCCTTTTGTGCTAATTGATTTCAGAGTTCTGAAAATCTCCTGTATCACACTTCATGGTAAGCAAAATAATTCATTGGAATTACACTCCGTGCAATCTAGTTTCATAAAACTAGGTTAAATATTTTTTACTGAAAGCATTTCTGATGCGTGAATATGTATATGTATATTTTTCGTAAAGAATCTCAGATCCTTTGTTCTCACAGCAGCTGTCCTCAAGTCCATAAGGAAGCTGAGTTTTGTTTCGGGTTTCAGTTGTTGCAGCCAAGACACACGGGAAGTTTAGTGATTCCGTGAGTCATGCAATGAATTGGTGATACCAGTGGCCTCACGGTTATCAACTCCTCTTTGTATTGGTCTCTCTTTCTTTTCATAAATGTTAATATGTGATTTCTCAGTAAAATGTCTTGTAAAGTAAAATGTCTAATAGTAACAAAAAGAAATCTTCTAACAGCCAAAGGAAGAGCTGAACTTCTGAAGATCAATCTTCGAGAGGTGGAATTAGATCCTGATATTCAACTGGAAGATATAGCAGAGAAGATTGAGGGCTATTCTGGTGCTGACATAACCAATGTTTGCAGGTATTTTTTTAATGATCCATGATGTTAGATATTAGTTATAGATTTGGCCTGGCCAATGGTGTAGGTTAAAGTTAGTGTATTGCCCTTGAAAGCAGTTAACCCAGTTACTTGAAATGATTTCCCATTTGTTTTGTTTTGTTTCTGTATGACTTCATTGGTCATTGTTAGGGGACAGATTATATAACAATATGGTCATTTAACTTTTTAATCCTTTGATTTTTAAGAAATTGTTGTGCTTAATTTGTAATAATGACTTTGACAGCCTAAAGTTAATTTAGCACTGCGTTGGAGTCTAGCTGCATGAATATAAAAGTAATACCATTTAGTTTTGATTGGCATTATTTTACCACTTGCAGATGAGCAGAGCTCATCAATTAAAGCTGTGGAAGTAATACATGCTGTGTTTTAAATTCCCTTTCAATTTAATGGCATCATAATTTAGACAATTCACATCACTCAGTGCTAAAAAGAGGATTTTTTTTCTTTTAGTTCTTACTCTTCTAACTATACTTAAATGGACTCTGATAGCCTTTATTTAAAGCCATAATACCTGGGTTTCCAACCTTTTTTGCTAGGGTTTTCCTGTGTGCATTTAAGTTTAGTAGCACACAATAAGCCCACAATAATTTTTACTGTCACTATAGAGAAACTATTTAAAAAATTTAAAATTTGCGAATTTGTTTGGGTTGGTGTTCCTAATAGCTTTGATTGTGAACACTAATCGTCCACTTCTTCTGAGCCTTCATAATTGTTTTAAATTGATCAGAATGGAGCTGAGAATGACTATAAGAGCAGCCAGATTTTATCCTTTTAGTTGGCTACAAATTCTCCATGAAGGGAATTCCTTGTCCACTACACATGGATGTATTCATGCTCCAGACAGAGCCTTACTGCTGTG